>NC_079490.1:129078869-129388010 GCF_020520425.1 Spinacia oleracea | reverse complement strand
AACCTACTCAAAGTAGAATAGTTGATTATGAAAAAACTCATCATGCCTCATCAGTAATCATAAAGGTTGAGCTATGCAAATTTTGTCAAAAAATTGTTGTTGCAAGGATTCAAATGATAAATAACTTGTCTATTCTTTATCTAAAATGAAAACATCTTATCCATCTGTCATTAGTAAATCGTGAAAATCAACGCCAGAAGGAAACATCAGCCGTCAAAAATATTATGCGTATATTTGTTCCTAGACAAAACTATTGAATCTATTAGCATATCATAGCCACTAGGTCCAACAAGCACGGTAGCACCTCTGTATTTTGTACCACCCCCATTTTTTTTCTAAATACCAGCATAACCACATCCAAAGTAAAACATATCATCACCTAAACACCACCATGGACATTTCTACCAGTCTATCATCACCATTATATCCCTTCAAACTAGCATATTAACCACTACAACAACTTGTTCTCTAACATCCGCATTATCCCTTTGTAAGGGGCAATTTCTAGCATATTGCCCTGTTCTTCACATTTATTGTAATCATGTACTCGTGATTATAATAACTAATTCCCATTTCATTGGAAATTAATGATGCATTTCCCCTCCCATAAGAAATACAAGCCCCATTATCATAACAGTCCTAGGCTTAATAATATGTTCGAGAAATTAAATACAAGTATATGATAACAGGATATTTTGACAAAATGCATAAACAAATCAATCTGATGTAGTGGTTGAACTGATTCTCATAGAATCCCCACAATATAAGCATATATATAAGTCTTCTTTCCATAACAAATTGGAAAATATATTATGTTTAACCTAGATTTTTACATAGATTAGACAAAAAACATGACTAAAAACAAAGGGCTAGATTTCAAAATAGACTTCTTCACAGTAATCTTTGCAAAAGCTACTCTTGTTACTACTTAAAAAATACCATTCAGTCTAATAGTGCAGTTTCTCAGATTTAAGTAAGTAAATGGTATGAATCAGATTTAGATAAAGCAACCTAGTTTCAATGAAGCCTAAATTCTTACTGCGTATGCTGAAAGCCGTCAAAAAACAAAATCTTTATATCCAAAGTTCTTGAGCAGCAAATTACACAAAGAAAAACCTAAACCCCGAAACCCAGAATATCGAAAATTGAAAAACCAAGAGATCGTAAGAGGGATAAATTACATTACCTTGTGCAAGACCTCCTAAAAGATAGAAATCACATGGAAGATGCAAATTTCATTGTTATAAATGAACAAGTCTGCAAAAATTGTGAAAAAATTAAAACATATGAAAGAAGAGATAATTAATTATAACTATAAGGGAAACGGAGGAGAAGGTGCGAACCTGCAACTCCATTGATGTTTGAGAGTAGATCTGGGAGAAAGGGGATTTTTTCTGCAATTGGGTAAAGAGGAGTTAATTAGGGTTGAGAATGAAATGACGAGTGTGAAGTCGCGGGGTAGATTAGGCGGTTCCTAGCTAGGTCACGTGCGATCACATGATATTTTACTAATATCTCGACGCCTTTCCTCGTCGAGAGATGATTTTGACTTGGAAACGCGTCGACAACAACGCGACCTAGAAAATGTACTCAGCGCATATTCACACCGTCGAGGCTATACCGTCGAGATTCCACGCCTTTTGTAGTAGTGTTCCCTGTATTGGGCCAAATAACCTATATTGGGCCAAATGAGCCTTAGATGTGCATAAAGAACTTGAAATGAATCTTAGTAACCTCTAACTAATCATATCAAACATAAAAAAGATTTAGAAAGTGTCCTTAGGTTCATTTGTTGATATTTGGGTTCAAAAATGCCATTTTTGGCCATAAATGACCTATATCGACCCAAATGACCCATAGGCGTGAATAACGAACTTGAAATGAGTCTTATAAACATATAACTAATCATATGAATCATGAAAAAGGTTTATAATTTGAATATACGTTCGTTTATTGGTAGTTGGGATCGAAAAATGCCATTTTTGGCCATAAATGACCTATATCGACCCAAATGACCCTTAGGCGTGCATAACGAACTTGAAATGAGTCTTAGAATAATATAATTAGTCATAATAATCATGAGAACATTTAGAATATGGATATAGGTTTGTTTGTTGGTAATTGGGATCGAAAATGCCATTTTTGACCATAAATGACCTATATCGACCCAAATGAACCATAGGCGTGCATAACGAACTTTAAATGAGTCTTATAATCATATAGCTAATCATATGAATCATGAAAAACGTTTAGAATATGGAAATAGGTTCGTTTGTTGGTAGTTGGGATCGAAAATGCCATTTTTGGCCATAAATGACCTATATCAACCCAAATGACCCTTAGGCGTGCATAACGAACTTGAAATGAGTTTCATAAACATATAACTAATCATATTAATCATTAAAAAGGTTTATAAGTTGAATATAAGTTCATTTGTTGGTAGTTGGGATCAAAAATGTCATTTTTGGCCATAAATGACCTATATCGACCCAAATGACACTTAGGCGTGCATAACGAAGTTTAAATGAGTCTTATAATAATGTAATTAGTCATATAAATCATGAAAAGTTTTAGAATGTGGATATAAGTTCGTTTGTTGGTAGTTGGGATCGAAAATGCCATTTTTGGCCATAAATGACCTATATCGACCCAAATGACACATAGGCGTGCATAACGAACTTGAAATGAGTCTTATAATCATATAACTAATCATATGAATCATGAAAAACGTTTAGAATATGGAAATAGGTTCGTTTGTGGGTAGTTGGGATCGAAAATGCCATTTTTGGCCATAAATGACCTATATCGACCCAAATAACCCATAGGCATGCATAACGAACTTGAAATGAGTCTCATAAACATATAACTAATCATATGAATCATTAAAAAGGTTTAGAATTTGAATATAAGTTCGTTTGTTGGTAGTTGGGATCGAAATTGTCATTTTTGATCATAAATGACCTATATCGACCCATATGAACCATAGGCGTGCGTAACGAACTTCAAATGAGTCTTATAATAATATAACTAATCATATGAATCATGAAAACCGTTTAGAATATGGAAATAGGTTCGTTTGTTGGTAGTTGGGATCGAAAATGCCATTTTTGGCCATAAATGACCTATATTGACCCAAATGACCCTTAGGCGTGCATAACGAAGTTGAAATGAGTTTCATAAACATATAACTAATCATATGAATCATTAAAAGGTTTATAATTTGAATATAAGTTCGTTTGTTGGTAGTTGGGATTGAAAATGCCATTTTTGACCATAAATGACCTATATCGACCCAAATGAACCATAGGCGTTCATAACGAACTTGAAATGAGTCTTATAATCATATAACTAATCATCTAAATTATGAAAAAGGTTTAGAATGTGGATATAAGTTCGTTTGTTCGTAGTTGGGATCGAAAATGCCATTTTTGGCCATGAATGACCTATATCGACCCAAATGACCAATAGGCGTGCATAACGAACTTGAAATGAGTCTTATAATCATCTGATTAATCATATAAATCATGAAAAAGGGTTAGAATGTGGAAAGAAGTTCGTTTGTTGGTAGTTGGGTTCAAAAATGTCATTTTTGGCTAATATAATTGTTTTCGCGACCAATATAATTTTTGTTTTCGCATATGAAACTTAATTTAATTTATTGGTTTGCATGTACGGTGTTCTTTTAAAGGTTTTCAAAACTCCAAGGGAGGGGCCCTTTACCAAAAAGGAGTTGGATAAAGTTCGAAACAAGTGGGCTATTTACTTCAACGATTGTGAACTACCCTCAGTGTAATAAATAGAGCACTCTTGTAGTTATTCGTGACTCTTACATTATTTTGTTATTTATCGATTTAATTAATTACATTTGAATTAATTCGGTAATATTATTGGAAATTTGAAATTTATATCATTTTTGAGAATGTCAAGCTGATGTTTGATGAAACAGAAATTATATTGCAAAATCAGAAATTATATTGCAGAATATTAGGAATTATATTGCAGATTGTATTTTTTTTTTAAAAAAAAAAAACTCAAAAGTTGCCCTTGTTTGGAACAAGAGCAACTTATGTGCAGCTTATAAGGTGCCCTTGTTTGCTACAAGGGCAACTTATGTGCAGCTTATAACAACAAGGGCAACTTATAAGTTTCACATAAGTTGCCCTTGTTAAGGGAAACTTTTGATAATTTTACAAAAGTGACCCCCCCATTGGTGGCACTTACGAAGGGCAACTTATAAGCCACTTTTAAGAGCAACTTATCAAGTGTTTTCCTCTAGTGTTAGTTATACTTACTCATATGGGTTAGGAGTCTCTTTTGAGTCTCTAAATTGTGTTTGATTTAGTAATTATTTTTAAAGAATCCAAACAAACCATTTAGATCCTATCCAACAGATCTTTAACCCAGTACGTTCTAAGTTTCACCATGGTTCTAATATTGACAAATACTTTCAAATCTATCTGTTTAGAATTTGAATGTCATTTTTAATAGAGAGATATGTATCTCATATGTAGAACGAATAAAGTTGACTTAGCTCCCACTAAACTCCTCATCTATAAGATGATCCATATTTTCATAAAGTTATGATTGCTGAATACCCTTGTTGAAAAATATGGTCCAATTCCTACTAGCATGCTTTAATCTACGAATATATTTCTTAAGCTTTCTCTTTTATCTAGCATCCAAAACTTTTACATTGTGTGATGTACACAACTCCTTCCAACAAGTCTAATTGAGGAGGATGTTTTTGTTTTATCGGCTGGTAACGAATGTAATGTAATGTAATAAATTTCTCTTAGGCAGGAGACGGGAGTTAAAAGATGAAAGTATATAATTTGCAATGTAATAAAGAAATTACAAACCCACCCACAAAAAATTGAACCAGTTATTTAATTATCCAAAATAAGACACTTACCATGAAGACAACATTGGAAATTGACCCAACTTCTTTTGTGAACAATCGCCCAGCAAAACGGCCTGTTCTACAATCTCAGCAGCAGTTAGGTGTCTTATTAATCCCATCCTGCAAATATAGTTCGTAAAAAGTGATGAGAGGACAATAAATGACAAAATTCCTGAAGTTAGAAGGGAGGTCCTTCACCTTCTCCTGCTCTTCTATGTGTTTGGCGATTGCGTAATGGCTTGATCTAGTTCTCTCCTTGAGTGACACCAAAGCCTCGGTAATCATCTGTAAATTAAAATCCGCAATCAGTTTCAACAAACCTTCATTTTATTCAAGCATTATATGCAAAAAAATTAACAAAACTTAAATACATATAATTGTTCAGAAGTTCATCAATAATAACCATTAAGCTTCAAATGAGAGAAGTTGCCACAAATTCTAAGCTACGAATTACGCCATTTCAAGTATATTCACCAAAACTTACGTAATCCTATGAATAATAGCAGAAACAGATCTCACAACAAATATTTCCAAATTTTAGCAAACATCATTGGAAAACCTAAAATTACTTCATAACAGATTGTAGGCAGAACTTATTAGGAATCCAAATTAGATTTCTAAAACCTAATCAAAAACATAAATACACTTTCAATTAGTAATGAAAATTGCAAAAACGGAAACAATTAGCAATTAAAATCCCTAATTTGTAAAGCGGAGTCGCAAAACATAACCAAATCCGAAGAAACAACAAATTTGATGCAAAATCAAGGAGCAAGAGAAAGAGGGGGAGAGAGACATACAACTTTCTGTGGATCGCACTTGATTAAAAATAATAAATAGGATAGTCCCTTGCAAAATGCCCTAACTTTTGGCATTTGTAGCACGGTGACTATCCAGAAGTGTTACCAGCCGATATATATATATTACAGAAAAATATTATAAGCGATAGTAAAAAAAACGTAAAGTTTAAAATAAATAAAATAAGTAAAATAAGTACATTTGAAAATAGCATTATATGTCAAATGTTGTAAAAGTAAAAAATAAAAATAAAAAAGAAGTAAAAAGTTTGCTAAACGCAAGAAGTAAAAGTAAGAGAGTAAAAATGGGAGATGTATAAGTCAAATGAAGTCATCAACGTATATTCTCTCCCTCCACTCTGTCCTATCCAACGCCATATTTTCCTCAATTCCAAGTAGGCTCATATCGTGCTCAATCACCTTCCTCCAAATTTTCTTAGGTCTTCCCCTACCCCTTGGAATTCTAGCACTGTGCCACCCTTATAGCCTCCTAACCGGGGCCTCAATTGATCTTCTGCTTACATGCCCAAACCATCTTAAACGATTTCCCATCACCTTAAACTCAATCGCTGCAACTCCTACTTTCTTCCTAATAATCTCATTCATCAAACGATCATTTCTTGTATGCCCACACATCCAATGTAACATGCGCATCTCCACCACATTCATCTTATGCAAGTGGCAATGTTTCACTGTCCAGCATTCCATGTCGTATAACAACGCCGGTCGAATTGCCGTGCGGTAGAATTTCCCCTTCAACCTTTGGGGCATGCTTCAATCACATAGGAACCCCGTGGCACCTTTCCACTTCAACCAACCTAGTTTGATTCTATGAGCCACATCGCTATCCAATTCCCCATCCTTTTGGATAATAGGTCCTAAATAACGGAACATTTCAGAACCTTGGACAATTTTTCCATCTAAGGTAATCTCCCCTGCCTCCCTGTTCTGGACTCCACTAAACTTACACTCCATATATTCCGTCTTGTTTCTACTCATCCTAAAACCAAAGATTCAAAATTTTATCTCCATAACTTCAACTTACCTTCCACTCCTTCTTTGCTTTCATCAATCAACACAATATCATATGCAAACATCATGCACCAGGATATACCATCTTGAATTGACCTCGTCAATTCGTTCATGACTATAGCAAAAAGAAACGGGCTAAGTGTAGAACCTTTACGCACTCCAATCGTAATGGGGAATTCTTCGATCATATCAACACTAGTTCGCACACTCGTGCTAACTCCCTCATACATGTCCTTGATCATATCAATATACTTCCTCTGAATTCCTTTCCTACTTAATGCCCACCAAAGAATCCAAGTAACATGAATCACAACATAAAAACATAACATGTATTCACTTGAATTAACTTGGTCGTGCTAGACTTGTACACCTTGAATATCTAAGTAAAGGGCCACTTTGTGATTCACTCCTCTAAGTTAGAAATCTCCTCCTATCATTACATAAATGAAACTTAATTATTATCCATGTTCATTAAATTTACAACAACTATGTTTAGTTTTAAATCACTTGAATTAATTAGAAAATAGTCGTTAATAATAAAAATAATGATTTTAATTAATCATTTAAAACCCTAGCATGGAATCTTATTAATTTCATGTATAAAACCCTTAAAAATCGACGCATAAATACTTAAAAGAATCTGAAAATTATTGTTGATTACCATAATTAAAATTGACATCTAATTATTCTAATCAATTAATCATATGCATTTAAGCAAAACCCTAACCCTAACTCAACAATAAAAATCATTAAACCCATAAAAATTGAAGATTTAGTTATACTTTAAAATTGAAAATTCCTACTACTTCAAATAAAACCATCCTCAAAAATCTAATCATCAAGATCCTCAACTTTGGTGTTCATAACCAATCCCAAATACAATTTAAAATCATAATCCTATAATACTTATCATAAAAATCCATAATTTAAAACATAAATTATATAGAATAGATTAGGAAGAAGAGGAATTATATTGGGTCGACCTATAGCACGGCACGCTCACGGTGTTTGATGTGACTGGGCGCAAAGAACAAAGGAAAAGAGGGAGGCGCACGACAACGACCAACGACCCACGTGTTGCTACTGTTTGCGGCTTGGTGCGCGGTTGGGCTTAGGGGTGTAGGTGAGGCATCGAAGGGACGAGGAGCAACGAAGGAGTAGCGTCAAGGTGAGGGAGCAACGTCGAGGCTGGGGCTTCGGCAGTGCATCGACTCAAGGGAGAGGGAGAAAGAAAAGTGACATGAGAGGGGAAAGAAAGAAGAGAGATAGCGAGTTTGAGGGTTTGTGAGTTTTAATGGAGTGGAGATTTAATGAATTGTGAAGGAGTATTTATCGGTTTCGTATCATAGGTGGACTAGGATTAGGAATATTAAAGTTGGGCTTGCACAATGATTGGACTTGAATTAAAAGGGTTGTTGAATTATTTGTTTGGACTCACAATAGGAATTGGACTGAACTTAGAATAATTCAAACTATTTTTGATTTTCAAAACCCAATTAAAATCTCAACTGAAATTAAATTCATTTTATCCCTAATTAAAAATAATAAATATAATTAAAAATAATAAATATTTTTAATTAATAAAATACATTTAAATAAATATTTAAATGTGACTTTAATTTATAAAAAAATAATAAAAAACTTTATAAATATAATTGGATATATTTATAATTACTTAAAAATAAGAGGTATTACACGATAGCACAACAAACAAAGATAAGTCTACCTGAAAATCTGAAATAGGGACCGCCGATAGCCAATCAGAGGCGTGGTGTCCTTTTTGTGATTTCCATAGCGCCAGCTCTCGAGGTGTTAAGTTAAAAGCGGATTCGGAATTTTTTAGTAACCCATGTGAAATATATATCTGCTAGTTTCTTCATGAGATTGGGACATCGATCTCATTAGGATTACTCAAAATGTCAGTTCCCATTGTCTTATTAAACACATTCAAGTTATCGTCGAAGATGGGACCTAATGATGTGACACCCGTATGCGGAAGAAGCTTTGTCCGCAAGTAGTCAGTAGACTGCAAACGTGAATCCAGAAAAGCATAATTCAGAAAATCACATGCAGAATAAATTCCAAGCTCCCCAAATGTGAAGGGTAAGGTGGCAAGTCTTCATTACCAAGTGCCAAACCCTGCCCAGAAGCAACAACAATACGCTCCAAGGAAGAACGCAACGCCTTGTCAAAAGTGAGTTGGGCCGACTCGAAGACACGACGTATTATTATTATTATTATTATTGTTATTATTATTATTATTATATAACTAATTATTTACTATAAATTTGTAAATAATTACTATAATTTATTATTTATTTTTATTATTTAGTATTAATTATTAATTATTTATCATTAATTAGTTATTCTTTATTACTCCGTATTTATTGCTTATTATTTATTACTTTTTATTTATTTCAATTCAGTAATATTCAATTCAGTTAAGTTAAGTTAAGTTCAGGAGCATTCAGTTCAGTTCTGTTCAAATCAAAAAAAAAAAGTCTAAGTGGTTTGTTTTTGCCATGTATGCAAAGCATATTAATTTTATTTTTGTTTTGTTTTAAGTGAGATGAATGGTAACGGGTCCCACATATGAACATTTGTACTCCCTCTGTCCCGGAATACTAGCACCACTTTCCTTATAAAGTCGTCCCGGATTACTTGCACAGTATTTATAAATGGTAAACTTTTATTAATATTATATCAACTACTCTCTTCACATGTTATTTTGTGGTCTCATGCACCCTACCCCATACCCCCTTACTCCCTTTAAAAGTTGACACATATCCCTATCTATATTAAAAAAATACCCCACTATTAACTAACATCTAATTAATAATAAGTCAATTATTTTGCATTAAACTATGTGCCGGTCAAACCGGTTCAAGTATTCCGAGATGGAGAGAGTATGAGTTTGTCTATTGTTGGTAGAAGGTTCATTACAATCAAGGTTTGTATAATAATGACGTGGCATGAAACAAACCTCATTGAACTCTATTCTATTGCTACTGCCCTTAGAAATTACTCCCTCCGTATTTATTTAGGGGATACACTTGGTCGGGCACGGGTATTAAGAAGAAGAATTGAATGAAATAAAATAATAAAGCAAGTGGGTTTGGGTAGATATTTTAATAAGTAAATAAGTGGGGACCATGTCATTTTGGGGGGTGGGAGGTGGGGTGGGCTTATGAAATTATTTGTTTAATAGGATGGTGGGTCATAGGGTAAATTAAATGTACGGAGTATTATTTAATTAGATGGTGAGGTTGATAAGTTACTAAAAATGACAAGTGTATCTCTTAAATAAATACGGCCGAAAAAAACAAGTGTATCTCTTAAATAAATACGGAGGGAGTAGCTGCATTTACTAAATGGACCTCGACGCACCTTGGTCAGTTTACTAAAAGCCTTTGAGTCTTTGACCCAATGCAACTCAAACTTCTCTTGTTTAAATTGAACCAAGCTCACCCTGACCTCGCCGTGGAACATGCGCACAATTTTTTCAATAGTTCACACGTACTTTATACATATATGTTAAAGCTATGAGTCTATGACCTAGTGATTAACGAGGCCCTGTTAAGGGTATGTCCCAGATTTGAGTACCTTCCCCATATTTAAAATTAATATCGCGATTGCAACTATTTTTTTTTTTAGAAAAACGTACTCTCTTGGTTTAGATTTTCAAATTAGCTACACAGTCCATTTTGGTAATTGGTTAGCCACATTCGACCGTTTTATTATTTGATGAGTACACATATAATTCACATTTCTCTCTCCTCCAAATAATTGAATCCCCTCATCTCCCTCCTCTTCTTCTCTTCTCGTTTCTCCCTTTTGCACTACACCTTCCACCGCCTTCCTTTCTGTCTCTCCTTTAATTTTCCAGATTTGCATCAATTTCGAGGGACCTCCTTCTTCACAAGATCCAACCAACCTCAACACTCCCCCATTTACTCTCACTCTTCTCTCTGCTCATTCTCCAATCAACCCTAATTTGTTTTTCAGATCCACTGCACAAAATTCCTCTTTCTTTTGCTCTGTCAATTTCTGATCCAAATTCAATTTTTCTATTAAAGAACAACAATGGGGTATCGAGCAGATGATGATTATGATTACTTGTTCAAAGTGGTGTTGATTGGTGATTCCGGCGTCGGAAAATCTAACCTTCTTTCTCGATTTACTCGTAATGAGTTTAGCCTCGAGTCTAAATCCACCATTGGGGTTGAGTTCGCCACGAGGAGTATTCGGGTTGATGAAAAGGTCGTCAAAGCTCAAATTTGGGACACCGCCGGCCAAGAAAGGTATATTTCTCTCTCCTCTTTTTCTGATTTATTCTTTATCTAGATCGGCATTTTGATTAAAAAAATACATTGTTAGGATTTTGATTTTCGGGTTTAATTTTGCTTGGATCTGGCGCATTATAATGGGGTTTTAATCGAGCAGTTTGTTGAATTGTTGATTCTGATAGACTATGGATCTTGGTAATTTAGGTTAAATTCTTGGTTTTCTGATGTTAAATTTTAGTATTTGATTGGAGCATTGTGTTTGTGGAAGGACTTTTGCACCGGAAAGTTTTAATTGAAGATGCTGATAGAATGAGGTTGGAGAAATAGGGGAAGAATTATGAGCATTCTTGAGTAGTTACTGTTGCATCTATTTGATGGATATTTTGTGATAATAGATTAGAGGATTGGTTTGATTGTAAAACCAAATACGAAGAGGCGGCTCAGTATTGGTGGTTCTGATCTAAACCTTGGAAATCTTAATTTGCAAATTTGCTTTTGTCGTGTTTATTCAATCTATAATGGACTAATACGAAGTACTACATAGTTGATCGTTATGGTAAATATGCTGATTGTTAATCGACCTCAGAGTCTTAATTTTGGTTTATTTGGCATATTTTTGTTATTTAATATATACTTCATATACTCTTCAGCATTTAGTTACTTGAAAAAATGGAAAAGGTATTGGTTGTCAATAATGTTATCCTTATATATTGTTCTTGGTTTTACTACAAGATTCAAAATTTCTGTAAGCGGTCAATAGTTGCTTAGTTAAGCATTTCAATAGATTGTATGCATTAGCAGGTACAGAGATTTCCAGGTGTGGTTTTGATTTATGGATGATTGGCCTTTTACTCTGGGATGCTAGAGAATCCTGTGTCTGTTGGTAATGAAAATGTAAAAGATCCTCATTTAGGAGAAAATTAATAAACAGAACGAAAGTGGATGGAGTCTTTCCTAACATATGGAATTCCCATTCTTTGCTTCTGCCTTGGAATGTCAAGATTAAGCCAGTGCGTATCCATGCTTTTCCTCCCACAACTTGCACACGTGACGCTGTTTAACTGAATTCTTTGAACTGTTGTTACATTAAGTGGAAGAGAAATAGTAAATCAGAGAAATATCTAATTATAACCAATTGGTCTAGGCTAAATCCCTATCAGTTTTTGTTATTTTTATTAGCTGTGGTTTTTCTGTAGTCATCTGACTGCACAGGGCATCATGTTCAACTGTTGTGTTATATGTTCTGTTATTACTTTTTAGACATTTTTGCACAAGTTAAACACACATCTTATCTGAATGCTGTGTTCGTTAGGTACCGTGCAATCACAAGTGCTTATTACCGTGGGGCTGTTGGTGCATTGCTTGTCTATGATAGCACTCGTCACGTTACGTTTGAGAATGTAGAGAGATGGTTGAAGGAGCTTAGAGACCATACAGATTCTAACATCGTAATCATGCTTGTGGGTAATAAAGCAGATTTACGGCATTTGAGGGCTGTTTCAACAGAAGACGCACAAACATTTGCTGAGAAAGAAAAAACATTCTTCATGGAAACATCTGCCCTAGAATCGTTGAATGTTGAAAATGCTTTCACAGAGGTGCTTACTCAAATATATCGAGTTGTCTGCAGAAAAGCTCTTGAGGCTGGGGATGACCCTGCTGCTGTGCCCAAGGGACAAACCATTAATGTGAAGGATGATGTATCAGCAGTGAAAAAAGTTGGATGCTGTTCAACATAGGTGTGAGAGTCTATTGATTTGAGGATGGTAAAGCTGTGTAATATTGGGCACAGCAGCAGGGTCTTATGATATCTAGTTCCATGTTTTCTTCAGCTCAATCGTCTTCTTTGATCGGATGTGATATGAGGTGGACCTTATTTCTGCTTCCATCTTACCTTAACAACAAGATCTTTCTCATATGGAAGCTGTACTTTGGCTTCAATATTTTCATTTCATGATTTAATGTAATATCTGAAGATTGGAGCGGTTAATATTACTTTAAGTGTATTCTATTCTATTAGCCCTGTGTAAACTTGGATATTTTTTTATATTGTCATTTTTTTTCAGACTTGGTTGTCATGCTTCTGTATTATTTTATCCTACCCCTTTTAAAAGCAAGAAGTGCCTTCTAAACTTTCCTTAAGAATAGTGGAATTACCCCCACACCCTTAAATTCCTTCATGATTTACAGCCCTGCCATTCCCTTTTCGTTGGCCAACTGTCTTCGTCCCCCCTTCCTGTCTTCGTCCACCTGTGTGTCCTTCTACTTCCCCCTCCTCCGCAATGGCGTTACTTCCGTTACTTCTCAATTTTTCCAAATTTTATCAGCTCCTCTATCTTCTCTCTCTCTCCTTCGCCTATTACCTATCAATAATAATCTCAATACAGCAAACCCTAAATCCCTAATTTTGGGATTTCAATGAATCAGAGGAATCACAAGATTCCAAGCAGTGCCTTAAGGTAGCCACCCCTCTTTCTTTGTATTCGTGTGGCTGATTTCAATTTCCTCGACATGCCATTGGTGCCTCCACCCTCCTCTTCATCGCGGTCGTCCTTCCGCCATCTTCTCTCCTACCTATCTTCTGCAATCTACTGATAAATGCGAGTATCCAACTTCATTTTAATCCGATCTGCAGCTCTCCATCGTCGTCTCTAGCAAGCTCTCCAAATAATACCTTCGAGGATTCATATGCAATGCCCAGATTCAGAAAATTAGTTGACCTGCAACAATGGTGTTATTTGTTGAGAAATAGGTATTTGTTGAGAAATAGGTCATTTTCTTGATTCGTAGAAGCATAAAATTTTCCTTCAATGTTTAAATCGTAGGCTTACTCATTTAGTTGTAGCTGAATCCATAACTCCCATGTACTTTACTGATATTGGCTTGCATAATTCGTTCATAGTTAGTGTCAATGGTACTTATACAGTTGATGTAGTTGAAGTATTAGATTATGGATGTTTATGTTTATTACCTAATATTTATTGTTACTTGATTTAAATTGGAATTTTTGTAGGTGTTTGTGAAATATGAGTATTCTGGTGAAACATTGCCTGATTTTTGGGCGATCTTGGGGTTTTTAGTTGATTGCTTAAATATATCTCTGCTCTGGAACGCTCAAGCACTGACATCATCCGAATTTGGTTCTTTCTCTCTCTCCTATTTCCCTCTCTATTCTGATCTAAAAGTTGGTTTCAAATTTCTGACATTAATTTCTATTAGCGAAGAAATCTTAAATCCTTCAGTACCAATGGCGCTGAGACTATCTGGGATTTTAATGGGTATAGTATACTTGGCGAATAAGTAACCAATTCCTTATTTTAATTTTCAATATCTTCTAAGTGTGATAAATAAATTTATTTTCAGTTTTAATTAGGTGGTGTGATGATTGTTTATGAACGCAAAGTTCGACTCCTCTATGGTGAGCTCCATTTCTGTGGGACATTTTAGTATTATTTTTACATTATTTAAACATTTAAGTGTGATTAATATGCTGCTAATTGTGTGAATTTGGGTTCTAAACAGATGATGTTAATCGTCTTCTGGTAGAACTTATACTATCTGATTTTATTAGCCCTCTTAAAAAAATGAAAATGAGGTGAGGATATCAGAGTCATAGTGCTTCGAATCTAGATGAAGGTTTATACGAAATATACAAATGATATAAGCACCTGTTTCAGATTATATAACTTCCTTTAATTTCTTGCGCCATCCCTCACCCCCTTACCACCCCACCCTCCACTTTCCCGTACATTTGGTTCTGTTGGAGTAGATAATCCTCTTTTCCTCTTTTCTCTCTCCTCCCTGTCTCAATCTTTGCTCTCTATCTTTCACACTTCCATATCATCAGTCTAATTTTAGTCTTTGCTCTTTGAGTCTTTGTACTCAGTACTCACCAGTCTTTACTCAGTGGCTGATGGAAAAGAGTTTATATCATAGCCGCACTTTAGTGTCACACACTTCCTCGGCTCAGCCTTTTGAGATGCCATTGAAGTGAGTAATATTCAAATTTCTATATAAAGCAATAAGCTGATGATCCATTGTGGTTGGAATAGTTAGATTGTAGTGGTGAATAATCCGTTGTGATGAGTTAGAATAGTTAGAATATGCGTCTTCTATTATTGTTACGCTATTAGTGATGAGTTTAACTACAGTTAGTACATTATGTCATCTCTCTAACCATTTCATATCACAACAGCTCTTACTCCACATTAAATATCTTCACTTTTCATGTTTATAATTTGATTTCCAATCAACATGCATAAGCTACTACATATATCTGATTCAACAATCTTTTTTCTGTAATTAACACTTGAGTTAGCCTTTTATATTTCTATAGATTTCATTTGCAGAGCCTGGGAATAATAATTATTAGTTATGCGCAAACTATAAAGATTAGAGTAAGAGCTGAAAAAGGCTTCATAGACTCACAGAGGTTGAACTCGAGCATCAAGACTGCATTTGCTTTAATATGCGAGGAAGCTACAATGAGGGAATAAGTTAGATTATAGGGGTTGTGATTATTTGATGATTGTGATAGCATATACTACAAGTTTGAAACTATGATATTCTGATATGAATCTAATAGTATGAGTGAACTTTGTGAAGGTGGTTGATAAACTCATAGTCTACCTGCTTACTAGCTCTTTGTTATATACTAATATTTGTTATCCTGCTCCTTCCAGTAGCTGGCCTGAACTATGAAGTGTGAATTTGATCCTTCCCCTACTCATGTAATGCCGCTAGGGGCCTCGGTTCGGTAAGCCTTATTTCTGCTAAAGCCTCACAGTTTCTGTCGTAACCTCGTTTTAGTTCCTCCTCAAAACTACTTGCATCAAGAGGATCTTATGTAGGACACGGTAGCGATACCAAGGATACTGGATCAAGGAGCCAAGGGTCAATTCTTAATGTTGGTAATCAGTTTGGAGATTCAGGTATGCTTGAGATCCTTAGTTTTTTGTGGGACACCAGACACATATGTTTATCTTATTCAGTCCAGTCCAGTGTGCGACTCTAACAAGCGTAATATGCTTGACACATGCTTTGTTTAGTTCTCTACATTTCTAAATTCTGAATTGATTTTTTTAACCAAACCCAAAAACAAGAATAAAAAAATGGAGAAGCAAATTTTGGAGTTTTGAGGGAAGAAGAAGAATCAATAGTTGGGTATTGGGGAGAAAACACACATCCGACTGCGGCGAGAATAGATCCGACGATGACTGAGGATGGTTCTGAAGGAAATAATGCCCTTGGTCCAAGTATGCATTCAATGTTAAAGTCTAATAAATGCGGTTCAGTACTAATTAACAAGTTAATAATTCAGTGAGATCAAGTGAGCTGAATGCCTAGCTAGAGGCCGCTTCAGTTCAAGTGGAATTAATGATATTAATCCACAGCTTACTCTTGACTGAACCCGTAGGGTCACACAAATAGTACGTAAACGGATCAAGTATTTAATGGCATTAAATACTCCATCTATGGGTATTCGGAATCGACGGATCTTGGTTTCAGTGGGAGCTGAGATCGTCACAGGCAAGAAATGAATACTCCGGAAACGATGATATTGTCGGAAACGGAAATATGGATCGTATCGGAAATATAAATATTATCCAAGTCGTAGATGTTGCCGGACACGGAAACATGGTACGTATCGGGAAATGTTATCGGAAATGGAAATATTGCCGGAATCGGAAATATTGCCGGAAACGGAAATATTGTCAGAATCGGAAATATTATCGGAATCGGAAAATAATTCCGGAAACGGAAATATTAAATATTTGTTCGAAAACGGAAAATGATTCCGGAATCGGAAATATTAAATATTGTTCGTATCGGAAATGAATTCCGGAATCGAGAATTTAATCGGAAGCGTATCGTACGAATTAGCATCGGACGAGGCCCGCTAGACGAAGGCCCAACACGAAGCCAGGCCATCGCCCAGCGAGCCAACACGCACCATCGCATGCCAAGCCTCGACCAGGCCCAGCCAAGGCCTGGGGCGCGCGCGCGAGAGCACAGCAGCAGTGGGCTGAGCGCTGTGCGCCTAGCGTGGGCCGCAAGGCTTGCGCGGGTGTACGGTGCTCGTGCAATGCTTGTGCGGGAATCTTGAAGCAATCGGGATTCGAAATATGATTAAATCCTAAAACTATTAGATAATGATTATTTAATTAGAGTCCTAGTAGGGTTATAATTAAATAAATTAGTATCCTAATGGGATTCCAAATCCTTTTCCATAACTCTATAAATAGGTGCCTAGGGTCACATATTTACAGAGAGTTTTCAAGTATTCAAAGTGAGTTTTTGAGAGAAAAATTCAGTCACATATCTTGCCTAAAAGTGCCGAAAATTATTAGTACCTTAAGGGCGATTCTAGTTGGTCAATCTTAAGGCGGATCCGGACGTGCTGTGGACTATCTACGGAGGGACGACACTTGGAGTCCTAAAGACTTGTTCTTGTTCGGTTCGGGCGCAGCTAGGGAAGGCACGCAACAAAGAGTATGCATCTAAACTATGCTATATGATTATGTGTAAATAATATGTATTCCTGGCTAAATGGTTTTTCCGCATGATTTATGAATTGTCATATGTATCATAACCTAACAGTGGTATCACGAGCCTCTTATTATTTTCATAATCTAAATTGCATGAACATGGTTAAATATTACAAATTTGCAAGAATTAAAAGGGGTGATTAATTTTCGTAATTGTTAATTAATTGCAAATTGCGTTTATTTAATTATACGTACGCAGTTTTTCGGCAGTTTCTTCGTTACTCATCTAAATCGAGTGAATTTTGTGTCAATTCCGCATGTAAAAGGCATTCTAAAATTTTGACAAAAATAGTGTTTTTCTGCCGAACCCAGAATTCTCAAATTCGAAGCCTAACCATGACTTTTCGAAGGTTTTAGTTTTTCGAATGCAAAATTTCGTAAATTTAAGATGTTAAATTAAATATTTGCGATTCTTGTTGATAAATCTTGAATTTTTGATTGACCTACTGTATATGTTTAACAAGTTTGAATGCCTAGCCTTGTTAATTATGCAATCTAATTTGTAATTATGATTAATTTGTTGAAAATTAGAATAATTTAGAATTAATTTGATTTTCATAATTAATTATAATTTAATTAGATACCTATGATTAAAAACCACCATAAAAATTGTAAATTTATGATAAATTTTAAATTTTTATGACCTAGACATGAATCCATGTTAATCGGAAATCAATTGAATAATAAATTTTCGATTTTTCGCCCTAAAATTATGAAATTAATATTAATT
This sequence comes from Spinacia oleracea, assembly GCF_020520425.1. Lineage (NCBI taxonomy): Eukaryota > Viridiplantae > Streptophyta > Magnoliopsida > Caryophyllales > Amaranthaceae > Spinacia > Spinacia oleracea. The sequence goes on along the minus strand of NC_079490.1, from coordinate 129,369,717 downwards.
TATTAATTTGTCATTAATTTTAAATATAAATTTTTTAAATTTTATGCGATTCGTTCATAAAACTTGCACGCACAAAGCAATGGACGCTCCGTGTTACCCTTAAGGGGTGTTGTATAGTGCGGGCATGTGACGACGAGCAAGGGAGCTCGTCGCCCATGCGGCACGAATGCAATGAGCAAGGGCATGGTGCACGAGCACAAGGCTGCAGCCCTGCCTTGTGTCGTGGGCTACGAGCAATGGACGAATGGGCATGGGCGAAGGCAAGGCACGGCAGTCGCGTGTGGGCAGCAAGCGAGCTGCGCCACAACGCGCACTGCCTCGCGCAAGCGCGCGCAGCCTCGCGCGCAGCGAGCTTAAGCTCGCGTGCCACGAGTGCTGCGCCCAGCGTCGATGCTGCGCGCAGCGAGCGCTGGCTCGCACCAAGCGAGCGCGCACAGCATGCGCTGGCGAGTGCACGAAGCGAGCGCTGGCCCGCGTGCAGCGAGCGCTAGCGAGCGAACGCAGCGAGCGATGGCTTGCGTGCATCGAGCGCTGGCGCGCGCGCAGCGAGCACATGCTCGCGTGCATCGAGCGCTGGCGAAGGGTAGAAGCAGCAGCTATGCGACGCAGCGCATGGGCTGCGCGCACATGGCCAGCGATGGCTGTGTGCGTGTGGCCCATGGGCGTGCGATGCGTAGGGTGTTTGCGTTGCGATTAGATCGTTTTGAAATTTTAATTTGAAATTTTCAGTTAACGTAATTTTAATTAATTTTAAAATTAATAATTTAAATTATTTTCTTGGATTTTAATTTTGAATATTGTAATTATAATAAATTTTATTTATTCTAATTATTTTACTAAAATTAAAATCATGAATTAATTTAAATACGACTGAAATTAAATTAAACTTTTTGGATTCAATTATAAATTTATATGAGCTTTAAATTTTAATTAAATTTGTATGTTTCCGGTTAGACTAGAAATACATTTTTATGTTTAAAATTAGTAAAGCATATGAATTTATTGGTTTAAGTGGGAGCGCTTTTAGTCATAAACTCTTGATTAGGTCTACACATCCTTAAGGTTAAAACAACTTGATTAGAATTAATAAGGACTGAATAATTGGTAGATTATTGGTGCCCTTGATTAAATGCTGCAAATGTTTACGTGATGCATAATGTGTTTTACTAACCAGCTATGTGGGCCATTCATGATAATGAATGGGTGAATGGTATATATATTGTATATGTACTGTTTTGCAGGTTATGAAGTGACTAGTATGGCCCAAATAGGATAGAAAATATGGTCTGCGTACCATTAATTTGAATGTAATTGGTCTAAAGTACCAAAGTTGTTTTTCAATTCAAATATGGTCTGCGTACCATCAAATAGTTGTAATTAGTTTTAATTATAGCTTATCCTATTTGAAGAAAATGGTGCCTACCACGGAGATTTTCAAGACGGACTTTGAAGTTAAAGCTTCAAGATGAAGTCGGGCCATACTAGATCACATTTATCTTATGCATGTTTTAAGTTATTTATTGCTTTTAAATATGTCTTAAAATGCATGAGATCAAAAGCTTGATTATGTTGCATGATTAAGGATTTTAGTTCACTTAAAATCTAACCAACATAGTAAGAGCCTTAAGTTCCAAACTTAAAAATTGAGTTAAAAGGTGCCATGCCAAAATATACACTTGCTTGGATATCCTTTACATCAATCTAGTAATAGTTTTCGCTCAGCGAGGTGTTACTTATTGGTCCTAAAGGGGCAAGGTACACAAATAATTGTGAGTACATGTTAGTTTTGGTGAAACTCAACGATATAAGTAAGGAGTCCTTTTATGTCGTGGCAAAATCGATAGGTTTACCTAATAAGTTCTTAGACGTACCTATCAACCAAGAATAGTTTCTAGACTATTAGCAAAAGGCTTTTGCTTACCTAAGATGTTTTAGGATTAAGTCGACAAACTGTGCTTAGTTCTTCAATGATTTTAGGATCTTGGAATCATTTTATTCACACCTGCCGGAACACATAACTTGAATAAAATGCTTAATAAACATTGAATTATGCATGTATGCTAGAATTTAAGTTTATTAAGAGAAACTGTGAATGGTTATTTATTTGTTTATTCTTTTCAATTGTAGTTTTTAATATGGCAAACAACAATTCATTCAACATTCGATCAATTCTCGAAAAGGAGAAGTTGAACGGGAAAAACTTCCTTGACTGGCAAAGGAACTTGCAAATAGTTCTTATGCAGGAAGAAAAGGAGTATGTCCTAGAAGAGGCGATGCCCGAAGCCGCAGGCGACGGGGTCACTCAGGCAGCCCTCAATCGTTGGATTGATGCCAACAAGGATGTGAAATGTCTAATGCTCGCCACCATGAGTGCGGATCTGCAGAAAACGTTCATCAACTCAGATGCTTTCACAATCATCAGTGAGTTGAAGAACATGTTCCAAGATCTGGCTCGAGTCGAAAGATTCGAGACTCATAGGCAAATTCTTGAGACCAAGCTTAAGAAAGGCGAGCCCGTAAGTCCACATGTTCTCAAAATGATTGGACTCATTGAGAATATGAGTCGGCTGGATCAGCAATTTTCTCAGGAAATGGCTATAGACACCATCCTCCATTCTCTTCATAGCGGGTATGATCAGTTCAAACTGAACTACAGTATGAATAGTCTGGACAAAACGCTCACTGAGCTTCACGGTATGCTGAAGACCGCTGAAAAGACGCTCAAAAGTGATAAGCAGGATGTGCTAATGGTGCGTGGGGGCAAGTTCAAGAAATCTGAAAAGAAGAGGAATGCTAAGAAAGGTGGCAACGAGGCCAGCCCAACTAAGCAAACTGGCGCCAAATCTGTAAAGAGGAAGGGCAGTCAACCCACTTCTGAATCCGAATGCTTCTACTACAAGAAGAAGGGGCATTGGAAGAGAGATTGCTTGAAGCTAAAGGAAGATCAGAAGAACGGAACAGTCGTTCCATCTTCAGGTATTTTCGTTATAGACTGTATACTTGCTAATTTAACTTCTTGGGTATTAGATATAGGTTGTGGCTCACACTTATGTTCCAATCCACAGGGACTAAGAAGAAGTAGAAAGTTAAGCAAGGGTGAAGTCGACCTACGAGTGGGAAATGGAGCACGGATTGCTGCATTAGCTGTAGGAACTTACTATTTGTCGTTGCCCTCCGGGCTAGTTTTGGAACTGGAAGAATGTTTCCATATTCCAAGTCTTACTAAAAACATCATTTCAGTTTCTTGCTTAGATGCTAAGGGATTTTTCTTTTTAATAAAAGACAATAGTTGTTCGTTTTATTTTAAAGAGATGTTTTATGGATCTGCTAGATTAGCCAATGGACTTTATTTATTAGATCACGACAAACAAGTATATAACATAAATACCAAAAAGGACAAAAAGGATGATTCAGATCTCACTTATCTGTGGCATTGTCGATTAGGCCATATAAACTTGAAACGCTTAGAAAGACTTCAAAAGGAAGGAATTCTAGAACCATTTGACTTAGAGGATTATGGTAAATGCGAATCATGTTTACTTAGAAAAATGACAAAGCAACCTTTCTCTAAAGTTGGAGAAAGAGCAAATGAACTATTGGGTTTAATCCATACAGATGTATGTGGACCAATGAGTACAAATGCTAGAGGTGGTTTCAGCTACTTTATCACTTTCACTGATGACTTCAGTGGATATGGTTATGTCTACCTAATGAAGCATAAGTCTGAATCCTTTGACAAATTCAAGGAATTTCAGAGTGAAGTAGAGAATCAATTAGGCAAGAAGATTAAGGCACTGCGGTCTGATAGAGGCGGTGAATATCTGAGCTATGAATTTGATGACCATCTGAAAGAATGTGGAATTCTATCAGAATTGACTCCTCCTGGAACACCACAATGGAACGGTGTGTCGGAACGGAGGAACAGAACCTTGCTAGACATGGTCAGGTCAATGATGGGTCAGGACAAACTTCCATTAGAATTTTGGGGACATGCACTAAACACAGCTGCACTCACTATAAATAGAGCTCCGTCTAAAGCTGTCGAAAAGACTCCATATGAATTATGGTTTGGAAAGCCTCCAAATGTGTCTTTTCTTAAGATTTGGGGATGTGAAGTATACGTCAAACGATTAATTTCAGACAAACTTCATCCAAAATCTGACAAATGTATCCTTGTGGGCTATCCAAAGGAAACAAAGGGGTATTACTTCTACAATACATCTGAGAACAAAGTGTTTGTTGCTCGAGATGGTGTCTTTTTGGAGAAAGATCACATTTCCAAAATGACAAGTGGGAGAAAAATAGACCTCGAAGAAATTCGAGTCGAACAACAAACTCTAGAGAATGCTCAAGATGACATTCAGGATGAAACTCAGAGATCTTTAGAAGAATCTGGTGAGAATCATGGTCAAACTAGAAATGTTACCCCGCGTAGATCGCAAAGATATAGATCTCAACCGGAAAGGTACTTAGGTATTTTGACGAACGAGAGCTATGACGTTCTATTACTTGAAAGTGATGAACCTGCGACTTACAAACAAGCTATGACGAGCCCTAGCTCCAAGCAATGGCAAGAAGCCATGCAATCTGAATTAGACTCCATGTCTGAAAACCAAGTATGGGATTTGGTCGATTTGCCAGATGGCTACCAAGCCATTGGAAGCAAATGGGTTTTCAAACTGAAAAAGGACAAGGATGGGAAACTTGAAGTTTTCAAAGCTAGATTAGTTGCAAAAGGTTACAGGCAAGTCCACGGTGTGGATTACGATGAAACCTTTTCACCAGTTGCAATGCTAAAGTCTATTCGGATAATGTTAGCAATCGCTGCATATTACGATTACGAAATATGGCAGATGGATGTCAAAACTGCTTTCTTAAACGGCGTTTTAACAGAAACTGTGTTTATGACACAGCCTGAAGGTTTTGAGGATCCAAAGAATGCTAAAAAGGTATGCAAGCTAAAGAAGTCAATCTACGGATTGAAGCAGGCATCCAGGAGCTAGAATATACGTTTTGATGAAGCAGTCAGTGACTTTGGTTTCATCAAGAACGCAGACGAATCTTGTGTATACAAGAAGGTCAGTGGGAGCAAAATTGCTTTCCTAGTATTATATGTCGACGACATATTACTTATCGGAAATGACATTCCTATGTTGAACTCTGTCAAGATTTGGCTTGGGAAATGTTTTTCGATGAAAGATCTAGGAGAAGCACAGTACATATTGGGCATCAAGATTTACAGAGATAGATCTAAAAAGATGATTGGACTTAGTCAAAGCACTTATATCAATAAGGTGCTTGATAGGTTCAAGATGGCGGACTCCAAGCGAGGCTACCTACCCATGTCTCATGGAATGACTCTAAGCAAGAATCAGTGCCCAAAAACACTTGATGAGCGTAGACGAATGAATGGGATTCCATATGCATCATTGATTGGTTCAATAATGTATGCTATGATATGTACACGCCCGGATGTTGCGTACGCACTCAGTGCTACGAGCAGATACCAGTCAGACCCAGGAGAGGCGCATTGGACTGCTGCCAAGAATATTCTGAAGTACCTGAAAAGGCACAAAGATGACTTCCTGGTCTATGGTGGAGATGATGAATTAATTGTTAAAGGCTATACGGACGCAAGTTTCCAAACCGACAAAGATGATTTCAGATCACAGTCTGGGTTTGTCTTCTGCCTCAACGGAGGAGCAGTAAGCTGGAAAAGTGCTAAGCAAAGCACCATTGCCGATTCTACAACTGAAGCGGAGTACATTGCTGCACATGAAGCAGCAAAGGAAGCTATATGGCTAAGGAAGTTCATAGGTGAACTTGGTGTAGTCCCCTCCATTAAAGGACCAATAGCCCTGTATTGTGATAATAACGGAGCTATTGCACAGGCAAAGGAGCCTAGACACCACCAGAGAGTCAAGCATGTACTTCGTAGATTTCACCTTCTACGAGAGTTCGTTGAAAGAAAAGAAGTCGAGATAAGCAAAATTGGAACTGATGACAACATATCAGATCCATTGACTAAACCTCTGCCGCAGGCGAAGCACAACTCGCACACTGCAGCTATGGGAATCAAGCATATTGGAGAATGGCTTTGATGACCCTGTTTAATGTTTTAAAGTTTTAGAGTTTAAATCTTTGTAAAACATTATTGGTTAATCATTCAAAATAAATGAAAAGAATTCATTTTTCCATTTAATTTGTGGTTTATTAAATGATGAGTCCCTTCAATTTGACAATATATTCAAGATAGACTGTCAGGACCAGTCCTGTGACTAAGAAATGTCTATCAAGTGAACTTGAATGTCAAAGGTTGAAAATGGTCCCTAGTCGGAGTTTTCTATAAAATTGGACGCATAGAAAACGTTAGACGACTAGAATGCAAGAGGACTAGTAATTCTGTTTCTTGAACTATGTGGACATGGCAATGTCAAAATCATTTGCATAGATACTTACTTTGGGAAGACTAGTATCGGACAAGACCTATGAAACTTTACTGTAAGAGATGAAAATCTGTCATAAGTAAATTTCATTAAAATTATTAGACACTAAATCCTCAATACCTGAGTGATTTGAGATTACTTGTTTGAGAACTGGTTACTTTGACATTGACTAACCGTCGCACCGTAAAAGGAGGCTATAAAGGCAACGCTCAGGTAATCACCTATCAAACGAAGTCTAATCTCAAGATCGCAAGATTGGGATTGTCCTCCCATAAATCGGGATGAGATGCTTAAAAGTTGTACAAGGCCACTCGGAGAGCTAGAAACTGTGAAATGCATGGCCGTGCTCGAATGAATCATAGGCTATGATTATCTGTTTATTTGATCAGTTGAACTCTGAAACCGAGAAACACCTCTGGACATAATAAGGATGACAACTCTTACCTTATGTTCAAGAGCGAGCATCGAGCGACAAAGGAATTAGGAAATGCACACTTGTCCCTAAGGACAAGTGGGAGACTGAAGGAAATAATGCCCTTGGTCCAAGTATGCATTCAATGTTAAAGTCTAATAAATGCGGTTCAGTATTAATTAACAAGTTAATAATTCAGTGAGATCAAGTGAGCTGAATGCCTAGCTAGAGTCCGCTTCAGTTCAAGTGGAATTAATGATATTAATCCACAGCTTACTCTTGACTGAACCCGTAGGGTCACACAAATAGTACGTAAACGGATCAAGTATTTAATGGCATTAAATACTCCATCTATGGATATTCGGAATCGACGGATCTTGGTTTCAGTGGGAGCTGAGATCGTCACAGGCAAGAAATGAATACTCCGGAAACGATGATATTGTCGGAAACGGAAATATGAATCGTATCGGAAATATAAATATTATCCAAGTCGTAGATGTTGCCGGAAACGGAAACATGGTACGTTTCGGGAAATGTTATCGGAAATGGAAATATTGCCGGAATCGGAAATATTGCCGGAAACGGAAATATTGTCAGAATTGGAAATATTATCGGAATCGGAAAATAATTCCGGAAACGGAAATATTAAATATTTGTTCGAAAACGGAAATTGATTCCGGAAACAGAAATATTAAATATTGTTCGTATCGGAAATGAATTCCGGAATCGAGAATTTAATCGGAAGCGTATCGTACGAATTAGCATCGGACGAGGCCCGCTAGACGAAGGCCCAGCACGAAGCCAGGCCATCGCCCAGCGAGCCAACACGCACCATCGCATGCAAAGCCTCGACCAGGCCCAGCGCAAGGCCAAGCCCAGCCAAGGCCTGGGGCGCGCGCGCGAGAGCACAGCAGCAGTGGGCCGAGCGCTGTGCGCCTAGCGTGGGCCGCAAGGCTTGCGCGGGTGTACGGTGCTCGTGCAATGCTTGTGCGGGAATCCTGAAGCAATCGGGATTCGAAATATGATTAAATCCTAAAACTATTAGATAATGATTATTTAATTAGAGTCCTAGTAGGGTTATAATTAAATAAATTAGTATCCTAATGGGATTCCAAATCCTTTTCCATAACTCTATAAATAGGTGCCTAGGGTCACATATTTACAGAGAGTTTTCAAGTATTCAAAGTGAGTTTTTGAGAGAAAAATTCAGTCACATATCTTGCCTAAAAGTGCCGAAAATTATTAGTACCTTAAGGGCGATTCTAGTTGGTCAATCTTAAGGAGGATCCGGACGTGCTGTGGACTATCTACGGAGGGACGACACTTGGAGTCCTAAAGACTTGTTCTTGTTCGGTTCGGGCGCAGCTAGGGAAGGCACGCAACAAAGAGTATGCATCTAAACTATGCTATATGATTATGTGTAAATAATATGTATTCCTGGCTAAATGGTTTTTCCGCATGATTTATGAATTGTCATATGTATCATAACCTAACAGGTTCACATCATCATAAAAAGGCAGGGCTATTGAAGGATCACGTTCGATAAGATAGTAGCAGTTATGAGATTATTCCAATCAAGGAATTATTATCATTTGAGAAATGCATAACGAGGGAGTTAAGGATGAATGTTTTTACTTGCTTGCTGCTTCAATGTTGACGCCTTTAAATGCTAAGCTAAGGCATGAATCTGTTATGAAGTACTATATGATATAGTTATATCATAATGTGGCACTTTCCTCCCAACTCCCTGGCCATTTTATGTATCAAAACTCACAAAGATGTATATTAATGCAAAACAGTTGAAGCTCCGCTTTGAGTGAAAAACTGCGCCCTTTAGTGGATCTTCGGGTGTCTGTTACCGGTGGAGTTCACAATAACCTTGTTAAACGAGTTTTGAGAGATATACAACGTGCTGGCCAAGAACCGAAGGAGATTATCCAGCAAATATCTGAAACAGTTTGTTCACCTGTATATTGCACTTATTTTGGTAGCTTTAAGATTCTACATTTATGAAGTTCTAATATGTCTTCTTTTACAGGTTTATCCAATGAACAAGGCCCTCATCGAGCCAGATTTAGAAACAGCTCATATAAATATAGTAAACAAGTTCAATCCGTTTGCTGGATTTGAGAGTGCTACCTTCATCTTAAAGGTACTATCTAATTAGCAGTTCACTGTAGTTCATATGATGCTGGACTTAGGCAATGCCTGGTTGGTTATCTTTTAAACTGTTGTCTGTCAATAACTTAAGGCTTTTTTGATCCTGCAGTCATTGAAGCCTATTAAAGAAGACCTTATTAAAGCTGTATTGTCCGAGAATCTAAAGGAAGTTGTGGAGCAGCCTATGATATATATCTTTTACCACCTGGCGAAGATCTAAAATCATGCCAATCATATCTCAGAATGAGAAATAAAGATGGAAAATACAATCTTATCTTTTACCACCTGTTGATTTGTTTTATTGACAATTAATAGGTTGTAGAGTAAGATAAACAGAACTGAAAAGTTGTGGTTTGGTTTGGATTTAAATTTGGGTGATTTCCAGGATACTAAAATGCAACTGGGAAACAAGGGGTTGGTATGAAAGTTATTGAAAGATAGGCCTAGGAAAGTTGCTGGTGTTTACTTCCGGGGGGGGAGGGGGGAGACAACCTTTGTTGATAGTGATGATGAAGATGTTGTAGAGAGACAAGGCCATGATTACATACCTGAAACTGATAGTAGTAGAGAGCTAAAAGTGAAGCTGAACAAGTCGTGTTGGCAGTTGCTTTGTCAGGTTTATTATCCTTCCATTAACTAGACTTTAAGTTTGTTGTTTGTTAAGAAGATAATCAGCTGCTTATTGCAGGTAAAAATTAAAGCTCAAAGAGCTAAAATCTGCGATTGATCAATTTTCTGCTACAATTTTCCCAAGTTTCCCTTCTGAAGTAGATTCTCTTTCTTTTCTAAGGAAGAAGATATAATGTACTGCCATATTTATTGGTATGTCTATTCTTTGTTTTGAACCTATTGAGGTAAAGGAAATGGAATGAATTAAAATCCCGAAGTAGAACTTAAAGCTATAACACTAATGTTTCTACCTCCCCCCACTCCCCTGTCCCCTTCTTTTACGTGTGTATCAAATTTCATCTTTAAAGGGTTTTTATTTCGAGTCATGCATAATGCAGAAATCTACTTGCTGCAAGGTGAAGGGTCGATCTACCTGTATTTTCAAATATATTAAGGTAATGATTGTCATCTTGCCATCATTGCTTATCTGATGTTCCAGTACTTGAATTGGTCTTACTGTTTGATTTTGCGTTATCTAATTCCCTAGCCCCTCCCCCAATAAGACCGATCATTTTCCATACTTTTACCCTAGAAAATCACATTAAACTTGTGACAATTCAATTAATTGGTGAGGAGCCAGGTCAATGATATCACATTATGTTGTGGCTTTTTTTTTAAATGCTCAATTATGATGTAGATGTTTGTCTGGTGTTAACTATTTTCCTGGATTGATTTTCAAGGTTAGGAAAGATATTTTATTTTCCCTGGCCACTTGGTTTTTCCGATACTTGTATTACAGGATTTATAGTCTGGTTTTGGTTCAAGTTTAGCCATAGGTCCATAGCTACCTTGGACTAACCTGCTAATTCTGTTGAATTGATATCCTGCTTACTCTACCATAATTTGCAGGTTATGATGGTCTGTCGTTGGATTTTTTATTCAGGTTTATGATTCTGCAATTGTGTTTGTGTTATCTTTTATACAAGACTTATGAACGATCCTTCGAGGCCGAGCAAGAACTTTTCGGCATCCAAGCATCTCCAAGTGTAATGTCTTGCAATTTTGAAACAAGACGTCGCTGGGGAATGAAGGTTTTCTTCCTCTCTTTTGTCCGTTGTGCATCTTGCTAAGCTGCAAGTGTAAAATATATCATTTACAATAATGTGTTTAACAACCATGTGTATGCCTTCTGAATCATTGCTTTTAAAAGCTTGTTATTATAGTAGTAACTCTAGGTGTTGTGGTTGGATTTTTCCGAGGAACATAGAGGAGTTTGAAATCTCTTATTTATAGAAAATACCCAAACACCTTTTGGCTTGCTATTGTACCTCAAAACTACCAATATTTTTTTTTTTTGGCAAATAAAATTGATTATATTACCAAAGTAAGGAGAACACCCAATCACAAAGACCAACACTAAGTTCCCAACAACCTGGGAACACTACGACTAAACACAAAGCCCAACAGGCAAAAACTAAATTCTACAAGCCACACAAAATAGAATTCTACTTACAACTGTCTCTATAGGATCATAGTGATCACTAAACACACTAGAATTCCTCTGAATCCACATTGAAAACTACCAATATTACCTACATTGAAAATGTATTTATGGTTTCTTATTGTCTATTACATGCAGTAGCTTTTCTAACATTTATTATATTTGTTGCATTTATCATAAATTAATAAATGCTTGTCTTTGATATAATATTTTAACAAAACGAATTTGTATATCTTGGGGGACCGTGCGAGCTAGCGCACGGTCCAACAACTAGTATAACAAAAATCGATAAAAGTGTTTCCTTCATTAATGCGGAAAAATTACACCAACGAACTTCCACATGATGAAATATTCTCCTTATGAATAAGGACAATCAGGCTGTTTTCGATTTAAAAATGCAAAAACCACTTTCAGTTTACAACTCCTTTTTTTGTTGATTATAGTTCTACTAATCACATTTTACAGGGAAAAGGAAAAGAGGTCGAGTAAGTTTAATGCCATTACTCCGGTTGCAGCAGAGCTTTATGCAGTGCGTGAAGGCTTAACGATGGCGGTTGATTACGATATCCAAAACCTAGAGTTGGAGACAGATGCACAGTCCTTGGTAACTATGTTGGGAACGGTGGATCACTCTTATCACTACGAGTTATCTCCTGTTATCAATGATGTTGCTTGCCCAGTGGTCAGGTTCAAATGTTTGATTAAGGTTGCTCATTGCCTAGATCAGTATGCACTGAGTATGACTGTTGGTCACAAGCCATTTACAAGGGTTGCATATCAGGGCGATATAGAAAGTTCCAACTTTGGAGGGAGCTATGGCGCGTCAGGAGGAGCATAGATTTGGAAGCAAGTTCTTCTACTACAAATTATGTTTGGAACTGTGCCCACTACAGTAACGACCTCGGTTTCGAATTGTGAAGAAAAAAGAGGGAAGCATGATCAGGATCAATTAGGCTAACGTGGTGAAGAATCTCAATTCTACGGCTTGGATAGAGCAGACATTGATGAATGAAGTTTGGCTAGGAGAATCTTTTAGTTTATTTTGCGTATTTTGGATACAACTAATTGTAGTCATGTGTGAAATAGGTTTGGGTTGGGCAGCAAGTTTTCGGCTTATAGCTCACTTTTGTAAAGACGTTGTAATATAATATTCGTATTTGCGTTAAAAAAAGAACATGAAATCTGATAATGGCTTCTTCTTTTGGTGTATTTAGAAAATTAGAGTTGGAGGTGGTGCATCTATGGTTCTCATTCTTCTTGCCGTAGTTCAAGTTTTCTACTCGTATGTCCTAGCAAACTTATATTAAGAACAAATGCAATTATATGCATTATGGGAGTTGCTAGTTGTTTCACCATACGAGTAATCACAGTTAGAGCTGTCAAAAACTGACCCGACCCGAAAACCCGACCAAATCCGTGACCGATCATGACCCGAAATTATGGTAAAACAGGTAACCCGAAATCTGACTTGTACCCGACCCGATAAAACCGATAAACGATTTTAACACGATGTTATAACACCCGACCCGAACCCGACACCGACCCGAAGATGACCGATAACCAAACTGACCCAACCTAACAATGACCCGAACCCGATTCGACACCCAACCCGATGTCAACCCGAAACCGATTGTAGCTCGATGAAACCTGCTATTGAACCGACCTGTAACAACCCGCTACCCGATTTACCCAACTTGTCATTGACCCGACCAAATAGTTGTTAGGTTATAAATAATACAACAATATAATTCATGCGGAAAAACCATAAAGCCAAAATCCAAATTAATTGCCACATAGTCAATTAGCATAATTTAGGTGACATACAATGTGATGCATGCCTTCCCTAGCTGCTCCCGAACCGAACAAGAACAAGTCTTTAGAGCCTCAAACATTGACCCTCCGTAGAAAGTACACAACACGTTCGGATCCGCCTTAGGTTCAACCAACTAGGATTTTACTGAAGGTTCTATGTATTCGGGTAGGCTTGTATTATGTTCTCCCTTGAACACAATGGGAATAAAGAATATGTTTACAATTCAGTTGATGTGTATAATTATGAGGCCCTAGCCCTATATTTATAGTGTAGGAAATAAGGAATTTGAGTTCTACTAGGAATAAAATTACCAAACCTAATAGGATTGAAACTCTTATTCAATTAGAATTGCAACAATAATTAAACTCTTAATTATTTGAATTCTAGTAAAACTAGGAAATACTTAATCCAAGGTTACTTGGGGAATTAAGCAATCAAATATTTCTTGGAACCCAAGACGAACATCCCAACGCAGCCACAAGGGCCACGCTGGTGTGTGTGCTGCCTCGGCCCAGTGCACTACGGCCCACGCCTCGGCAGGCCTTGCACACGTTGCTCGCAGGCTAGGCGCAGCCCATGCGCTGCTGCCTTGCCACAGGCTTGGCGCGGCCCATGAGCTGCTGCCTTGCTTGCAGCTTGGCACGGCCCATGAGGCTGCTTCCTTGCTCGCAGGGCGCGGCCCATGGCTGTTGCCTTGCTCGTCGAGCGATGGGCAGGCTTGCTTGCCGGCTTGTCGCTCGTCGAGCTTCCGATACGTTTTCCGATTCCGGAATTTATTTCCGTTTCGAACAAATATTTACATTTCCGGAAATAATTTTCTTTTCCGACAATATTTCCCATTCTAGTAATATTTCCGTTTCCGGCAATATTTAAATTTACGATAATATTTTCCGATATGAACCATGTTTCCGTTTTCGGCAACATCTACGACTTGGATAATATTTATATTTTCGTCATGAACCATATTTCCGTTTCCGGCAATATCAACATTTTCGGAGTATTCTTTATTTTGACTTTTGACGATTTCAGCTCCCACTAGAACCGAGATCCGTCGTTTCCGAATGTTCATAAATGGAGTACTTAATGAATAATATATTCACTTAAATACTTGATCCGTTCATGTACTATTTGGGTGACCCTACGGGTTCAGTCAAGAGTAAGTTGTGGATTAATATTATTAATTCCATTTGAACTGAAGCGGCCTCTAGCTAGGCATTCAGTTCACTTGATCTCACTGAATTATTAACTTGTTAATTAATACTGAACCGCATATATTAGACTTAGCATTAAATGCATACTTGGACCAAGGGCATTATTTCCTTCAGTCTCCCACTTGACCTTAAGGACAAGTGTGCATTTCCTAATTCCTTTGTCGCTTGATGTCTGCTCATTAACATAAGGTAAGAGTAGTCATCCTTATTATATCCAGAGGTATTTCTCGATTTCAGAATTCAACTGATCAACTAAACAGATAATCATAGCCTATGATTCATCTGAGCACGGCCATGCATTTTTCAGTTTCTAGCTCTCCGAGTGGCCTTGTACAACTTTCAGCATCTCATCCCGATTTATGGGAGGATAATCCCAATCTTGTGATCTTGAGGTTAGACTTCGTTTTATAGGTGATTACCTGCGCATTGCCGTTATAGTCTCCTTTTACGGTGCGACGCTTGACAACGTCAAAGTAACGCTTACCTAGCCAACGCTTAGATCCGGCTCCCGTTCTCAAACTAGTAATTTCAAATCACTCAGGTAACCACGATTAGTGTCTAATAATGTAATGAAATTACTTATGGCATATTTTCATCTCTTACAGTAAAGTTTCATAGGTCTGTCCGATACTAATCTTTTCAAGTAAGTATCTATGCAAATGATTGCGACATTCTCATGTCCACATAGTTCAAGAAACAGAACTACTAGTCATCTTGCACTCTAGTCGTATAGTGTTTTCTATGCGTCCACCTTTATAGAAAACTTCCGACCAGGGACCATTTTCAACTTTTGACATTCAAGTTCACTTGATAGACATTTCTTAGTCACAGGACTGGTCCTGACAGTTTTGTAGGGTTATGAATAATATAAACAATATAGTTCATGCGGAAAAACCATAAAGCCAGGAATCCAAATTAATTTCCACATAGTCAATTAGCATAATTAGTATACATACAATGTGATGCGTGTCTTCCCTAGCTGCTCTCGAACCGAACAAGAACAAGTATAAGACTCCATATGTTGCCCCTCCGTAGATAGTCCACAACACGTTCGGATCCGCCTTAGATTCAACCAACTAGAATATTCTCTAAGGTTTTATGTGCACTCAGGAAACTCAGAATCGTGATAAGCAAGTATTAAATTCTCTCTTGAATTTAATGTGTTAGAATAGTATATTGAATTGCATTATTAATTGTGATCATGAACCACATATTTATAGGGTGGAAATAGAGGAGTTTGAATCCTACTAGGAATCGATTAACTAAATCCATAAGGATTCTAGTTACTTAATAACATTAGAATTCCAGGGATAATCAAACACTAAGTATTCCAGATTTACCCTAAACATCTAATTTTAGTAGAATTAGGAAAACACAAGATTACTTGATTAACAAGCAACCGGCCGGCCAAGGGCTTGCACCGTGTGGCCTTGAACCCACGTTGCTTGGCGTCCGGCAATCAGCCCGCAGCCCACGGATGGGCGCTGCTGCCTTGCTCGGCCCAAGCGCGCTGGGCGTAGCAGCAAGTAGCACGCAACCCACTTGATGGGCGCTGCTGCCTTTGCTCGGCCCATGCCTTGCAGCTCCGCGCGGGCTTGCTTGGCGCTGGGCCTGGCGCTTGCGCTAGGCCTTGCGTCTCGCAAGCTCGTTCGTCGAGCGTTCGCACGTCGCACTTTTGATTCGTTTTCCGATTCCGGAATTCATTTCCGATTCGAACAAATATTTACGTTTCGGTTAATATTTTCGATTCTGGAATTTATTTCCGATTCCGACAATATTTCCGATTCCGATAATATTTCCGTTTCCGGCAATATTTCTGATTCCAACAACATTTCTATTTCCGATAATATTTTCTGATACGAACCATGTTTCCTTTTCCGGCAACATCTACGACTTGGATAATATTTATATTTCCATCATGTTCCATATTTTCGTTACCGGCAATATCATCATTTTCGGAGCATTCTATATTTTTGCCTTTTGACGATTTCAGCTCCCACTGGAACCGAGGTCCGTCGTTTCCGAATGTTCATAAATGGAGTATTCAATGAATAATATATTCACTTAAATACTTGATCCGTTCACGTACTATTTGTGTGACCCTACGGGTTCAGTCAGGAGTAAGTTGTGGATTAACATTATTAATTCCACTAGAACTGAAGCGGCCACTGGCTAGGCATTCCACTCACTTGATCTCACTGAATTTATAAACTTGTTTAATTAATACTGAACTGCATTTATTAGACTTAGCATTGAATACATACTTGGATCAAGGGCATTATTTCCTCCAGTCTCCCACTTGTCCTTAGGGATAAGTTTGCATTGCCTAATTCCTTTATCGCTTGATCTCTGCTCATGAACATAAGGTAAGAGTAGTCATCCTTATTATGTCTAGAGGTATTTCTCTCTTTCAGAGTTCAACTGATCAAATAAACAGATAATCATAGCCTATGATTCATCTGAGCACGGCCATGCATTTTTCAGTTTCTAGCTCTCCGAGTGGCCTTTGTACAACTTTCAGCATCTCATCCCGATTTATGGGAGGACAATCCCAATCTTGTGATCTTGAGGTTAGACTTCGTTTTATAGGTGATTACCTGAGCGTTGCCGTTATAGTCTTCTTTTACGATGCGACGGTTGACAACGTCAAAGTAACCAGTTCTCAAACAAGGAATCTCAAATTACTCAGGTATTGAGGAGAAGTGTCTAATAATGTAATGAAATTTACTTATGATAGATTTTCATCTCTTACAGTAAAGTTTCATAGGTCTGTCCGATACTAATCTTCTCAAGTAAGTATCTATGCAAATAACTACGACATTTCCATGTCCACATAGTTTAAGAAACAGAACTACTAGTCATCTTGCACTCTAGTCGTCTAGCGTTTTCTATGCGTCCACCTTTATAGAAAACTTCCGACCAGGGACCATTTTCAACTTTTGACATTCAAGTTCACTTGATAGACATTTCTTAGTCACGGGACTGGTCCTGACAGTTTTGTAGGGTTATGAATAATATAAACAATATAATTCATGCGGAAAAACCATAAAGCCAGGAATCCAAATTAATTTCCACATAGTCAATTACCATAATTAGTATACATACAATGTGATGCGTGTCTTCCTTAGCTGCTCCCGAACCGAACAAGAACAAGTATAGGACTCCATATGTCGCCCCTCCGTAGATACTCCACAACACGTACGGATCCGCCTTAGATTCAACCAACTAGAATATTCTCTAAGGTTTTATGTGCACTCGGGAAACTCACAATCGTGATAGGCAAGTATTAAATTCTCTCTTGAATTTAATGTGTTAGAATAGTATATTGAATTTCATTATTAATTGTGATCACGAACCACATATTTATAGGGTGGAAATAGAAGAGTTTGAATCCTACTAGGAATCGATTAACTAAATCCATTAGGATTCTAGTTACTTAATAACATTAGAATTAAAGGGATAATCAAACACTAAGTATTCCAATTTACCCTAAACATCTAATTTTAGTAGCATTAGGAAAACATAAGATTACTTTATTCATAAGCAACCGGCCGGCCAAGGGCTTGCACCGTATGGCCTTGAACCCACGTTGCTTGGCGTCCAGCAAGCAGCTTGCGGCCCACGAATAGGCGCTGCTGCCTTGCTCGGCCCAAGCGCGCTGGGCGTAGCAGCAAGGAGCACGCAACCCACTTGATGGGCGCTGCTGCCTTTGCTTGGCCCATGCCTTGCAGCTCCGCGCGGGCTTGCTTGGCGCTGGGTTTGGAGCTTGCGCTGAGCCTTGCGTCTCGCAAGCTCGTTCGTCGAGCGTTCGCACGTCGTGCTTCCCATTCATTTCCGATTCCGGAATTCAATTCCGATTCGAACAAATATTTACGTTTCGGTTAATATTTTCGATTCTGGAATTTATTTCCGATTCCGACAATATTTCCGATTCCGATAATATTTCCGTTTCCGGCAATATTTCCGATTCCGGCAACATTTCTATTTCCGATAATATTTTCCGATACGAACCATGTTTCCTTTTCCAGCAACATCTACGACTTGGATAATATTTATATTTCCATAATGATCCATATTTCCGTTACCGGCAATATCATAATTTCCGGAGCATTCTATATTTTACCTTTTGACGATTTCAGCTCCCACTGGAACCGAGATACGTCGTTTCCGAATGTTCATAAATGGAGTATTCAATGAAAAATATATTCACTTAAACGTACTATTTGTGTGACCCTACGGATTCAGTCAGGAGTAAGTTGTGGGCTGATATTATTAATTCCACTTGAACTGAAGCGGCCACTGGCTAGGCATTCGGCTCACTTGATCTCACTGAATTTATTAACTTGTTTAATTAATACTGAACTACATTTTTAGACTTAGCATAGAATGCATACTTGGACCAAGGGCATTATTTCCTTCAGTCTCCCACTTGTCCTTAGGGACAAGTGTGCATTGCCTAATTCCTTTGTCGCTTGATGCCTTCTCATGAACATAAGGTAAGAGTAGTCATCCTTATTATGTCTAGAGGTATTTCTCGATTTCAGAGTTCAACTGATCAAATAAACAGATAATCCAAGCCTATGATTCATCTGAGCACGGCCATGCATTTTTCAGTTTCTAGCTCTCCGAGTGGCCTTTGTACAACTTTCAGCATCTAATCCCAATTTATGGGAGGACAATCCCAATCTTGTGATCTTGAGGTTAGACTCCGTTTGATAGGTGATTATCTGAGCGTTGCCGTTATATTCTCCTTTTACGGTGCGACGGTTGACAACGTCAAAGTAACCAGTTCTCAAACAAGTAATCTCAAATTACTCAGGTATTGAGGATTAGTGTCTAATAATGTAATGAAATTTACTTATGACAGATTTTCATCACTTACAGTAAAGTTTCAATGGTCTGTCCGATACTAATCTTCTCAAGTAAGTATCTATTCAAATAACTACGACATTTCCATGTCCACATAGTTCAAGAAACAGAACTACTAGTCATCTTGCACTCTAGTCGTCTAGCGTTTTCTATGCGTCCACCTTTATAGAAAACTTCCGAACTGGGACCATTTTCAACTTTTGACATTCAAGTTCACTTGATAGACATTTCTTAGTCACAGGACTGGTCCTGACAGTCTATCTTGTATATATCGTCAAATTGAAAGGACTCATCATTTAATAAACCACAAAATTAAATGGAAAAATGAATTCTATTCATTTATATGAATGGTTAACCAAAAGGTTTTACAAAGTATTAAACTCTAAAACTTTAAAACATTTATTAAAGACATCAAAGCCATTCTCCAACATGCTTGATTCCCATAGCTGCAGTGTGCGAGTTGTGCTTCGCTTGTGGAAGAGGTTTAGTTAATGGATCTGAGATATTGTCGTCGGTTCCAATCTTGCTTATCTCGACTTCTTTCCTTTCCACAAACTCTCGTAGAAGGTGAGATCTACGAAGTACATGCTTGACTCTTTGGTGGTGTCTAGGCTCCTTTGCCTGTGCAATCGCTCCATTATTGTGACAATATAGAGCTATTGGTCCTTTATTGGAGGGGACTACACCAAGTTCACCTATGAACTTCCTTAGCCAAATAGCTTCCTTTGCTACTTCATGTGCATCAATGTACTCCGCTTCAGTTGTAGAATCCGCGATGGTGCTCTGTTTAGCACTTTTCCAACTTACTGCACCTCCGTTGAGGCAGAAGACAAATCCAGACTATGATCTGAAATCATCTTTGTCGGTCTGGAAACTTGCGTCCGTATAACCTTTAACAATTAATTCATCATCTCCACCATATACCAGGAAATCATCTTTGTGCCTTTTCAGGTACTTCAGAATATTCTTGGCAGCAGTCCTATGTGCCTCTCCTAGGTCTGACTGATATCTACTCGTAGCACTGAGTGCATACGCAACATCCGGGCGTGTACATATCATAGAATAAATTATTGAACCAATCAAAGATGCATATGGAATCCCACTCATTCGTCTACGCTCATTCAGTGTTTTTGGGCACTAAGTCTTGCTTAGAGTCATTTCATGAGACAAGGGTTGGTAGCCTCGCTTGGAGTCTGCCATCTTGAACCTTTCAAGCACCTTATTGATATAAGTGCTTTGACTAAGTCCAATCATCCTTTTAGATCTATCTTTGTAGATCTTGACGCCCAGTATGTACTGTGCTTCTCCTAGATCCTTCATCGAAAAACATTTCTCAAGCCAAATCTTGACAAAGTTCAACATAGGAATGTCATTTCCGATAAGTAATATGTCGTCGACATATAATACTAGAAAAGCAGTTTTGCTCCCACTGACCTTCTTGTATATTCAAGATTCCTATGAGGTATTACAGTTTGATTTTGTGCTCATTGTAGATATTAATGCTTTTGTATTGATAAAACAAAGCTAAGAATGGGTCACAAGTACTACTGTCAAAATCTAAAATCCTTACCCCATTCTTGAATTCCTTTTTAGGATCCCAAAAGTGCAGTTTCTCTATATATCAGTGTAACCTATCAACTAACGCCTTCACATATTTTGCATCTACATATTTAGGGATGTCATCAAAGACATTCACCCTTTCCCATCATAAACCATATCTCCTTCCACAAACCATTCACCACCATGATACACAATTATGCAAGGGTTTAGAGTCAAATCATCCACATCCGCATCTGATCAAAATTAAACCAATGCAAGACAAACCAATATCAAATGAAGAACATTATTGTCGAAATAAAATCAATCTTAATAAATGAAACCAAATGCAAGCTTGAATAAATAGAGATAACCAAAATATTTCATTTCACTTATTCATTCAAATGAATCAATTACATCCATAAAGGTGTAGGTTTCTTCCCTTAGATTACACACCCCATCCCATATTGTTTGATGGAAGAAGCCTACAATTAAATATAATACACTGTCATAGCAATGAAAAGTACCAAAAGCAAAACCATCATTTTTACTTCAAACTACCTAAATTGCTATGACAGTGGTGAGTCAGTTAGTCCTAGAAATTAAGAAAATAAATACCTAAAGCTTATCAAATCGGATCACCAAAAGCTTCAAGTGCCACCACGACACCCCCCTGCATGCCACCACTGATAGCAACTCCTCCTTGAAAATGAGGGGGTAACCGTCAAAGTAGATGGGCATGTCCTTGTCAATCCAGGTATGGAAGTCACGGCTATCATTCTCAATGATGTCCATGATCATTCACTCTCTCAGCCACCCACGGTAGCATCTTGGAGGGTACGTGTATACGAGATGGTAATGAAGCTTGGACCACCTCTCCACTGTTTGCAGGGCATCTAAACTGCAGCCTAAGCCTCCCAATCAATCTTGGGGAAGCTCTCGCTCACGACGATGTCATGGGAATGGAAAAGGGGGAACAACCACGGAGAGCATACACACCTAAGGTCAGATTAAAGCCCAAAGTCAATATCAAGTAACATTGTTTTAGATTTAAGTAGAAACCCTAAGTCAAAACAGTAAGTAAAAACCATAATTATTACTGATTTATGTAAAATTATGCAAAATTAAACAACAATTGTTTAAGTTAACATATAAAAAACCACTACCAAGAGCATGGATAAATTCAATAAAAAATTTTGGAAGTAAAAACCGAAAAAACCCTAATCTGAAAATGTTAAATTATGCAAAATCAAGCCATGATTGTTTAAATCTATACTATTATTAAAACTCAATGTCATTTCATGCCATCTCGCCACATGTCGCCCCCATTACATGGCAAGTGACATGACGTCAAATAATAGCCACATTGACATATAATATTTTCTTACAAAAACATGATGAAATGCTAACATCAATGTTTGAACCCATAACCTCATGTTCATGAGCTAGAACTTTGACCAGTAATCCAATTACACAACTTATAGTATTTAATCAATTAAAAACATATAGGTGATGTTTATTAATACCGGTATTAAAACTTTAATGCCTACCATAATTATATATTTTAATAATTTCTTATGAAACTAAACTATACTTACATTTTTATTTTTATTTACGTTTTATTTTTAAAGGTTCATTTACAATTACATTTTTTTTAGCAGGCCGGTTCATTTACAATTACTTAGAACTGTTAAAAAAAAGTAAGTGGAATTCAAATTAGCAACCGACTACTAAACTTTAAATTTAATTTAGTTTCGTAAGATGTTTAACCAAATTTTATATTCAATCACCTTTATGAAAATAAATTATGCATAAAATATTTATATCATATTATATGCAAGCATTTCATATCAAACTATTGTAATATTTTTAATTAAAATCATTTTTTATTAAGATCAATTCTCATATTACATATAACCACCTCGGTATCGCCCGAGACAATAACTAGTTAACATATAAAACACTATATTCAAGAATATGCATGCATCAATTTTGAGTAAAGGTTACTAAACAAAGCCCTAATTTGGTCATGCTTCGACTACCAAAAACCAATTCAATGAAAAAATTGAGGACAGAGAATGAAAGTAGCATTGTCCCAGTTGGAGACCTTCTTTTTGGCTGGATATGACTAGCGATCCACTTCATTCGTTGATGTAGCCATTTTTTCAGAGCAATCACTTCAAATTCTCTCTTGTACTTCAATGTTTTTTGGAGTAAATTGAAAAAAGACAAGTGAAATAGGAAGGAAATTGGGGACCATTTATATAGGAAAAAAAGGGTTGATACAGTAAAAACAATCGCGCTAAAAAGAAGAGCCCGTAAGGAGGGGGAGATGAAACGTGGAAGATACTTTGTACGTGTAAATTAATTTATTTATTTTTAAGCAGTTTAATTACTATTTTAGTCAATATGACGGAAAAACTAACCATGTTAACAACTACCAAACGAAGGCCATACCCGTTAGGTTATGACAAATATAAATCATATATTTCATGCGGAAAAGCCATAAAGCCATGAATCCAAATTAATTGCCACATAGTCAATTAGCATAATTTAGGATGCATACATGTGATGCGTGCCTTCCCTAGCTGCTCCCGAACCGAACAAGAACAAGTTTAGGACTCCAAATGTCGCCTCTCCATAGACAGTCCACAACACGTTCGGATCCGCCTTAGATTCAACCAACTAGGATATTCTCTAAGGTATTATGTTAATTCGAAAGCTTAATTATATATTTAGGCAATTTATTAAATTCATACTTGAACTTTAACTATATGAATACTTATTGAATTGTTGTATATAAATTGTGATTATGAACCACGTATTTATAGGGTGGAAATAACTGACTTAGATTTCTACTAGGATTCAAACAACTAAATCAATTAGGATTGTAAATTAATCCATTAGAATTTAATGTTTAATCAAACAAAAAAAAATTAATTCGAGTAGAATACGAAAACGATATTAAGCAAGAAATCCTAAATGACCAAGGACTCGGTCGTACGTAGCATAGCATCCACGCAGCCCACAAGGGGCGTTGATACGCGGCTCGGCCCAAGGCATGGCGCTGGCAGCACGCGGCCCATCGTGGGCGCTGCTGCTGAGCCTTGCCTTGCTCGCTTTTTGCGCTGGGCCTGCTGCTCGCTTTGTGCGCGCGGGCTTCTCTAGGCGCGGGCCTGGCTTCGTGCTGGGCCTTGCGTCTAGCAAGCTCGTCCGACGACCGTTTCGTACGTCGCGCTTCCGATTCCGGAATTCATTTCCGATTCAAACAATAATTAATATTTCCGATTCGAACAAATATTTAATATTTCCGATTCCGGAATTTATTTCCAATTCAGACAATATTACTGATTCCGGCAATATTTTCGATTCCGGCAATATTTCTATTTCCGATAATATTTTCCGATACGTACCATGTTTCCGTTTCCGGTAACATCTACGACTTGGATAATATTTATATTTCCGTTATGATCCATATTTCCGTTTCCGGCAATATCATCATTTCTGGAGTATTCATATTTTGCCTTTTGACGATTTCAGCTCCCATTGGAACCAAGGTCCGTCGATTTCGAATTTTCATAAATAGAGTATTTAATTCACTTAAATACTTGATCGGTTCACGTACTATTTGTGTGACCCTACGGGTTCAGTCAAGAGTAAGCTGTGGATTAATATTATTAATTCCACTTTAACTGAAGCGGCCTCTAGCTAGGCATTCAGCTCACTTGATCTCACTGAATTATTAACTTGTTTAATTAATTAATACTTAACCGTATTTATTAGACTTATCATTAAATGCATACTTCGACCAAGGGCATTATTTCCTTCAGTCTCCCACTTGTCCTTAGGGACAAGTGTGCAATGCCTAATTCCTTTGTCGCTTGATGCTTGCTCTTGAACATAAGGTAAGAGTAGTCATCCTTATTATGTCCAGAGGTATTTCTTGGTTTCAGAGTTCAACTGATCAAATAAACAGATAATCATAGCCTATGATTCATCTGAGCACGGCCATGCATTTTACCTTTTCTAGGACTTTGAGTGGCCTTGTACAACTTTCAGCATCTCATTCCGATTTATGGGAGGACAATCCCAATCTTGTGATCTTGAGGTTAGACTTCATTTGATAGGTGATTACCTGAGCGTTGTCATTATATTCTCGGTTTACGGTGTGACGGTTGACAACGTCAAAGTAACCAGTTCTCAAATAAGTAATCTCAAATCACTCAGGTATTGAGGATTAGTGTCTAATAATGTAATGAAATTTACTTGTGACATATTTTCATCTCTTACAGTAAAGTTTCATAGGTCAGTCCGATACTAGTATTCTCAAAGTAAGTATCTATGCAAATGATTGCGACATTGCCATGTCCACATAGTTTAGAAACAGAACTACTAGTCATCTTGCATTCTAGTCGTCTAGCGTTTTCTATGCGTCCACCTTTATAGGAAACTTCCGACCAGGGACCATTTTCAAATTTTGACATTCAAGTTCACTTGACAAACATTTCTTAGTCACAGGACTGGTCCTGACAGTCTGTCTTGAATATATCGTCAAATTGAAAGGACTCATCATTTAATAAACCACAAAATTAAATGGAAAAATGAATTTTATTCATTTATATGAATGGTTAACCAAAATGTTTTACAAAGTATTAAACTCTAAAACTTTAAAACATTAATTAAGGACATCAAAGCCATTCTCCAACATGCTTGATTCCCATAGCTGCAGTGTGCGAGTTATGCTTCACTTGCGGTAGAGGTTTAGTTAATGGATCTGAGATATTGTCGTCAGTTCCAATCTTGCTTATCTTGAATTCTTTTCTTTCAACGAACTCTCGTAGAAGGTGAAATCTACGAAGTACATGCTTGACTCTCTATTGGTGTCTAGGCTCTTTTGCCAGTGCAATAGCTCCGTTATTGTCACAATATAGAGCTATTGGTCCTTTAATGGAGGGGACTACACCAAGTTCTCCTATGAACTTCCTTAGCCAAATAGCTTCCTTTGCTGCTTCATGTGCATCAATGTACTCCGCTTCAGTTGTAGAATCTGCAATGATGCTTTGCTTAGCACTTTTCCAGCTTACTGCACCTCCGTTGAGGTAGAAGACAAACTCAGACTATGATCTGAAATCATCCTTGTCGGTTTGGAGACTTGCATCCATATAGCCTTTAATAATTAATTCATCATCTCCACCATAGACCAAAAAATCATCTTTGTGCCTTTTCAGGTACTTCAGAATATTCTTGGCAGCAGTCCAATGTGCCTCTCCTTGGTCTGACTGGTATCTTCTCGTAACACTGAGTGAGTACGCAAATTCCGGGCGTGTACATATCATAGCATACATTATTGAACCAATCAATGATGCATATGCAATCCCACGCATTCGTCTACGCTCATCTAGTGTTTTTGGGCACTGAGTCTTGCTTAGAGTCATTCCATGAGACATGGGTAGTAGCCTCGCTTGGAGTCTGCCATCTTGAACCTTTCAAGCACCTTATTTATATAAGTGCTTTGACTAAGTCCAATCATCTTTTTAGATCTATCTTTGTAAATCTTGATGCCCAGTATGTAATGTTCTTCTCCTAGATCCTTCATCGAAAAACATTTCCCAAGCCAAATCTTGACATAGTTCAACATAGGAATGTCATTTCCGATAAGTAATATGTCATCAACAAATAATACTAGAAAAGAAATTTTGCTCCCACTGACCTTCTTGTATATACAAGATTCGTCTGCGTTAGAAGCCAAAGTCACTGTCTGCTTCATCAAAACGTATATTCTAGCTCCTTGATGCTTGCTTCAATCCATAAATGGATTTCTTAAGCTTGCATACCTTTTTAGCATTCTCTGGATCCTCAAAACCCTCAGGTTGTGTCATAAACACAGTTTCTGTTAAAATGCCGTTTAAGAAAGTGGTTTTGACATCCATCCACCATATTTCGTAATCGTAATATGCAGCGATTGCTAACATTATCCGAATAGACTTTAGCATTGCAACTGGTGAAAATGTTTCATCATAATCTACACCTTGTACTTTCCTGTAACCTTTTGCAACCAATCTAGCTTTGAAAACTTCTAGTTTCCTATCCTTGTCCTTTTTCTGTTTGAAAACCCATTTGCTTCCTATGGCTTGGTAGCCATCTGGCAAATCGACCAAATCCCAAACTTGGTTTTCAGATCAACATGGAGTCTAATTCAGGTTGCATGGCTTCTTGCCATTGCTTGGAGCTAGGGCTCGTCATAGCTTGTTTGTAAGTCGCAGGTTCATCGCTTTCCAGCAATAGAACTTCGTGGCTCTCGTTCGTCAAAATACCTAAGTACCTTTCCGGTTGAGACCTATATCTTTGCGATC
This sequence comes from Spinacia oleracea, assembly GCF_020520425.1. Lineage (NCBI taxonomy): Eukaryota > Viridiplantae > Streptophyta > Magnoliopsida > Caryophyllales > Amaranthaceae > Spinacia > Spinacia oleracea. Next base: position 129,342,807 of record NC_079490.1, on the reverse strand, counting down.
TACGGGGGGTTACATTTCTGGTTGGTTCTTGATTCTCACCATATACATCTAAAGATCTTTGAGTCTTGAATGTCATCTTGAGCATTCTCTAGAGTTTGTTGTTCGACTCGAATTTCTTGGAGGTCCACTTTTCTCCCACTTGTCATTTTGGAAATGTGATCTCTTTCCAAAAAGATACCATCTCGAGCAACAAATACCTTGTTCTCAGATGTATTGTAGAAGTAATACCCCTTTGTTTCCTTTAAGTAGCCCACAAGGATACATTTGTCAGATTTTGGATGAAGTTTGTCTGAAATTAATCGTTTGACGTATACTTCACAACCCCAAATCTTAAGAAAAGACACATTTGGAGGCTTTCCAAACCATGACTTATATGGAGTCTTTTCGACAGCTTTAGACGGAACTCTATTTAGTGTGAGTGCAACTGTGTTTAGTGCATGTCCCCAAAATTCTATTGGAAGTTCGGCCTGACCCATCATTGATCGAACCATGTCTAGAAAGGTCCCGTTCCTCCTTTCTGACACACCGTTCCATTGAGGTGTTCCGGGAGGAGTCAATTCTGACAAGATTCCACATTCTTTCAGATGGTCATCAAATTTATGGCTCAGATATTCACCGCCTCTATCAGACCGCAATGCTTAAATCTTCTTGCCTAATTGATTCTCTACTTCACTCTGAAATTCCTTGAATTTGTCAAAGGATTCAGACTTATGCTTAATTAGGTAGACATAACCATATCTACTGAAGTCATCGGTGAAAGTGATAAAGTAGCTGAAACCACCTCTGGCATTTGAACTCATTGGTCCACATACATCTGTATGGATTAAACCTAATAGTTCAGTTTCTCTTTCTCCAACTTTAGAGAAAGGTTGCTTTGTCGTTTTGCCAAGTAAGCATGATTCGCACTTACCAAAATCCTCTAAGTCAAATGGTTTTAGAATTCCTACACTAGTAGAAAAAACCCCTGTTGCAGCCCCCTTGTTGCAGCGTACATGTATTAATACGCTTCAACAACTAGTCGGTCAACGCGGGTCAAACCATTTAAATGGTTGTTGCAGCGTACAATTTAATTGTTCCCTGCAAAAGTGTTTGTTGCGGCGTACATTTTAAAAGCCCCCTGCAATAGCCCGTTTTTATCGCAGCGTACATTTAAAAGCCCCCTGCAATAACCCGGATAAAAAAAATTCGCTGCAATATTGGTTGAATACTACGGAGTAATTCTGAACCAATTAAGCATCTCAAAATTTCAGCTCTCGCGCTCAACTCCCTTCTTCTTCCCCTTAGCTTTCCCTGCGTCGCCCCCCTCAAAAAAAAAACCATTCCTGCGTCATCAATCTAGCTTCCTCGTCGAGTCGTCGGTGGTTCTGGCCTCCTCGCCAGTCGCCGGTGGGTCTCTTTTCTCGCCTCCTCTGCAGGTGCCGTTTTGTTCAATTCATTTTTTGAGTTATGTGCTTCGTTTTAGGTTTTGTTCAATTTGTTTGTTCAATTCCTTTTAGGGTTTGTTCTATTCGATTGTTCAATTCGTTTTTAGGGTTCAATTCGTTTGTTCCATTCGTTTTTAGGGTTTGTTCAATTCGTTTGTTCAATTCGTTTTTAGGGTTTGTTCAATTCGTTTGTTCAATTCGTTTTTAGGGTTTGTTCATAGATAAAGATGGGGCGGTGTTGGAATTAGAGAATGGTGGTGGTGGTGGTGGCGGTCGTGGTGGGGTGGAGCAGGGGAGGTGGGTTGACTGTTAATAATTGCATTGTACGTACTATTGAAATGTGATTTTTCAAGGGCTACTTTGAGAGAAGTTGTGGTCTTTGAAATGTGATTCCTTTTTCTCCTAAAAAAATGTTTTATGTATGCATCATCAAATATTTTCATCCAGGTTTGATAATACGTGCATGAATTTCATTGATATTGTCTAAAAATAATCTTGATATGGATGAAAGGGGAGAGTACTGTTATGCTTTCTCATGTCATGCATTTTTCTCTGAAATGATGCAGCTCTACCTAATTCAAACAGTAGTTACAGTAAGAAATTTATGGGATTCAATTTTTTATGCTCAATTATTGGGAAAATTTTCAGTGAATTTTGAGCATTTATTTTGAGAGTTAAGATTTATCAATGGGATCTTCAATTTCAAGTTGAAATATTTTTCTGGGGTTTTGAAATTTTGTTTCATGAACAAGATTTATAATAACAGTAATTATAACAACAATTTCTGGGTTTTCAAATTTTCAAATTTGTGAGACTTGAGATGTTATTCTACAGAGGTATGCGATTATGCAGATTGGTTTCTTTCCTGTTCTTGCTCTTCAGTTCACAGATTGGTAATTCTTTCTTTCTTCTGAAATTATGATACTTTTAAGTTTAATTTGCTATTATTGTTGTTTTGAATTAGTAGTTTGAAAGTGTTGATTTAATCTTGTTCAAGTTCATCTCATATCGGGAAATGATCTTTTGGGGTTTCCGGGATTTTCTTTTTTGGGGAGTTGGATGGTTTTGCAATAGCTGAAACCATTTTGAATAGTCAATTAATCAAAATTTGGTGCTGCTGGTGGTTTTTTCTTGGTGTTGGGGTCTGTTTATTAGAAAAGAGGGGAATATATTAGGAATTCCATTTATTGATTGGTAGACCGAGGAGCAAAAGGAGGAATCTGGTCGAGGATTGGATTCTCTAGCAAGATGTAGATGGTAGGCTCAGTATGTTGTTGAAATGGATGCGAATACTCAGTATGTTCAGTATGCTGTGGGGTTATTCTTGGGTTATTTTGCGTTTGTGATCATGGTAGAAAACTTACAAGTTAGAGTATCTAGTTTTGATGAATCAGTAGGGATTACTGGATTAGTATCAGCCATATTTGTTTTGGTTCTGAATTTCTTTGCTTTTCCACTCTCTCCCCTTCAGAGTTTTCTTGTATGGAAGCTAGAGCAGTTGTGTTACAAAGTATTTTAGCACTATCAACACCTCTGCCATGGTCTTGATTGGATCGTTGGTCAGATGTCTGCTTGTGACATTGTAGGATTGCATCGATTGCTTCCTTCACCAGATTTATGGCAGCCGACTGATCAAAGACTCGACTTTGATTATCTTCGTCTACCTTAGATTTCTTCAGTTCAGTACTCTGGGTTGAATCTGAAGCATTAATTGTTTGGAATGTGTTTGTGTCATTGTCATCACCTTGTTCCTCGTCTTTGACTTCTTGACTTCTTGCTTTCTAGCTGTTGTTGCTTCATTTGACAGGACATGTTCGTGTATCAGGTTCCACATGTTTGTGTACTTTTTTTTGTCTGAGAGGATAGTGGCCATATTCCCATCAGGCCTGACCTCAGAATTGCAGTTGGAAATGGGGAAGGAAATTCAAAATTTGTCCCAGCTCCTTCATCCTGGACACTAAGTTTTTCAGGTGTGCCAACCTTAGTAAATATTCTTGAACTGTCTTCAGACGATTCCGGAGTTGATTTAGATATTGCAATCTCATTTGTCGGCTGTGGAATTATGTCATCTGGAATTTCATGGCACATATTGAACAATTGATAAGATTAGAATAACAATTATTTGATGGTGCAGTATGTTCATTATCTTTCATAGTTGGTTGTTTGCGTTCCTTACAAACAGAAACTGATTCATAACCACTAAGTTCACTGTTTTATGTCACACGAAATGCAGATAATAATTTTATGGACGAATTGGAGCTAGACACTGCAGAAATCCTTAGAAAAGCCAGAAGAAGGAGAAAACAAAATTGTAAAAGATCATTCCTAACTCAAAGAAAGTGAAGGTATGATCTATCTACTTTCTCACCATCCTTGAAAATTTCACACTGCTCTCTCTGTTTGTGTTCATTGTCATTACAAACTAAAGAGAAATATCATGCTATTCTTCATCATCTTGATGGAATTACTATACAACTTTCATAGTGGATGTGAGCTGCTTTCTGCTGATTGTTAGAAACCAAAAATAGGAAAAGGTTTATTAAGAATTGATAGATCATGAAAGGATTTGACGATTCATGTATCTGGATATAGTAACCTTGTAATGCATTCTAGATCTTGTGTCTGACTACTTATTCAAGTTTCTGAGAACTAGGCACTTCTTTTTGTTAGAAGTTAGAAATGCCGAATTTGTGCTGATAACGCAAATTACCAGCCTGGGACAGATCATAAATCGAATTAAAGAATTCAAATTAGGCACAGACAATCTTGCAGCTAAAAGTTTCTTCCTAAAAATCTAACAGTATTGCAGAACTCAATCATTCTAGATTCTGTAATTGATCATATCAGAGTGGTGGACTTCTTTTAGTTATTCTATCATGGCAATATGACATACAGAAATTTGTTCTCTTCTAGTGTATGTACCTCAATGTTCTTCTATTAACTATACTCGTAAAAGAACAATCTAGCCCCTCAATAAAACCATGAAGTACGCAAGATAGTAAGATATTTTAACAGTCTTATACACTAATATTGATTAGTTTGCATATTTAAGAAACTACTTAACCAATGTCATGAATGCTGCCCTGTTGCTAATATTGCGCGGACAAATACAGTACAAATAGGAGCCTGCAGTTAAGAAGTTCCTGTTAGTAAGGATGAGGTCAAATTTTTAACTACTCTTAACTGCAGGGGTGCTTTTCGTTTGGGGTTACATTGAGGGTGTGCTTTTTGTAGTTAAGATTGGTTCGGTTCATGTGAGTGTGCGACATTCGGATGAAGATTCATTCTGTTCTGTTTGGGTCAGTTTTAGTTAGCTTATATTTTGGTTAATAGTCATGATCATTTTCAGGTTTGGACTTTTTCAATTTGGTTAAAAATAGAGTCATGTAATTCCGGATTGAGTCAGGTAATTTAGCTTGGGTAATATAATGGGGGTTAGTTTTTCCCGTCTGTTGTGATTTCTCACTTCTTTTCCTAAGCATGAAGCATTTTAGGCTAAAATGACATTTTCGCTCCCAACTTTGAACTAAAGAACCTAATGACTCATTTTATACTTATTACATGTTTAATATGCATAGTTTTAACTTTCTAAGACTCATTCCAATCTATTTATGCACATTTAAGGCTCATTGGGTCTTTGTAGGTTTTATTTAGGCTAAAATGACATTTTCGCTCCCAAATTTGAGCAACAGAACCTAAGGATTCATTTTTTAAACCTTTTACATGATTAATATGCTTAACTTTAAGTTTTCAAGACTCATTCCAATCTACTTATACACATTTAATGCTCATTGGGTCGTTATAGGTCATATTTATGCTAAAATAACCTTTTCGCACCCAACTTTGAACTAAATAACCTAAGAACTATTTTATACTTATTACATGTTTAATACGCATAGTTTTAACTATCTAAAACTCATTCCAATCTATGTATGCACATTTAAGGCTCATTGGGTCGTTATAGGTCATATTTAGGCTAAAATAACATTTTCGCTCCCAACTTTGAACTAAAGAACCTAAGGACTCATTTTAAACCTTTTACATGATTAATATACTTAGTTTTAAGTTTTCAAGACTCATTCCAATCTATTTATGTACATTTAAGGCTCATTGGGTCGTTTTAGGTCATATTTAGGCTAAAATGACATTTTTGCTCCCAATTATGAACTAAAGAACCTAAGAACTCATTTTGTAGTTATTACATATTTAATATGCATATTTTTAACTTTCTAAGCCTCATTCCAATCTATTTATGTACATTTAAGGCTCATTGGGTCGTTATAGGTTTTATTTATGCTAAAATGACATTTTCGCTCCCAAAGTTGAGCTACAGAACCTAAGAATTCATTTTAAACCTTTTAAATGATTAATATACTTAGCTTTAAGTTTCCAAGACTCGTTCCAATCTATTTATGCACATTTAAGGTTCATTGGGTCGTTATAGGTCTTATTTAGGCTGGATTGACATTTTCGCTCCCAACTTTGAACTAAAGAACCTAATGACTCATTTTATACTTATTACATGTTTAATATGCATAGTTTTAACTTTCTAAGACTTATTCCAATCTATTTACGCACATTTAAGGCTTATTGGGTCGTTATAGGTTTTATTTAGGCTAAAATGACATTTTCGCTCCCAACTTTGAGCTACATAACCTAAGAATTCATTTTATACCTTTTACATGATTAATATGCTTAGCTTTAAGTTTCCAAGACTATTAGGACATTGTCATTAGTTGCTTGAATGTTAAAATGTGATATTTAATTTGCATTTAATCTAATGCTTAGTTGAAATTTCTGTTTTTGTAAAGGTCTACACTCCGAGGAATGCGCCTATACTAGTGAGGAAATTGATGTGGTTCGTGAGCAATGGGCTAAGTTTTTTACCCGCAAGTATTTACTATTGGCTTGAGCGCGCTTGATCGAGGTGGTTTAGTTGTTATAGAACAATCGTTTACATTAAAATGTATGCGTACATTGAAATTGGAACGTATATTTGAATGTAGTACGTGCACTTTGGTTTTGGGATATATATATATATGTATACAAAACACCAGTTATTATTTTTTATATTTGTTCTACAGGTTGTGATATTTTATTTATTGTTGTTGACATGTTCCTATATTTGGTGCAAGACACCCTAGGTATAGATAAATAAAACTAAAATTTTCCCGCCAAAAGCACAGCTTTGTTGCAGGGGGCATATACTTGTTCGCTGCAACATGTGTGTAAAATTAGGCAAAAATCAAGACTTGTTGCAGCGTACAAAATGATGTACGCTGCAACAGACTGGTTTGTTGCAGCGAACAACAATTTGTACGCTGCAACAAACCAGTCTGTTGCAGCGTACATCATTTTGTACGCTGCAACAAGTCTTGATTTTTGCCTAATTTTACACACTTGTTGTAGCGTACATATATATGTACGGTGCAACAAATCACTTTTTGCAGCGTACATTATACGCTGCAACAAGTTCAGACTTGTTGCAGGCCCCCCAGTTGCAGCATACGATGTACGCTGCAACAAGGGTCTAAAAGCCCGCTGCAACAAGGGTTTTTTCTACTAGTGCTACCTTTTGAAGTCTTTCTATGCGCTTCATGTTAATATGGCCTAATCGACAATGCCATAGATAGGTGAGATCTGAATCATTCTTTTTGGCCTTTTTGGTATTTATGTCATAAACTTGTTTGTCGTGATCTAGTAAATAAAGTCCATTGACTAATATAGCAGATCCATAAAACATCTCTTTAAAATAAAACGAGAAACTATTGTCTTTTATTAAAAAGGAAAATCCCTTAGCATCTAAGCAAGAAACAAAAATGATGTTTTTAGTAAGACTTGGAACATGGAAACATTCTTCCAGTTCCAAAACTAGCCTAGAGGGAAACGATAAATAACAAGTTCCTACAGCTAATGCAGCAATCCTTGCTCCATTTCCCACTCGTAGGTCGACTCCACCCTTGCTTAATCTTCTACTTCTTCTTAGTCCCTGTGAATTGGAGCATAAGTGTGAGCCACAACCTGTATCTAATACCCAAGAAGTTGAATTTGCAAGTGTACAGTCTATAACGAAAATACCTGAAGATGGAACGATTGTTCCGTTCTTCTGATCTTCCTTATATTTTGGACATTCTCTCTTGTAATGGCCAATTCCATCATAATAAAGACAACTTGATGTGGACTTGTGTTGCTTTGTCTTCTTTCTGGGATTTGATTCAGCATTGCCCTTGGACTTTCCACCTTTCTTGAAGGGTCTCCCTTTAGCCTTGAGTAAATCCTTGGCTTCACGGTCGAGTATTATTTCAGTCTTTTTGACCAGACGAACAAACTCTTCAACTGTTTCTTCTCTTGGTTCACTCATGTATAGTTGCTTAAAGTGACCAAACCCATTGTGGAGTGAATTGAGCAAGATTTAGACTGCCATCCTTTCGCTTATTGGTGTTCCTAGTAGACTTAAGCGTTCAAATAATGAAAGCATAAAGTTCACATGAAACCTTAGTGGAACACCAACCCTTGTTTAGTGCGAAGGACCTGAACATGTGTTTCTTGGACTTCCATCCTAAAACATCTGTTATGAGAATCAACCTTCAGGCCTGACATTGACTTGATCAACTCATGCACATTTAGGTCTCTTTCCTCCGTGTTTCCACGACAGATATCCCTCAGATTCTTGATGAGCATAAAAGGATCGTAAGCTACAAACCTCATAGCCCAGTCATCAGGGATGTTGTTCAGCATGAGACTCATAACCTTCTTGAGATTCGCATCCCCGGCGGCATGTCTTTCAGGGTTCATGTCTCTGGAATAGTAGCTTAGCATGGGATTGAACAGTACATACTCAAATCCATTGAGTCTCACTATTTCAACCAGCTTAGCTTCCCATTCAAGAAAATTTGTTAGGTTCAGCTTGATCAAAGCTCAGAACCCATGATGATGTTTGATTGTTGTTTGCCATATTTAAAACTACAATTAAAAAGAATAAACAAGTAAATAACCATTCACAGTTTCTCTTAATAAACTTAAATTCTAGCATTCATGCATAATTCAATATTTATTAAGCATTTTATTCAAGTTATGTGTTCCGGCAGGTGTGAATAAAATGATTCCAAGATCCTTAAATCATTGAAGGATTAAGCACATGACTATGTATTTAGACTCAATTCTAAAATATTTTAGGTAAGCAAATCCTTTGCTAATAGTCTAGAAACTACTTTTGGTTGATTGGTACGTCTAAGAACTTATTAGGTAAACCTATCTCATTTGCCACGATATAAAAGGACTCCTTACTTATATCGCCGAGTTTCACCAAAACTAACATGTACTCATAATTATTTGTGTACCTTACCCCTTTAGGATCAATAAGTAACACCTCGATATGGCGGAAAACTATTACTAAGATTGATGTAAAGGTTATCCAAGTAAGTGTTATTTTGGCATGGCACCTTTTAACTCAATTTTTCAAATTAAGTTTGGAACTTAAGGCTCTTACTATGTTGGTTAGATTTTAAGTAAACTAAAATCCTTAATCATGCAACATAATCAAGCTATAATCTCATGCATAATTAAGACATATTTAAAGCAATAAATAACTTAAAGCATGCATAAGATATATATAAATGTGATCTAGTATGGCCCGATTTCATCTTGAAGCTTCAACTTCAAACTCCGTCTTGAAAATGGATTGGAAACTCCGGCTTGAATTTCACCATGGGAGGCGCCATTTTCTTCAAATAGGATAAGCTATAATTGAAACTAATTACAACTGTTTGATGGTACACAGACCATATTTAAAATTAAAAACTTTGGTTCATTAGACCAATTTTACATTCAAATTAATGGTACGCATACCATATTTTCTATCCTATTTGGGCCATACTAGTCACTTTCCATAACCTGCAAAATAGTACATTTACAATATACCATTCTCCCATTCATTTATCAATGAATGGCCCACATAGCAAGTTAGTAGAACATATTATGCATCACATAAACATTTGCAACAACTAATCAAGGGTTCCAATAATCTACAAATTATTCAATCCTTATTAGTTCTAATCATGTTGTTTTAACCTTAAAGGAATGTAGACCTAATCAAGAGTTTAATGACTAAAAGTTCCCACTAAAACCAAGAAATTTACATGCTTTACAATTTTAAACATAAAATTGTACTTCCTCCATTTCTATATAGTTGCAACATACCCCTCTACACGGTATTTAAGAAAGTGGTACTTGAGTGGGGTCACAACCACTTTAGTCACTTTACTTGCTTCATATTAGGTGTAAAAATGTAACTTTGGGTAAAAAAATGTTTCCATTTTAGGTGTGTTGCAACTATTATGACATTTCCATTTTAGGGAAGTGTTGCAACTGTATAGAAATGGAGGAAGTATTTCCTAGTCCGACCGGAAACTTACAAATTTAATTAAAATTTACAGCTCATATAAATTGTTATTTAAATCCTTTATTTTATTTTCAGTTTATTAAAGTTAATTAATTTAAATTTTATCAAGGTTTTAATTTTAGTAAAATAATTAGTATAAATAAATTTATAATAATTAAATTTATCAAAATTAAATTCCGAGAAAAAATTAAATTACGAAATTAAACTTAATTAAAATCGTTTTCAACCGAAAAATTAAAACGAACCAACGGGCTAAGACAAAGCAACAGTCTTGTGCCCATGCCTCGTCGAAGCCTTGTAGTAGCAGCGCCCATGGGCCGCGTGCACGAGTGCAGCGCCCATGGGCCGCGTGCACGAGTGCAGCGCCCATGGGCCGCGTGCACGAGTGCAGCGCCCATGGGCCGCGTGCACGAGTGCAGCGCCCATGGGCCGCGTGCACGAGTGCAGCGCCCATGGCCTGCCACTGCATTGGTCGTAGCATAAGCGTCGAGCAGGCCACGCAAGGCACGCAGCAAGCATCGCTCGCTGGGACGAGCCAGCGCTCGTTGGGTGAACCAACGCTCGTTGGGTGAACCAGTGCCTGCTGGAGCGTACCAGTGCTCGTTGCTCGCGCGCGCGGCCTGTGTGCTCGTTGCCTTCGTCTCGCCACTCGCTCACATGCACACAGGACACACCGCACAGGAGCGTAGCCCCCCGCGCGCGTGTGCCCGTGCCTTGCTCGCTGCCTAGTACCGCATGGGTGACGAGCTCCCTTGCTCGTCGTTGCATGCCCGCACTATTGCAACACCCCTTAAGGGTAACACTTAGCTTCCATTGCTTCGTGCGTGCAAGATTCGTGAACGATTTTCATAAAAATCAATACTTTTATAATTAAATTTATTGACAAATTAATAGCTCATATTAATTTCATAAATTTAGGCGAAAAATCGAAAATTTATTATTCAAATTTATTTCCGATTATATTCATTTTCATGGATTCAAATCTAGGTCATAAAATTTTAAATTTTTTTTAATTTCAACAAATTTTATGGTGGTTTTTAATCATAGGATCCTAATTAAATTGCTAATTAATTATGAAATTAAAACAAATTCTAAATTATTCGAATTTCAACAAATTAATTACAATTACAAATTAGGTTGTAATTAACAAGATTAGGGTTTAAAATTGTTAAACATATACAGTAGGTCAACCATAGATTCAAGATTTACATACAAGATTCACAAATATTTAATTTAACATCATAAAAATTACAAATTTTGCGTTCGAAAAACTAAAACCTCCGAAAAATCATAGTTAGGCTTCGAATTTGGGATTTCTGGGTTCGGCGACAAATCTATGATTTTTGTCAAAATTTTAAAACGTCGTTTACAATGAAAAATTCACTATAAAATTATAAGATTCCGACCATTATTGACAAAACTGCCGGAAAATCCTGCGAACATATAATCAAATAATCGCACGAATTTACAATTAATTACATACACGAAATTAATCACCCCTTTAATTCATTGCAAATTTATAAAATTTATCCATGTTCACTATAATTGAATATGGAATTAATTAGAGGATACCACTGTTAGGTTATGAAAAATATAAATCATATATTTCATGCGAAAAAACACTAAAGCCAGGAATCCAAATTAATTGCCACATAGTCAATTAGCATAATTTAGGATACATACATGTGATGCGTGCCTTCCCTAGCTGCTCCCGAACCGAACAAGAACAAGTTTAGGACTCCAAATGTCGCCCCTCCGTAGATAGTCCACAGCACGTTCGGATCCGCCTTAGATTCAACCAACTAGGATATTCTCTAAGGTATTATGTTTATTCGAAAGCTTAGTTATATATTTAGGCAATTTATTAAATTCGTACTTGAACTTAAACTATATGATTACTTATTGAATTGTTGTATATAAATTGTGATTATGAACCACGTATTTAGGGTGGAAGTAACGGACTTAGATTTCTACTAGGATTCAAATAACTAAATCAATTAGAATTCTAGTTAAATTAATCCATTAGAATTTAATATTTAATCAAACACAAAAACATTTAATTCGAGTAGAATTAGGAAAACGATATTAAGCAAGCAATCCTAAACGACTTAGGACTCGGTCTTACGTAGCATAATAGCCACGCAGCCCACAAGGGGCGTTGGTGCGCAGCTCGTCCCAAGGCAGGGCGCTGGCAGCACGCAGCCCGTCGTGGGCGCTACTGTTGGGCCTTGCCTTGCTCGCTTGTTGCGCTGGGACTGCTGCTCGCTTTGTGCGCGGGGGCTTCGCTAGGCGCGGGCCTGGCTTCGTGCTGGGCCTTGCGTCTAGCAAACTCGTCCGACGATCGTTTCGTACGTCGCGCTTCCGATTCGTTTCCCGATTTCGGAATTCATTTTCAATAATATTTCTGATTCCGGAATTTATTTCCGATTAGATCGAACAAATATTTAATATTTCCGATTCCGACAATATTTCTTATTCCGGTAATATTTCCGTTTCCGACAATATTTCCGATTCCGGCAATATTTCTATTTCCGATACGTACAATGTTTCCGTTTCCGGTAACATCTACGACTTGGATAATATTTATATTTCCGTTATGATCCATATTTCCATTTCCGGCAATATCATCATTTCTAGAGTATTCATATTTTGCCTTTTGACGATTTCAGCTCCCACTGGAACCGAGATCCGTCGATTCCGAATATTCATAAATAGAGTATTTAATTCACTTAAATACTTGATCCGTTCACGTACTATTTGTGTGACCCTGCGAGTTCAGTCAAGAGTAAGCTGTGGATTAATATTATTAATTCCACTTGAACTGAAGCGGCCTCTAGCTAGGCATTCAGCTCACTTGATCTCACTGAATTATTAATTTGTTTAATAAATTAATACTGAACCGCATTTATTAGACTTAGCATTAAATGCATACTTGGACCAAGGGCATTATTTCCTTCAATACCGCCTTGAAGCTTGGGCGCTCAAAATGGAACCGATAAGAGACATCATAAAGGAAGAATGTAAGGTAGTTATCAACGGGTACGGGATGTATATTGTCCAAACAAAACTCCACCACATTCGTAGCAGATTGAAAGATTGGTGTATCGCATTTAAAAAAGACTCGGGTATACAACGGGATCGCTTCAATAAGGAATTAACATACAACCAGGAGGATCTAGACACCCTTGAACAGGCACCAAAGGACCAAGAGGTAAGGAAAAAAACTGCTAGCGGAGGCTGAACAACAACACTCATACTGGAGGCAGCGTTCTAAATCTCGGTGGAACAACCTTGGAGATCAACCCACCAAGTTCTTCTATAAGGCGGTCAAGGAACGGAAAACCCGAAACAAAATCGTATTCATCCAAGATGAAAACGAGGTCTGGGTACGACGAAGGAAGAAATTCAATGTTTTTTGCAGGTATTTCATGGAACTCTATAAATGCAACGCACCTAGACCACAATTTTCCTCACAAGAGTTAGGGGAGATCCACTCGGGCAGGCTATCCCATGTAACCCCCCTTTTGCCGCGGTAATGTGCGAAACACCTTCGACCATTCTCCAACGAGGACATCAAGATGGCAGCTTTCAGCATGGAAGCTTCTAATCCCCGGGGCCTGATAGAACCCCATATTCTTCCAACACCACTGGAATACAGTGGGGGGAGAAGTCTTTTTTGCTACTAACGGTATTTTTGCAGGTGGTCACATGCTGAAACAGTTGAACCAAACGCACATAGCACTAATCCTCAAAGGCGAGAGACCGGATTTGACGGCGAAATTCAGACCCATCGGCCTCTGCAACACCCTATATAAGATTATCTCGAAATGCATGGTCATGCGGCTGAAGAACATTATGAAGGAAATTGTTGGTGACTGTCATAAGGAAAAATCGTCATGTGCTTCCCTTCAAGTGCGGCTCATTTAGTAAATTGGCAGCACTTGAGAACATGAAAAATAAAAGAAAAAATACATTTTCACAAGTGCGGGCTATTTTAAAAAATTGGCAGCACTTAAACTCAAATACGGGCTTTAAACTCAAGTGCGGGCTCATTTTACAAAAGCCGCACATAAGATTTCTAAAATATTGCAAAAAAAAAAAAAAAAATCTAAAATCAAAGCCTTCATTTTCTCTCTCCCCGATTCTTCTCCCTCTTTCTCTTCAGCTTCGTTTTCTCTCTCCTCTGTCGTCGCCGTTGCTTCTTCACCGTCGGAGATCGATCTCCCCCACCGTCGTTGATCTCTACCCTCTTCCAGATCAGACTAATTCAGGTTTGTTCATCGAAATTTTTTTCTGGTTATTTTTGGCGATTTTTCTCTTCTATCATCCGCCCTAATCAATTTCTTTACTCCAATTTCATGGACATTGGAGGACCTCTCATTTTTCGTTAATTATCCATTTTTATGCAAATCTAGGGTTGATGAACTACTTGTTTGTGTTGGAAATCCTAGTGAGAAAACAAAAGAAAATGAGTGGGAAAATGTGGGAATATGAAAAGTCCCACATGGGAAAAACACAAACCATATTCAATGTTTATATTTGGGGGTTTGAGGGAAACATTTGTTTAAGAAAGCATGTGAGTGGCATGGGTGGTCACAACACACACACGCGCGCGCGCGCCGGGCCGGGCTCGGGCTCGGGCGAGGGTCGTGGGCCGTGGGCCGTGGGCCGTGGGCCTTGGTACTTGGTACTTGGTACTTGGTACTTGGTACTTGGTACTTGGTACTTGGTACTTGGTACTTGGTACTTGGTACTTGGTACTTGGTACTTGGTACTTGGTACTTGGTACTTGGTACTTGGTACTTGGTACTTGGTACTTGGTCAAGGGCGGTTTGATTAAGTCAGAAGACTTAATCAACCCACTAACTTTGGAAACTGCTCCATTAATCACGTCATTACTCCCCACTAGCCGTTTTATGACTGTTGCAGTTCCCCATTACTCCCGTAACTTCTCCACTAGCCGGTTTTTGCTGTTACAGCTTCCCAAAAGCTTCACTATACTTGGTCAAGGGCGGTTTGATTAAGTCAGAAGACTTAATCAACCCACTAACTTTGGAAACTGCTCCATTAATCACGTCATTACTCCCCACTAGCCGTTTTATGACTGTTGCAGTTCCCCATTACTCCCGTAACTTCTCCACTAGCCGGTTTTTGCTGTTATAGCTTCCCAAAAGCTTCACTATAAATTCATCGTTCATTTCCACAAAAATATACAGAAACTTACAATCACATCTCTCTCTCAAATTCCTCTCTTTCTGGGCAAATATTCTGGTCTCCAATCGGGGATTGTGAGTGCACATAATTCTTGGTGTCGTGTAAACCCTGGAGGGCAACCGCAAGCGTTCTACTGCATCGGAGGTAGCGCGGAATTGTCTTTTAGAGCAGTGGTCCGGCCACGGCACGACAATTGTTTCAGTTCGTATTACGCAATATCCAGTTAAGTCGTTCCAATTACTTATTTAGCTAACAATCTAAAAGACAATTTTTCTGTTATGGCTATGAATATGTCGAAATTTCTTATTCCTGATATGTCGAAATTGGAACCTCTTGATGGGAAAAACTATAAACGTTGGGCTGTTAGGATGAGATTTTATTTGGAGCAAATTGATGTTGCGTATGTTATTTCTGATGTTGTGAAACCTGTTAATGATGATGAATTGCATGATTTTGAGGTTAAGTTTGCTAAAGATGATAGAACCTGTAAGGGAATGCTATTGCATCATATGTCGAATGTTTTGCTTGACATTTACATGGGCTATAATCATGCTAGGGATATTTGGGATGGTTTAGAGAAAAAGTATGGAACTGATGATGCCGGTACGAAACGTTATTGTGTTAGTAAATGGTTAGGTTTTCAAGTTGAAGATGATAAACCTATTATTGATCAGATTCATGCATATGAGAATATCTGTATTGCTATGGCTGCCGAGGGTTTGAGTATATGTGATATAACTCTTGCTATTGTTTTAATTGAGAAACTGCCACCCTCATGGAAAGACTTTAGAAACCAGTTAATGCATAAGAAGAAAGACCTTACCCTAGAGGAACTCGTAGGTCACCTAAAAATTGAGGAGGAGAACCGTATTAAGGATAAGGGTCAATTTGTATTTTCTGGGTCTGCTAAAGCTAATCTGGTTGAACCTAGGGGCAATTTCTATTCTGATAAGTTTAAGGGGAAGGGCAGTCAGTTCAAGCCTCAAGGGAAAATTCAGAAGTATAAGTTTAAGGGTAACTGTTTTGAATGTGGGAAGGCTGGTCACAAGTCCAGGGATTGCAGGGTCAAGAAGAAGCCAGATCAGAATCAAGCTCACCTTGTTGAAGCAGTTGCTGATCCTAACAATTTCATTGCTGTTGTTTCAGAAGCTAATCTGGCAGGTGATGTTGCTGAGTGGATAGTTGATACAGGAGCAACCAGGCACATTTGCACCAACAAAGAAATGTTCACTTCCTACGAGAAGACTGATGGTGAAAATGTATTCATGGGTAACTCTGCTTCTGCAACTGTTCAAGGCAAAGGGAAGATCGTTCTCACTCTCACTTCTGGAAAAACACTCACTTTAACTAATGTTTTGCATGTCCCAGAAATGCGTAGGAATTTAATTTCCGGTAGTTTACAACTGATTTTGCAAAATGTGAAGTTTGTGTTGAAGCAAAATTTGCAAAGAAACCCTTTAAATCAATAGATAGACAGACAGAAGTACTAGAACTTGTTCATAGTGACTTGGGGGATTTTAAAAACTATGAAAGCAGGGGCGGTAAAAGATACTACATTACTTTTGTTGATGACTGCTCTAGATTCACCATGGTTTATCTTCTCAGGTCTAAGGATGAGGCTGAGGAGATGTTCCTCAAGTACAAGGCTGAAGTTGAAAACCAGCTAGACAGGAAAATCAAGAGACTTAGGAGTGATAGGGGGGGTGAGTATGACCCTAACACTCTTAAGGCGTTTTGTGAACAGAATGGTATAGTTCACGAAACAACAGCTCCTTACACACCCGAACAAAACGGGATTGCTGAAAGGAAAAATAGAACTTTAAAAAATATGATGAATTCAATGCTTATTAGTTCTGGGCTTCCTGATAATATGTGGGGGGAAGCTATTCTTTCTGCTTGTCATGTTTTGAACAGGGTGCCTCACAAGAAGCTGGACAAGACCCCATATGAGCTATGGAAGGGTCGAGCACCAAGCCTGAAATACTTGAAAGTGTGGGGGTGCTTAGCAAAGGTTGCCTTACCTAGTTTCAAAAGAGACTGAGGAGATGTTCCTCAAGTACAAGGCTGAAGTTGAAAACCAGCTAGACAGGAAAATCAAGAGACTTAGGAGTGATAGGGGGGGTGAGTATGACCCTAACACTCTTAAGGCGTTTTGTGAACAGAATGGTATAGTTCACGAAACAACAGCTCCTTACACACCCGAACAAAACGGGATTGCTGAAAGGAAAAATAGAACTTTAAAAAATATGATGAATTCAATGCTTATTAGTTCTGGGCTTCCTGATAATATGTGGGGGGAAGCTATTCTTTCTGCTTGTCATGTTTTGAACAGGGTGCCTCACAAGAAGCTGGACAAGACCCCATATGAGCTATGGAAGGGTCGAGCACCAAGCCTGAAATACTTGAAAGTGTGGGGGAGCTTAGCAAAGGTTGCCTTACCTAGTTTCAAAAGAGACAAGATTGGTCCCAAAACGGTTGATTCTATCTTTATTGGTTATGCTTATCAAAGTTCTGCTTATCGTTTTTTAGTTAAAGGTGCTAACAACTCTTATGCAAGCGGTAACATTATTGAAGCAAGAGATGCTGAGTTTTTTGAAAACACTTTTCCTTTAAAGATCTCTTGCATTAGTAATGATGTACCATCCTCTAGCACCTCTAATGCTTTACCCATTGCTCCTTGTTCCACTACTAATAATGAGTCTGATTTAGAACCAAGGAGAAGCAAAAGGGCAAGAAAGGAAACAAGTTATGGTGATGATTTTGTTACTGCTTTCCTAACTGAACCTTTCTTGATTACTGATGATTTTGTGTATGTATTTATCCTAGAAGACGACCCTAGAACCTATGAAGAGGCAATGAGGTCGGTTGATGCAGTTTTCTGGAAAGAGGCCATTGATAGCGAACTTCAGTCAATCCTAAGTAATAATACTTGGGAATTGGTTGATCTGCCTAGAGGTTGTAAACCCATCACCTGTAAGTGGATTTTTAGAAAAAAGTTGAAATCATGTGGGTCCATTGATAAATATAAGGCCAGGATTGTGGTAAGGGGTTTTACTCAAAAACATGGCATTGATTATTTTGATACATACTCTCCTGTAACTAAGATTGCAACCATTAGAACCTTAATTGCTCTTGCATGCATTCATGATCTTGTTGTGCATCAAATGGATGTGAAAACTGCATTTTTAAATGGTGATTTAGATGAAGAGATTTATATGGCTCAACCTGAAGGTTTTGT
Source organism: Spinacia oleracea (assembly GCF_020520425.1). NCBI lineage: Eukaryota > Viridiplantae > Streptophyta > Magnoliopsida > Caryophyllales > Amaranthaceae > Spinacia > Spinacia oleracea. Next base: position 129,324,530 of record NC_079490.1, on the reverse strand, counting down.
TGTTCCAGGTCAAGAAAACAAAGTTTGTAAACTGGTCAAGTCATTGTATGGGCTTAAGCAAGCGCCTAAGCAATGGCATGACAAGTTTGACAAGACGATGACTAGTAATGGCTATCATGTAAATGAAGGTGATTCTTGCGTTTATTATAAACACGATTCTTCTGGTTGTGTGATTATTTGTCTTTATGTGGATGACATGCTAATTTTTGGTACTGATTTGGATCGAGTGAATGAAACAAAAGAATTCTTGAGTTCAAAATTTGAAATGAAAGATATGGGTGAGGCAGATGTGATTTTGGGAGTGAAAATTATTAGAACTCCAAATGGCATTTGTCTCAGCCAAGCTCACTATGTTGAAAAGCTTCTTAAAAAGTTTGATTCATTTTATGTCGATCCAATCAAGACCCCTTATGATATAAGCATTCATTTAAAGAAAAACAAAGGTGATCCTGTTTGTCAATCTGAGTATGCTAAAATTATTGGTAGTGTTATGTTTCTCATGAACTATACTAGACCTGACATTGCCTATTCTGTAAGTAGATTGAGCAGGTACACCCATAACCCAAGCAATGAGCATTGGGGTGCGTTAAGGCGATTGCTTAGGTACCTAAGGGGTACCATGGATTGGGGATTGCACTACTCCAAATTTCCAGGAGCATTGGAGGGTTATTGTGATGCCAACTGGGTATCTGGAAATGATGAAGTCAACTCCACTAGTGGTTATGTCTTCACCCTAGGGGGTGGAGCTGTCTCTTGGAAATCCTGTAAGCAATCTTGTACTGCTATGTCTACTATGGAATCTGAGTTTATTGCTCTTGAATTGGCAGGTCATGAGGCAGAATGGTTGAGGAACGTGCTTGCAGATATTCCACTATGGGGGAAGCCAGCTCCTTCAGTTGCACTTCATTGTGATTCGCAATCTGCTATTGCCGTGGCAAACAACCAAGCCTACAATGGAAAGAAAAGACACATTCGTTTGAGGCACAAGGCTGTCAAAGAATTGCTGTCAAGTGGAGTGATATCACTGGACTATGTCAAGTCCGAAAAGAACATCGCGGATCCGTTAACGAAAGGCCTATGTAAGAAACTAGTTTTGGAAACGTCGGAGGGGATGGGCTTGAGGCCCATTGGATGAATTGTAAGGTAATGAACTCCTACTCACCATGAGTTCAAAGGGGAACATTATGTAATAATTCAGAAGCACAAATTTTATTTTCTGTCCATCCCTTAGATGTTTATGATGTGCTTGCTATTATTGAACGAGGTTGAGCATACGGCTCTTAATGAACCCATATCCATATTTTTGGTGGTGTGATGTAGCTCACACTTGATGGGATTCACCTACTTAGGTGTGGAAGTGAGGCCGCTTCCTATGAGAATTGCATGGGCTATTCTCTAGAGCACCTATGAGCATCCAGGTTATGGACGTATGGCCAGTATAATGCGTCACTTTTATTGGCGGAGATTCAGAATATCATACATGTTCAATTGTGTGCTTTGAGTAATGAGTTTCTAACCCCCTATTAAGTTCAATACGAAAGTCACTTGGTAGGAAAAAGATTCTAGCTTGAATGTCACTAAGTGTCAATTCAAGTCGCAAGACATTGACACCTATTCAATTGTTTGTTTTGCCCAGAAATTCAATTCTTTTACTTCTTTCTTTTTCTTCTCATCTTCGGACCTGTGGGGGATTGTTGGAAATCCTAGTGAGAAAACAAAAGAAAATGAGTGGGAAAATGTGGGAATATGAAAAGTCCCACATGGGAAAAACACAAACCATATTCAATGTTTATATTTGGGGGTTTGAGGGAAACATTTGTTTAAGAAAGCATGTGAGTGGCATGGGTGGTCACAACACACACACGCGCGCGCGCCGGGCTCGGGCGAGGGCCGTGGGCCGTGGGCCTTGGGCCTTGGGCCTTGGGCCTTGGGCCTTGGTACTTGGTACTTGGTACTTGGTACTTGGTACTTGGTACTTGGTACTTGGTACTTGGTACTTGGCGAATGATATTTCCGATTAGATCGAACAAATATTTAATATTTCCGATTCCGACAATATTTCTTATTCCGGTAATATTTCCGTTTCCGACAATATTTCCGATTCCGGCAATATTTCTATTTCCGATACGTACAATGTTTCCGTTTCCGGTAACATCTACGACTTGGATAATATTTATATTTCCGTTATGATCCATATTTCCATTTCCGGCAATATCATCATTTCTAGAGTATTCATATTTTGCCTTTTGACGATTTCAGCTCCCACTGGAACCGAGATCCGTCGATTCCGAATATTCATAAATAGAGTATTTAATTCACTTAAATACTTGATCCGTTCACGTACTATTTGTGTGACCCTGCGAGTTCAGTCAAGAGTAAGCTGTGGATTAATATTATTAATTCCACTTGAACTGAAGCGGCCTCTAGCTAGGCATTCAGCTCACTTGATCTCACTGAATTATTAATTTGTTTAATAAATTAATACTGAACCGCATTTATTAGACTTAGCATTAAATGCATACTTGGACCAAGGGCATTATTTCCTTCAATACCGCCTTGAAGCTTGGGCGCTCAAAATGGAACCGATAAGAGACATCATAAAGGAAGAATGTAAGGTAGTTATCAACGGGTACGGGATGTATATTGTCCAAACAAAACTCCACCACATTCGTAGCAGATTGAAAGATTGGTGTATCGCATTTAAAAAAGACTCGGGTATACAACGGGATCGCTTCAATAAGGAATTAACATACAACCAGGAGGATCTAGACACCCTTGAACAGGCACCAAAGGACCAAGAGGTAAGGAAAAAAACTGCTAGCGGAGGCTGAACAACAACACTCATACTGGAGGCAGCGTTCTAAATCTCGGTGGAACAACCTTGGAGATCAACCCACCAAGTTCTTCTATAAGGCGGTCAAGGAACGGAAAACCCGAAACAAAATCGTATTCATCCAAGATGAAAACGAGGTCTGGGTACGACGAAGGAAGAAATTCAATGTTTTTTGCAGGTATTTCATGGAACTCTATAAATGCAACGCACCTAGACCACAATTTTCCTCACAAGAGTTAGGGGAGATCCACTCGGGCAGGCTATCCCATGTAACCCCCCTTTTGCCGCGGTAATGTGCGAAACACCTTCGACCATTCTCCAACGAGGACATCAAGATGGCAGCTTTCAGCATGGAAGCTTCTAATCCCCGGGGCCTGATAGAACCCCATATTCTTCCAACACCACTGGAATACAGTGGGGGAAGAAGTCTTTTTTGCTACTAACGGTATTTTTGCAGGTGGTCACATGCTGAAACAGTTGAACCAAACGCACATAGCACTAATCCTCAAAGGCGAGAGACCGGATTTGACGGCGAAATTCAGACCCATCGGCCTCTGCAACACCCTATATAAGATTATCTCGAAATGCATGGTCATGCGGCTGAAGAACATTATGAAGGAAATTGTTGGTGACTGTCATAAGGAAAAATCGTCATGTGCTTCCCTTCAAGTGCGGCTCATTTAGTAAATTGGCAGCACTTGAGAACATGAAAAATAAAAGAAAAAATACATTTTCACAAGTGCGGGCTATTTTAAAAAATTGGCAGCACTTAAACTCAAATACGGGCTTTAAACTCAAGTGCGGGCTCATTTTACAAAAGCCGCACATAAGATTTCTAAAATATTGCAAAAAAAAAAAAAAAAATCTAAAATCAAAGCCTTCATTTTCTCTCTCCCCGATTCTTCTCCCTCTTTCTCTTCAGCTTCGTTTTCTCTCTCCTCTGTCGTCGCCGTTGCTTCTTCACCGTCGGAGATCGATCTCCCCCACCGTCGTTGATCTCTACCCTCTTCCAGATCAGACTAATTCAGGTTTGTTCATCGAAATTTTTTTCTGGTTATTTTTGGCGATTTTTCTCTTCTATCATCCGCCCTAATCAATTTCTTTACTCCAATTTCATGGACATTGGAGGACCTCTCATTTTTCGTTAATTATCCATTTTTATGCAAATCTAGGGTTGATGAACTACTTGTTTGTGTTGGAAATCCTAGTGAGAAAACAAAAGAAAATGAGTGGGAAAATGTGGGAATATGAAAAGTCCCACATGGGAAAAACACAAACCATATTCAATGTTTATATTTGGGGGTTTGAGGGAAACATTTGTTTAAGAAAGCATGTGAGTGGCATGGGTGGTCACAACACACACACGCGCGCGCGCGCCGGGCCGGGCTCGGGCTCGGGCGAGGGTCGTGGGCCGTGGGCCGTGGGCCGTGGGCCGTGGGCCGTGGTACTTGGTACTTGGTACTTGGTACTTGGTACTTGGTACTTGGTACTTGGTACTTGGTACTTGGTACTTGGTCAAGGGCGGTTTGATTAAGTCAGAAGACTTAATCAACCCACTAACTTTGGAAACTGCTCCATTAATCACGTCATTACTCCCCACTAGCCGTTTTATGACTGTTGCAGTTCCCCATTACTCCCGTAACTTCTCCACTAGCCGGTTTTTGCTGTTACAGCTTCCCAAAAGCTTCACTATAAATTCATCGTTCATTTCCACAAAAATATACAGAAACTTACAATCACATCTCTCTCTCAAATTCCTCTCTTTCTGGGCAAATATTCTGGTCTCCAATCGGGGATTGTGAGTGCACATAATTCTTGGTGTCGTGTAAACCCTGGAGGGCAACCGCAAGCGTTCTACTGCATCGGAGGTAGCGCGGAATTGTCTTTTAGAGCAGTGGTCCGGCCACGGCACGACAATTGTTTCAGTTCGTATTACGCAATATCCAGTTAAGTCGTTCCAATTACTTATTTAGCTAACAGTTTGTTGCAATTTTCTTTCTCAATTGCCAGATTTACAAAATTGTAGAAGTTTATTTTTGGGTTTTTGTTCTGTTTTGTTGTTTGTTGATGTGTGAATTCGACTGTTTGTCTATTTAATTTCAAAAAGTTATACTGTATTGACCTCGTTCTTATAAAAGAATTATTTATTTGGGAATATCAAGGTTTGTCAACAAAACTGGCTTGTTAGAGTTCAGTTGGATTGATTGACGAGATTGATCAGTTCAGTTGTGGACATTTGCGGTTGGATATCGTTGGATTGATTATCCTGAAAAGAGATTTCCAATTTTTAATTGTTTTCTTGAATGACGAGATTGCATGTTGTGTATTGTAGGATACAATTGGGTTGCGATCTCTTGCAGCTGGTGGGAAATTGTTGCAGGTATCCTCATCTCTGAAAGACCTTACCTTTAGGTTCTTTATCACAATGTGCTGCATTTCTTACTTTCTTATTCCATTGGCCATGCTATTATGAGAAGAAGTGTATCTGTCATTATGAGACGGATCAGAGAAATATAAAAGAAAATATTGACTATCTGTATTTGAACTATCATTGTGGTTTTTTAATGAACATACTACTGATTGTAAATTCATTTTTATTTAAGAGATTCATGGCATTAGATAGTAGGTATCAATTTCTAATTGTAGTACTTGTTATTATTTAAAGTTCATCCTGGTGTCTGCTAGGCTTATCAGTGCCTCACTTTTGCATCTCTTATGATTTTTCTTTTGTTTCTTCATGTGATCCCCCGCTTCAGCCTCTGATTTGTTGCTCATTGTTACCCCCTTTTCACTTGCAAATGTCCTATATCAGACGATCCAAAATTTCTCTTCTAATTAAATGGAATTGATAATAAACCCTTTCTTATAGCTCACTCTTGGTATCAAGGGTCTGGGTTTGGGGTTAAGCAATGATGTATTGTTGGTCTTTTGATTGTTCATCCATAAATTTTGATTCCATTTTAGTTGTTTTCCTTGTATTAGGTAGTTTGACAGATTTTCAGAAATTGAGCTTCATTTAAGCTTAATCAAGTACACGTTTTTTATTAATTTCTTTGTAAGTTTTACAGAAAAATGATATATTATTGCAAAACTATTTTAAACTATTTTGCTTTGAGGTTTAATGATCTCTCCGAGGGAATTGGAAGTAACAAATACTTAATTAATTGGAAGTTCTAGTCCATGATTTGCAAGTCATCGTTGCTACACTCTTCTGTTTGCTACACCCTAAATGTCCATAACTATACCAAACTAGGTGAGATGGACTCTTAGTATCATAAAAATAAGAATATAAAACATGAATAGGTTTTAAGTTCAATATTTAGATCCATTGTTCCAAAGCTAGGAGTGAAATCCTATTTTAGGCAAGATATGACCTATATTGATCGAATGAACCCTAAGTGTGCATAAGTGAATAACTAGACCAAAGTAGTTGAGATTGCGTCTTACAATCATAAAAATAAGAATATAAAATGAGTAGGTTTAAAAGTTCATTGTTAGGTTAATTTTTTCAGAGTTAGGAACAAAATAGCCTATTTTAGACAAAATATGACAAATAATGATTGAATGGGCCGAAAATGTGGATAACTAGACCACAATAAGTGTGATTGACATAAAACTAAGTATGTTAAACATGTAAAGGGTTTAAAATACTTATTTAAGTTCATTAGTTGAAACTTGGGAGCGAAATAGGCCATTTAAGTAAAATAAATGACCTATAATGAACAAACTAGGCTTAAATGTGCATAACTTGACCAATGTTAAGTGAGAATGAATCTTAAAAACATTAAATAAGTCTAATGAACATGTAAAGGGTTTAAAATACTTATTTTGGTTCATAAGTTGAAAATTGGAAGCGAAATAAGCCATTTTAGTCAAAATGTGACCTATAATGATCAAACAAGCCTTAAATGTGCATAACTTGACAAAAATAGGTGAGAATGAGTCTCAGAAACATAAAAATAAATATATTAAACATGTAAATGGAAACAAAAAATACTTATTTAGGTTATTAGTTGAAAGTTAGGAGCAAAATAAGTCAAAATGCCAACTATAATGATCAAACGAGCCTTAAATGTACATAAATTAACCAAAGTAGGTGAGAATAAGTCCTTGAAACATAAAACTAAGTATATTAAACATGAAATGGGTTTAAAATACTTATTTAAGTTCATTAATTGAAAGTTGGGACCGAAATAAGCCATTTAATCAAAATATGAGCTATAATGATCAAACGAGCCTTAAATGTGCATAACTTGACCAAAGTAAAAGAGTCTTTGAAACATAAAACTATGTGTATTAAACATGTAAAAGGTTTAAAAAACTCATTTAAGTACATTATTTGAAATTTAGGAGCGAAATAAGCCATTTTACCTAAAATATGAACTATATTGAAATAACAAGCCTTAAATGTACATAACTTGACCAAAGTGGGTGATAACGATTCTTTGAAACATAAATCTAAGAGTATTAAACATGTAAAAGGTTTAAAATACTCATTTCGGTTCATTAGTTGAAAGTTGGAACAAAAATAAGCCATTTTAGTCAAAATGTGACATGTAATGATTAAACGAGTTTTAAATATGTATAATTTGACAAAAGTGGGTGATAATGAGTTTCTTAACTATAAATCTAAGTGTAATTAACATGTAAAGGGTTTAAATACTCATTTAGGTTCATTAGTTGAAAGTTGGGACCGAAATAAGACATTTTAGTCAAAATATGACGAATAAAAGAGCCTTAAATGTACATAACTTGACCAAAGTAGGTGATAATGAGTCTTTGAAACATAAAAATGTTTTAAATACTTATTTAAGTTCATTAGTTGAAAGTTAGGACCGAAATAAACCATTTTAGTCAAAACGTGACCTATAATGATCAAACGAGCCTTAAATATGTATAACTTGTCCAAAGTAGGTGAGATTGAGGCTTAGAAACATTAAAATAAGTCTAAAAAACATGTAAAGGGTTTTTAATAGTGATTTAGGTTCATTAGTTCAAAGTTGGGACTAAAATAAGTCATTTTAGTCAAAATATGGCCTATAATGATCAAATGAGCCTCAAATGTGTATAACTTGACCAAAGTAAGTGAGAATGAGTATGTGAAAGTTAAAACTAAGTATATTTGACATGTAAAAGGTTTAAAATACTTATTTAAGTTCATTAGTTAAAAGTTAGGACTAAAATAAGCCATTTAGTCAAAATGTGACCTATAATGATCAAATGAGCCTAAAATGTGCATAACATGACCAAAGTAGGTGAGAATGAGTGTTTAAAACATAAAAATAAGTATATTAAACATCCAAAAAAGGTTTAAAATACTTATTTAGGTTCATTGGTTGAAAGTTAGGAGAGAAATAAGCCATTTTTTATTATTATAAGGTTCATTATTTCATTGTTGTGAGCAAATTATGTCTTACTTCAATGTACCATGCAATATTTATAATATAACTAACATGTTTTTTTTCTCGATGATCAATCTTCTTTAGGTATTCAACAATTCGAGGGAGCATCCTTTTACCATTGAGTAGATAAATGAAATTCGAGAAAAATTGGCAAAGTTCATTACCATTTATTGTCTTTGATATTTTCTTGTAGTGAATCTTAGATTATGGATTCATAGGATTGTAATGTAATCAATTTTTATATTTACAATTATATACTATTCAATTTAATTTTCTATATTATTGGATACTTTTTATGTGATGTATGGAGGTTAACTAGTGTGCGTGGTCTAATTGTATAATATATGTAGCAGGGATATCAGTTATATAACAAATTTCTAGATCAATTGCGGCTCATTTATATATCAAGTGCGGCTCTTTTTTATGCTTGTGCTGCCCATTTTTATGTCAAGTGCGGGCTAATTTCCAAAATTGGCAGCACAAAATTTGTTAAGTGCGGGCTCATTTTTAAAATTGGCAGCACAAACTTTGTCAAGTGCGGGCTCATATTGCAAAATTGGCAACACCAAATTTGTCAAGTGCGGGCTAATTTTGTAAATTGGCAGCACTTGAAGTATCAAGTCCTGCCAATATTTTGGTAGCACTTGAAGTATCAAGTGCTGCCAATATTTTGGCAGCACTTGAGAAACATGAAGTGCGGGCAAACCATGTGCTGCACATGTAAAAGACCGCACTTAACCCCTTAAAATGAGCCCGCACTTGAGCTTTTTTCTTCATATTGGCAGCACTGAGAAACATGAAGTGCGGGCAAGCCATGTGCTTCACATGTAAAAGCCCGCACTTAACCCCTTAAAATGAGCCCGCACTTGAGCTTTTTTCTTCTAGTATGCTTTCGTACCAGGGAGAATGATCACAGAAAGTTGCCTTATTGCACATGAGGTTATGCACCACATTAAACACAAGAAAAGAGGCACTTCATATGAAGTAGTGTTGAAGATCGATTTAAATAAGCATATGACAGAATTAGATGGGATTTTGTTGAGGAGGTCCTCAAGGCTTACTTATTCCCCCCATTTGGATCAATTGGATCATGCAAGCAATCACAACAGTGTCATACTCTATACTCATCAATGGAGAACCTTCAACGCCCTTCACCCTGAAGGTAGGGCTACGACAAGGCGATCCACTATCGTCGTATATCTTCATATTGTGTATGGAGATTCTTTCCCGAAAGATCCAACTGTAACACCCTAATAATTCCTTGCTTTTATAAAACCATTTTCCAACTTAAAATAAAGGAATTACTAAAGTATTACCGCCACCGTGATAACGGTTAAGGCTATTACCAGAATTACGCAGCGGAATTAAATGTCAACTAACTTTTAAAAACATAATTACACTACTACAAAAGGCGTGCTTTTTGGACGCTGAGAGGTCGACCCCTAGGTCTAAGCGCTCGGTGGAAAAAAGTTCGCGTATTTTGGCGACGCTTATTGGAGCCTAGGGTTTTGACGACACCGTTCAGCGTCCAGAACACACGTGTATTTCACGTGCTGTTGCGTGAAATTTTAATACGGATCAATATCCGCAAGTTTAGGCCAATTCTCAAAAATTTGGAAGAATTTCGGAGAAACCGCTCGCCATTGTCTCTCATCCCATGTTTCCTCTCAAACCCTAAAAATTTCCATCTGTAAATCCCATGAAAGAAGATTCTCTGTTCTCTCTTTTCCATTGGTCTTCAGGTTTTTAGCACCTTCTTCCTACGTTTATTTGGTGCTTTTTGTTGTTAAATATTATCTGATATTTTTTTTAGTATTTATGCGGAAAACCCAATCGGAGTTTCTTCAGATTTAATTGCTCTTTCATTCAATATCTCTTTCTTAGTACTTGAATTTTAAAGGTAAACCTAAAATATTGTAGTTCCCTTCCCCCTGTTGAGTCGGTGCTGTTCTTGTTCTGTTCATTCCTTGCAAACTCATTGATATTTGCTTTTGTAGAAACATGTGAATTCCGGAATTAATTATGTAAAAATGGGTTAATTTATGTCAATTTTTTATAAATTTTGACCCTTACTTTCGAATGAAGCAAAATTTTGAATGAGATCTCGGGTTTTTTCTTCATCCCTGCTCTGAAACTAAGGAGGCAGATAGGTGAATGAAGTGATATCTTGGAGGCATTGCATCACCCCTGCTATTATTATTTTATGAAAGTTAAGCGTTTGGATTTATTGATTGATTGATTTGTTAGGGAATTTGTTTATTTATGCTTATTCATAGTTTTTAAGGTATCAGATTCCCTTGATTTTATAATCTTATCTACTTGGTTTATCAAGTGAATAAAGTATCATTGAAGACCAAAGCTGTATTTACTCTTATTTTTCTCGGAAACAAGATCTAGTGTGTCCTAGTTAGACAATCTAATATCGACCTTATATGTTCATGATGGTGTTTTTCTTTTTGAATTTTGGTTGCAGACAGACTATGCCTGATGTTAGTAGTTGTTTTGCTGAAGATGAAATGTGGTAAATCTCAGAAGGTAATATTCCCTAAACTAAAACTTGTGAAGTAAGAAACAAAAAGCTAGCATATTTCTCCTAGTGCTCGTGATGACATAAAAATTGAGTGATTATAAACATGCTTGTATAGTTGTGACATGTTGCAGCTTCAATCTCCTTACCGTAGTCTCCAATAAAAGTTGTTGATATACATTCTGCCATAACCTTTATTGGTAGGCGATCTGTTAGGAGATATGTGGTTTAGTCGTGTCTTTACAATAAATTTTCTTTTATTGGTAGTCTGATTGCAAGATATGATTTATTGGTTTCCTTAACTTAACTTGCATACTTGTGAATAAAATTTGAAGGCAATTTAACGAATTTTTGTATATGGACTAAGGGTCACATGTTAAATGCAATATCATATCTTGTATATATTTTATAAATTGTCCTTGCGAAATACTCCTTCCGTCCCGGAATACTCACACCGGTTTGACCGGCATATAGTTTATGGCAATTTAATTGACTTATTATTTAATTAGATGTTAGTTGATATTGAGTATTTTTAAATATAGTTAGTGGGCAATGTGTCAACTTTTTAAGGGTGGTGGGAGTGGGTGATTTTTTTAATGTTAGAAATACAAGTGGGACCTTAGGTAAGTGAGAGAAACAATATAAAATTAGAAAATACCAGTTATAGAAACGGTGCAAGTATTACGGGACGGTTTTATAAGGAAAGCGATGCGAGTATTCCGAGACGGAGGGAGTATAAGGGTATATTTCTAGATAAAATTGAAATACATGCTAGATTGAGAGTGTTTTAGATGCTTATGGTTTGTTTCCTCACTCTACATTAATGATCTTTTTGTCCTTTAGATAAATATAATCATGTTGGGTTTAACACCCTATTGAATCAAACAGAATGTTATTCCAATATTCTATAGTGAAATGTGCACCAACATTTTTCCAATATTTGACAAGTCTATTCCAGTTGTATTTATTTATCTGGCAGCCTCAACTCGCAAGTAGGAGTAGTGATGTTTTATTTGACCAATATATAGTCTTATGGTGAATATATTCATGACTTTAGGTGAAATAAATGTTTCATATATAATATAAAATACAAAATGTAACCAGGCACTAACGCTTAAAGCTCTTACTGGAGAATTATTCAATTTGTAGGTAAAGTTCATGCATGAGCTGAGGTTGTAGATTGTGCACAATAAGTCTTTGGAATGGAACACATAAGGGTAATTATTCTAATTTATTATCACTAAATTCTTTTGCATTTGATCACTTCTTTAAATAGTTGCTGAAATTGATGGGGCTTTAGGAAACATTCCTAAACTGATTGGAACTTCCTTAGATGGTAGCTTTAATACTTTATTCTTCTACTTTTCTAAAACTTCGTATTTGTGTGTTTGTTTTTGCTGGTTTACTTGAGTTACTTGAGGTAAACTCTTTTTTCATTTGTGTTGGACATGATCCACTAAAGAACTCTTGCTGACATGACAGAGCACATAAGGCTGAAGAGTTGGCTTCTCCCATGCACCATCATCAGAACACAATTCACACCAGAAGGGTAAATCCGGGTGTTCTTTGTTAAAGCCTGTCGGAAAATTATTTCGGTAAGTTTGAGGGCTTATATGATAAGTCCCCCAATGAATTACATGATTTACCATGAGTTGTTGCCATGAATTATTTCAAACTGATGTCTTCTTCCTGTAATTATTTTTGTTTTATTTCACTTATCTCAATAATGGCTCAATGTTGACATACAATAACATTGTTCAGTAATCTCTTGATTCTCCTCAATGGCTCAATGTAGTCCTTTTCATTTTACCAAGATTTCTATTGCGCCTCTCTTTACTGATTGGATAGTTTAGTCAAGTCACCTGGGTGTACGAAAGTTATGTGATGTACGAAAGTCAATTCTCTCTTCGCCATTTTCTTCAGGTTTGTTGCACATTCTTCGAATGTTTCTTTGGTGCTTTTTTTTAAATTATTGTTGCTATTATTATTATTATTATTATTATTATTATTATTATTATTATTATTATTATTATTTTCTCAAATATAATCTAATATTTTCAATCCTACGTTGAATTCTTTATCTTCTTCCTCTAGTCACCCTTCACGTGTTACAGTGGCGGAAAACCTCGGGGTTTCTATCTTATTCATTTTCGGTTGTGATTTCACTCAATTTCTCATTCTTGTACTCGGATTTCTGAGGTAACCCCTAAACTATTGCATGTCCTATTCTGTTCATCCCTTCAATTCTCATTGATATTTACTTTTGTATAAATGTGTGATTTGCAAAATTAATAATTTATAGATGGGTGAATTTATGTTAATTTTGTCATATTTTGAGCCTTTACTTAGTCTTGACTTGGTATAATTATTTTATGAATGTTAAGCTTCTGGATTTATTAATTGATTTATTTGTTATGGAATTTGTTTATTTATGCTTTTTTACAGTTAAAGCTACTGAATTTATGATTGATTGAATACACTCCTTGGCCATATTACCTAGTGCAAGGCTAGTATGTGGTCTTCGTATCTTAAATATAATTGGTTGATAAAAGCAACATTTCAGCATTACAAAAGCACGAAACTAAGGCTAATGAAGGAACTGAACCTACTTCTTAGTTTTTCACTTACCCTAAGACCAATACTGACAACAATATTGGCTTCCAAGTACCTACACACTATTAGACGTGACTGAACCTGTTGCCTTTGCAATTTTTCCGACCACTTGGATAGCATCTTTTGGGGCTTAAGAGATCATCTTTTAAATAATAAGCAGCATCAGGAAAACAAGAGTTTGGCCAAAACTTGTATTGCTTACATGTAAGCAAATATAAATTCACAAAAGTAAGAATTAATTTCACAAGTGAACCATACAATAATTCCCTTATTTTTATAATCTTATCTACTTTGTTTACCAAGTGAATAGATACTGACTAATTACTGAAAGCATCGTTGGAGCTAAAGTTGTGCTGACTCTTGTTTTCATCGGAAACAAGATCTAGTGTGTCCTACTTAGAAAGTCTATTCCTGACCTTATATGTTGATGATGGTATTTTTCTTGGTTACATTTTGGTTCCAGGCAGAGTAGGCCTGATGTTTATAAGTTGCTTTGCTGAAACTAATGTAGATCTCTGAAGTTTATGTTGTCAACTACGAAGTAATATAACTTAAAAGTGTAGGTTTTAATGTTTTGGGATCTGAATGAGCCTCATCTCTTATTTATTAATGGTGTTAAATTCTTAATCATCCCTAGTTTGTACTTGAAGTATATATGATAGTTTGTTGCTAAGAAATCGCATCGTTCAGCATCATGTTTGTTTTTTTGTTGAAGCCAATGTTATAATCTCATTAGTTTATTTTGGCAAATATAAGCACTTAGAAGTGTATTCTTTCACGTTATATTCAACTCTAGTTTGTAATTGAATTAGTATGCTAATGTTATGTTATTTCTGTTACTAAGGTGCTCTGATCATCAGGCCCTACTCTATTCTGGCCAGCTATGTTTACTGTGAAGCTTCACTTTATACAGTGTGTGTATCTTTTTCAGGTGCTTGGTTGAGCCAGTTTAACGACCAAGCTATCCTTGAACAACATCTCCTAGTTCTGTAGGTCTATTCCTCATCTTCTGCTTGTTTGATTGATTTTTCTTAATTATGTGATAAAGACTACTTACTTTCTTAATTATTGGGTTTGAATATGAGTGCATAATCTGTCAGAACGGTGGAAAAGAAGCTCGAGAATCCTAAACTTAATCTCACATATCCAGTTCTAATAGCTTTGCAAACCAACAAGCTTATTATGTAAGAATCATGAATTTAGCCCTAGTTTGTATGAGTGTTCTTTGCGGCCAGAAGCTAGGAAAAAATGAAACTGGTATAGCTGATACTGATTGAATCTGACTGTACACCAGTCAAGCAATGAAAATGCGAGTTATGTTGTATATCATGATTTGTGTAGAAAAGAGTAAATGTTTATGATAGCTTGATCAGGGTTTTATACAAGGGAGATTTAACCATTCGAATTTAAAACAATAGGTTTATATAGTGTATTTGCAGGGGTATATCTGGTTTATTTTTATCAAATGTACGTATGAACTATGAAGTTGACAAGTTGATAAGAAGGGAATCAACCCTCGTCTTTTGTTAGAGTTAACATTTATTGTTTCGTTGTTGTTTTGGTTGATTTTCGATGACGGGTGATTTGGATTTCCAACTCATGCTTATTTCATTTTGTTTTTTCTTTGAAGATCGTTCAACGTGATGAGGAGCGACATGAGAATGAAGGCCATGACACTTGAGCTTATAAGCTACTACCACCTTAGATCCTAGTTTTTCTAGGATTTAGTTCTTCGGTTTGGTAGATACAATTTGTGCTTTTTGTTATGTTTTGGACTATTTAGTTAGTAACATGTTAGTAACTTTATCATGTACTATGGATTTTAACGTATTACGTACTTCTAGATTTTGTAAGTATTTTTAATGTTACGTTGATTGAAGACCAATTATTCAAAATTCAGGTTTCATTGTTCTTGTTACTTTAATTTTATGATGAATAAAGTTAATTTATTATATTAAATATAGATATAAAGGTGAAAAAAAAAGTCATACAAAAAAAATTTGGTCGCCTTTTGATGTTGTGATAGAGGGCTCAGGCAGATTTAAAATTCTGGCCAACAAAATTTCTGGACGCTTTTAAGCGTCGAGAATAATAAATTGGTAAATGTTTTAGGAAGCGGGAAACTGGATAGTCCCGACGCCAAAAATATATATATGGTCGTCAAAAAGCGTCAAGATTCTCGACGCCAAGCAAAAAATGAGGACACCAAAAATCGTCCAAACCATCGACGACAAAAGAGCGTCGAGAAAAATTCTCGACTCACTTTTTCTCGACGCTTTCAAAAATCGTCGAGGACAAATTTCGCGACGCATTAAAGCGTCACAAAATGGTTCAAAAAGCGACGAAAAAGCGCGGGATTTGTAGTTGTGTTAATGTAAAATTGAGGCCTCCTACAATTTGGAACCATAACGGCCCAAAATCCCAAACATAAATAGTTCAAACATTTCAAACATAATTAAAATAAAGTTAAATAGTTTCAAAGTACGAAAACATGCAACTCTCTCGATCATCCCAAGCCACATGTTTCCGATCTACCAACCTGCTATTTTATTCTACTCCCCATCAATGCAAGTGCAAATGATAGATCATCATAGGGTCATTAAGGCAAAGGCCATGACCAAAACACACAAAGCACGTAGTCAGCAAAAGCTGAGTACTTAGAAGCATAGAGTAAATGAAACTAAAACATGCATCACTCACTAAGTACTAATCAACATGCAAAAGCCATATAATAATAAACCATCCCTTGTGAATACAAGACTCGACTCTTGACTCGACTCTTGACTCACAATTTAATTAGAATAAGCTTTGAACGGGCCAAAAGAAAGTTCCATAAAGGAAAGGTGATAGGAGCCAACCATACACCAAAGAATAAATAATAAAATCGGGCCATACCGAGTGTCGGGCCATACCGACGGAATTCCTGCGCATAATATAAAAGAAACAACGTCTTGTATCATTAGTAGGAGTACGAGCTTTCCGGCAAGACTCCCCCCATTGTTCATACTCAAGGTATATACGTTCCAAGAGTTTTGAAGCTTGTTCCGGTTGCACTTTACGTTTATTAATATTTTATTAAAGGCGAACTCAAGACTCACCAACATGCACACATACAATTAATAAACAACAACCAAAACAATGTTATTTTAAATGCTTTAGGAGTTGTGATCAACAAGGCAAGACGCTTGTGAAATTACTACCATGTTCCTCCTCACCAAAGTGAGACTCCACATCATGCACATTAACATGAGGGTTGTGCCCTTGCACGACAAATCCTAATTCATTTCATATAATATTCCCAACTGAACCCTACATGTGCGGTGGCTTACGTGAGCTAACCCTTCACATGTGGTAAAATAAATAGTACAACGAGGTACGAATAATTGGCTCAAAGTATGATAGACATCCCGTACAATAGCATACAAATAAATAATCCATCCCTTGCATGTGAAATAAACCATACATGCATAAATATTGAACAACATGATTGACAATGAAATCCATACTCATAATAATTTCAACATGCTTGTTCAACAATTAATCCAATAAATCCAACATCACAAATCACATGCTCGTTCACCAAAATAAACATGATTCCACATAATGTAATTCACATCATCAACAATCATGTAATGTCATTGACAAAAAGGTGTGGTCGCCCTAGACTTGTACGTACCTTGAATACCTAAGCGTAGGGGCCACTTTGCAATAACGAGCACTCAACTAGAAATCACCTCCTATCATCAAAATAATGAAACTTAAATTATTTCCATGTTCATTAAATTTCCAGCAATTTTATAAAATTTAAAACCTCCTTTAGACTTTAGAATTCAATTGTTTTTCAATAATAAAATCGTCTCAATTTGCAAAATCAATCCCTAGTACGAAAACATACTTTTTCCGCCTTTAAAATCAATAAAAATCAACACTTTAAACCTTTATTCAAATCTGAAAATATAATTGATTATCATAATTAAAATCATCACCTAATTATGCTAATCAATTGACTCATTAGGTCTAGGTTAAAATCCTAACTTGAAAATCCCAATAACACTAGTTTATTATCATAAAAATCAATGCTTTATTCAATAAACAAATCTGAAAATTCATCCTTTAATAATTAAAACAAACCTAATGAATCACAACACACAAATCCTCAAACCACGGTATTCATAATCGGTTCCCAGCATTTTAATTACTCAAAACAATATTAATATAATAATTTAAAATACGGAATTTAAATAGAATAGGTAAGGAAGAAGAGAATTATACCAATCCGGCCTATAGCACGGAACAACCACGAATTAATGTGATTGGGCGAAAAAAGAAATTAAAAAAAAACACGAACAACACACACACACACACGTCCGTGTGTGTGCGCGCAGCAAGGGGCGACGAGCAGCAACAGGCGCGAGCAAGGGAGAGGGGCGCGCGCGCGCTGGGCACGAAGGAGAGAGAGAGTGTGGGTGCAGCGCTGTGCGCGAGGGCACGAGCGAGAGGGACGCGCGCGCTGGGGGGCGAGAGAGCAGAGAGGGACGCGCGCGCTGGGGCGCGAGGGAGCAGGGCAGGGCAGCACGCTAGGCGCGCGAGAGGGACGAGGGAGCAGGGGCGCTGTGCGCTGGGGTGTGAGGTCGAGTAGTAGCGACGCAACAGCAGGAGGGCACGAGCACGAGGGCACGAGGGCCGTGCAGCGTGCGGACGAGCCGAGCAAAGAGGAGAGGAAAGCGGAGTGTTGGGCAAGCAAAGCAAAAATAGGGTTTATGAATTTTAGGGGCTCATTTAATGATGGGGGAGTCCTATTTATAGGCTCCCTAATCCCTTGATGGGCTAGGCTTAGGATATTTGAGTTGGGCTTAGGAATTAAATGAATTGGGCTAGCTTAGGATTTAAATTAAACTCTTTGGATTGGGCTCGATTAATAAAACGAATTGGACTTTTTGTTTAAAACCCGAAGCTTTAAAAATCATTTGCAACTCATTTAATTTCCCGACTCAAGAATTAAATTCGTTTCGTAATTAATTAAAATAATAAATATTCTAATTAATTAAAATACATTAAATAAAATACATTTAAATATTATTTAAATGCTAATAAATCGTAAAATGCTTTATAAATATAATAAAATATACTTATAAATATTATAAAAATACGAGGTATTACACCAACACCTAAATTCAACAGGGTTATGGAAAGGGATTAAGGTCTCATGTGGAGGCCCGGAACTCACCCATCTATTTTTTTGCCGACGATGCATTATTTTTCATGTCCACCAACAAATATGGGTGCGAAGTACTCAAATCGACCCTTGACGAATTTTGCATCATCTCGGGAGAGGTCATCAGCCTTCCAAAATCCTTCGCCATCTTCTCACCGAACACACCCCTAGGGGTAAAAGCAACTCTGAAACAATCACTCGATATGTCAGCCGAGGTAAAAATGGGGACTTACCTGGGTTGCCCAATAGATGCTGATGGCCTCTCCTCCCAGTTATTCGACTTCATGCATGAGAATATAGCAAGGAAAATAACATCATGGAAATTCAGTCACCTGTCCCCACTGAAGGAGATATGTCCTTCACCCAAGGTGCATTAAGTCTAATACCAAGGTTCAGATTAATTGCGAACAATTAATTCAGTGAGATCAAGTGATCGGAACAGCTAGCTGGAGCAATGCTTCCGACCAGTGAGTTCTAATGGGTATTGAACTCACAACTTACTCTTGACTGAACCTACAAGGTCACACCAATGACACGTAACAGATCACCGGATTAAATGAATCGGAAATTCATTTAATAGCTTTTCGGGAATTAGTTGGAAACGTATTATACGATACGACCTTTGTCGGAATCGTATATCGTATCGCGAATATTCGTAAGCTGGGCGACACGAATAAATCGTATCGTACGACGGTGATTCGTCGTATACGAAACGATAAATAATATATCGGGAATATATTAAATCGCGGATACGAGGAGCGACCCACGAGCCGAGTGCACGAAGCACTCAAGGCCCATGGGCGCGCGCGCTAGGCAAGCAAGCAAGGCGACACAGCAGCGCTGGCCCATGGCCGAGCAGCTGTGTGCGCGCGCGGGCCAAGACCACGATACAGCAGCAGCAACGCGGCCCACGGCCCAGCTCGCTGTGCGTGTCCGTGTGATGCTGCGCGGGCTTGCTAGCCGGCCTTGCCTTATGGCTTGGTCGGTTAGTAAGGTTATGTAAATAACCTTCTAACCCCTTTTTCCAACATAACACAACACAATTCAGTTTACACACAACCCTAGGAGAAAACAGAGAACCCTAATTCTCTCTAGGCCTCCAAAGTGTATTCATGCCAAAAGCACAAACTCTTGATCGATTGTCTAAGCTACGATAATCAAGACGGATCTGATCGTGTCGGTGAACCAAGTAGAGAAACGACGACTGGAGTTCTTTGTTCGTGTTCGTTGACAGATTATTGTGGAAAACACGCTTCGAATGTAAGTTTGCTTAATATGTGTTTTATACATGTTTCCTGGCTTTGGGGATTGTTTCCGCACTTGTTATTATGTTTAACTGTATTCCCCTACAGTGGTATCATGAGCCTTATGTATTCAAAGCATCTTTTAGCATGATTTATTTGTTTTTGCATCTGTCGAAAATTTTGGATATTTTGTAGATTTTTCGGAATTTTTACGAATTATTGGATGAATTGCGTAGTTGGCTGTTCTGAAATCAAAAATATTCGTTTTTTCGAGTTTTAAACGATTTTTAAACGAAATCAAAAAGGATTTTCTAAGATCAACTCATGCGAACGGAATTGTAAAAACAGGCCTCGAAGTGTCGTTTTTTGGGCGTTTTTGTTAATTTTTTATTAAAAATTAAAAGTGTCAAGAAGTAATTCAATTAAAAGGTCAACCTAAACTACTCGGAATTGCTTGAAATTTTGACACAATCGTTCTGGGTATATTCTTGATCTTTGGTAAACATTTCAGATTTTTCCGATAAGTATAAACCCTAATTTTGCCTTTACCCAATTCATAAAATTTGAAACCCTAATTGAATTTTAATTAATTTTGGTTTAATAATTCGATTAATTGGGAAAGGGGATATAATTTCATGGGTCAGTGGCTAATTTTAAAAATTATTGGATTAAAATTTTGAATGGTTTCGTTAATTTTAATCGCACTTAAACCTAATTATTAAAAATCTGAAATTTAAATGTTAATGAACGATTTAAAGCTTCGGATTTTGTTAATTAAAAGTTCAAATTTGTAATGTTGATTCGTTCTTTCTTAAAAGTTTGAGTAATGTTAGCCTTGATTTAATAATTTTACGAAATTGGATTGTCGTTGGAGTTTATTAAATCGTTAAAAATCGTTGTTTTTCGAAAATAAAAATCGTAACTTTTTGAAAAATAAAATTAATGCAAGTTCGTGAAATTAAATTTATTTTTAATTGAGTTGGTCCGTATCACGAACCAAAGGCACGAACACAAGTGTGGTGGACGTATGGCTCGTCGAGCCATACGGGCTGCTACGCGATGGCCGAGCCGCAGCGACACGGGCAGCAGCAAGCGTGCTGCGTGCCTCGTGCGCGCTGGGCGAAGAAAGGGGCAGGCCATTGCTTGCGGGGGCTGCGACGTAGCAAGGCGCAAGGCCTGCACGTCCAGCGCACGAAGGCACAACGACGCAGTGCAGGGGCAGCGATAGTTGAGGGCACGCGCGCGCGCGAAGGCCTGGAGGTGTGCGAGCTTGCTCGTGCGCCTCGTAGGCCACACGCAAGGGCATTGGGCTGGGCGCAAGCCTAGCCCAACTACGTAATTGGACTTTTTTCGTTGAAAATTGTTTGTTTCGTTGGGCTTCGTATATTTACATTAATTTGGGCTAACGGGATATTTAATTTTAATATTTTATTTGCTTGGGCCGGGCCGCGAGTTTTAATTTAATATTTCATAATTAATTATCCGGAATAATTATTGGTTTGAGTGGGAGCCACTAAATAAAATTAAAATGAAATAATTATTTTTAATTATTTTTCGTAGGTCGCATTATTTTAATTAAATTTAATTTTAATTAGAATAAAGTCTAAGGATTAATAATTTGGAAATTGATTAATCTTTTAAGACGCGTTTATGTGAACATGAATTTTAATTAATTCACGTAAATACTTGCATATTTATATGGGCCATTCGTTTTAGCACACGAATGGGTGAATGCATAGAATGTATATTTTATGTAATGCAGGTACTCCAAGTGACTAGTATGGCCATTTAGGATAGTTAAATACGGTCTGCGTTGTAGGGGAATACAGTTAAACATAATAACATGTGCGGAACAATCCCCAAAGCCAGGAAACATGTATAAAGCACAGATTAAGCAAACTTACATTCGAAGCGTGTTTTCCACAATAATCTGTCAACGAACACGAACAAAGAACTCCACTTGTCGTTCCTCTACTTGGTTCACCGACACGACCAAATCCGTCTTGATAATCGTAGCTTAGACAATTGATCAAGATACTTTTCTTTTGGGAAGAACTCACTTTGGAGGCACAGAGAGAATTAGGGTTCTCTGTGTCTCTAGGGTTTGAGTGTATGAATTGTGTGTGTGTTGGAAACAAGGTTGTAAGGTTATATCATTAACCTTACTAACCGACCAAGCAAGAAGCAAGGCCGGCTAGCAAGCCGTGCGAGCCAAGCAACACGGACACACGCCCGCGCCCAGCGACACACTGCAGGCCGAAGCCCACAGCGCGCGCGCCGAGCAGATGGGTTGTGGGCCTTGCTCGCTCGTCGTGCTGTGCGCTAATGCTTGTTGTTGCGTGCTCGCGCCCAATGGGCTTGCCTTGCTTGCTCGCGAGCTTGCTGGCTCGTTGGACCTTGCACGCTTACGTGCTTGGCTCGACGGGCCGGCAACTCCGATGCCCTTCGTATTCGCGATTTAATATATTTCCGATATATTATTTATCGTTTCGTATACAACGAATCACCGTCGTACGATACGATTTATTCGTGTCGCCCAGCTTACTAATATTCGCGATACGATATACGATTCCGACAAAGGTCGTATCGTATAATACGTTTCCAACTAATTCCCGAAAAGCTATTAAATGAATTTCCGATTCATTTAATCCGGTGATCTGTTACGTGTCATTGGTGTGACCTTGTAGGTTCAGTCAAGAGTAAGTTGTGATTTCAATATCCATTATAACTCACTGATCGGAAGCATTGCTCCAGCTAGCTGTTCCGATCACTTGATCTCACTGAATTAATTGTTCGCAATTAATCTGAACCTTGGTATTAGACTTAATGCACCTTGGGTGAAGGACATATTTCCTTCAATCTCCCACTTGTCATTCAGACAAGTGTGCATCCACATTCCTTTGTCGCTTAGTGTTACTTACTGAACATAAGGTAAGATCCAAGCCATCCTTATTAGGTCCAGAAGTGTTTCTCGGATTACAGAGTTCAACTGTCAAACTTTTGCAGAAGGTTAAGCCTAACCATTCTGAGCACGGCCATGCATTTTACAGTATCTAACTCTCCGAGAGGCCTTGTTACACAACAACACCATATCCTATCAAAGATAGGAGGAAAATCCATTCTTGCAATCTATGAACACTCACTTTGATTCATAGTACGCCCAATAACTGCTTTTATAGCCTCCTTTTACGGTGCGACGTTTAGCTAGTATCAAAGCGAACTAATTCTCAAACGAGCAGGCATAATCGCTCATGTTCTGATGTGAGGGGGTCGAAAAAGCACGAGGCTAATGCGTGACCTCGTCCCTCGTGGGTGTGACGCTTCTTTTTGTCAAATCAAGTGTAATTGGATTTCCTGTGAGTTTACACCCAATCGACTAGTAATATAGGAGTCGCCATTCAGTTTTTAATGACAATGAGAAAAACTGACAAAACCCGGTTATCGTGACATAAAGGGAGTGCAATTATGTTTGACCACGACGGCCGTAGGTTCCCTTGTGCTCCCTGGTGGTGGGGATCGCTCAACGTACACCCGCAGGGTAGAGATTGAGGGTTCGGGGGACTGTAACTACCGAGAGGAGTACTCGCTCTTCGATAACTCCAGAGGCAGGATATCCTTACTAGCTCAGCATAAATAATTGAAGGGACATGCGTTAACTATTAAACTAACCTGAGTTGATTTTAACAATATGCAACATATAGTACTAGATCGAGCGCGATTATCTGATTTAGATTGTTTTAAGGGACCTAGCATGATGATCCAATTTCCCAAAAATATCATATTTACTAGGCGTGATCGAACAATCAGATTTAGTTAGTTTAACAGTTCATAAAAGGGCGAGGAAAGCAATTAAACCATGGAAAAGGGACACATTACGACGCACCCTTGACAGGTGCGTCACGGTTCTCAGAAAACTAACCACTTTGACTTTGCTATTTCTCCTTTTATTTAATGAATCTCAAATTATGGGACAGGATACGTTCTGTTCGATTTATGGATCGATTGCGACAGAACGCGTGATCGGTTTTGCAGCGTGAGGCTTAGGCTTAGGGGTTCAGAGTCAATACTCAGAAATATAATTGTGTGTTGTGTGTCCTTTTCACGTCGAACTTAAGGCCCTATTTATAGAAAAAAGTTCGTGGAAAGATAGATTCGTAGAACTCTAATCCACGAGGAATTAGGAAAAAACACGTACCAGGTATTTTCAGCGCCCAGGCCTGGGCGCCGAAGATTTCGGCGCCCAGAGCCAAGCGTTGAAAATAGGATCTGGGCTGTTTTTCTTAGTCAGATTCGGATTCCTAGAATCCGGAGTATTTGAGATTTAATTGAGTCTTTTAGTGCGTATTAACCTTGCGACGGGATGCGTCTGGGCCCGTTACGAACTCTAGGCTCGTTAGAATTTTAATTAATACGTGACTCTTACTTTCGAATCATATTAGGAATAGGATTCTCTCGCAATTTCTATCTCATTTAGGATTTATGTTGGAGTGCAACACCTAATTCTGACAGGTTTCTATCTTTTATGACTTGCCACTTTTAACAACTACCCATTACGACAGTTACTATTTTTAGCAGGTTTCCATAAATAGCAGGTTTCTATAAATAGCAGGTTTCAAGTGAAATGAAAAGGGGAATTGAGATTCGTTATTTTATAGGAGATGCGTTGTCAAGTGGAGATTTATGCTTTCATCATCGAACCTTCCCTTTCGGGAATGGGAACAAAAGTAGGTGTCTACAGTTAGCCCCCACTTTGACTGAGTCTTGGAGTAAGACGATGGTCAAAGTATTTAGACGGAGTGCGCCACACAAGTCATGGTGACCTGCTTTTGCGAGGGTCTCGCGAGCCCCCGAGTGATAACATTTGACTTAAGGGTCATCACTCGAAGTGTCGACATATCCCTCACGTGTCATTGGGATTCGTCAACTGATAGTATAGAAACTTCCTCACTTTTTCATTGGAAGGATCTAAAGGTGCGTAGAAACTCCCTCACTTTTTCATTGGGAGTAGCTACAGAAGATGTTTTCGAAATCAAAGCTATAAAGTGTAATTGGGCTTGGCCAAGCCCAATCACGAGGTAAAAATGTTTTTAAAGATTCTCATTTTCAGGGTTAGCTAAACGAGAAAACCCCCTTGTTTTTATGGGACGTAAAACGAAGGAAAATCCAGCACATCGTTCTTTTTTTTGGAAAAACGGAAAACCAATCCTTTAATTTTTGGAAAAAAGGGAAAACTACTCACATCGATTTTTTTGGAAAAACGAAAAACCAAAAGCTACTCACATCGTTCTCTTTTTTTTTTTTTTTTTTGGAAAAACGGAAAACCAAAAGCTACTCACATCGTTCTTTTTTGGAAAAACGGAAAACCAAACAAAGTTATCGATGCAGTGATTAAGGACCTGCGCAGTTAGTGACGCAGACCCCGCCGACTAAAGATGGCGAGCCTGTCCGCTAAGGGTGGACACCCCGTCCGATAGAAGTGGACGAATCTATTTTTGAATTTTGAAAATTAGGACCTACGCGGTTTTGTGACGTAGACCCCGCCGGCTAAAGATGGCGAACCTGTCCGCTAAGGGTGGACACCTCGTCCGATAGAAGTGGACGAATCTATTTTGAAATTTTTTTGAAAATAAGGACCTACGCGGTTCGTGACGTAGACCCCGCCGGCTGAAGATGGCGAGCCTGTTTTTTTGTTTTGAAGATTTTTATTTTTCGAAAACTGAGGATCTGCGCGGCTAGTGACGCAGACCCCGCCCGCTGAAGGTGAGCGAGTCCTGTCCGCTGAGGGTGGACGTCCCTGAATTCGTTTTTCTATTTGGAACTCGCGCGGTTCATGGCGCGATCTTGCCCGATTGAGGTGGGCAAGTCCCTATTTCATTTGTTCTTGTGATTTCTTTGAGAATTTCTTTTCTTATTCATTCTCGCAGGAGCGAATTCTTTCGAGGGATGCTCGAATTTAGTTGCAACCTGAATGTGGGTTGACAACGTGCTTAAACGGACCATTGTCTTGTGGTCATCTTCTTTCATGGTTTTGAGCTAGTCTTTATGGCTCAATTTTGCCGTTACCTGGGTCCTTGATTAGGGGACTATGTATAAGTATCAACGGAGACCTTTGTCTTGAGGTCGTAATCCGGTTTTATCTTTTGAGGTTATCCAAACACGGGACTTCGTACAGTGTAGTCTGGTTATCCACTCGTGCTTGGCGGTCAGTTCTTGTCAAAGAGGTTCTTTGGGGATACGCATTTTGTAATGTCCTTGATCGTGTTTGGGATCGTGCTCGTAAGTGCGAGCGATCTTCGTAGTGGTGTGCTACTCTTGACAAAGTCGTGAGGTGCGACTTTCAGTAAGGAAATCGGCAATTTTCGAGTCGAATGGATGCGGCAGGGCCCAATAGAAGTTAGGGCCTTTTTTGAGCCTGGGTTCATTTTCGGCGCCCAGGCCTGGGCGTTGAAATAATTCACGCCCAGGTGGGGCGTTGAAAGTGTTGTTTGGGCTGGTCTTTTGATGACACAGTCGGCCTCTTGTTCATTCGTTTATTTCACTTGGAAGTTCTATGTATTCTCTTCTCTTTTGTTTTTTTCTTTATTTTTAGAACGTTATGATTTTCTTGAGAAGCCGTAGCCGATTGGTGGACTACGGTGCTTGTCGCTTTGGGGCGATTATTTTAAGGAACTGTTGCTCTTTAAGGCGTACAGTTATTGCAACAGTTGGGCGAGTCTATATGGCCCGAGGAACATACCTTGAGGCGTAAGACTTTGATCGCTCTTGTATATATTTTTTTCCTTTTGAATGCGTTCGTGAATGATGATATGTATGTGCGAACGAGCGTTCATAGAATTGCCGTTGCGTGCGGTCCATTAATCAGTTCGCTTGAATTATCTCTTTTTTTTTGAGCGATGACTGATATTGAATAATTTACTTAGAAGCTTGATAGAGTTCAGGCCCATTCATGAAGTGGGCTCAAACATCGTGCCCTTTCGATTGTTCAAACATTTGCTTCAAGATTTTTTTTATTTTGCTATGGTTGTTTCGTAGCTTGGAGCCCCCAAGTATGCATGTCTGGATGCTTTCCTTTTGGCGTACGATTTTTGTAGGTTCTTTCGAGAAAGATGCCTTGGGGTTCCGCTCGTGTAGGTGCGAGCTATCCCTTCCGTGGTAGGTAATATTTTGCTACCTTTAATCCTTAATGTAGAAGTCGTGTGGCTTGCATTTTGAATTTGGGCGATAAGTAGTTTTTTGCCTCTTTTACACATGCTCTTGGTCGTGCCCGCATTAGTGCAATATGCCTTACCCTTTTTTAGACTTGTACCGTGGGACGGTTGAACTTATGGTGCGACGTAGGCTTGTGTGGCCTAACGGCGTGTCTTAGAACATTTCTCCAGGTGTTGGGATATCATTATTTTTTGCATTGGAGTACTTCATCATGCCTCGTTCAGGTGCTCGAACAAGTGTAGCACCTTCTGCGTGGGTTTGCACGGCTTATTACTTCGTTCGATGCGAGGATTCATAGATGTTTCTTTCTTATTTTTATGTTTAGGCAAAACTTGGCTAGCAGAAAGATTCAGCGCCCAGGCTGGGGCGTTAAAGATATCGGCGCCCAGCTCTGGGCGTTGAAAATGATTTCTGAGCATATTTTGACAGTTCTTATTCTTAATTTTTTTCTTTTGCTTTTGCTTTGGAACGAGGTAGACTGTGTAACGGGCGCTTGTAGGGCGAGCGTTATGTGCAGTAGTTTGATCGGAGTGTTGGTGACTCGCGATTTTCAGCTACCCTTATTAGTGGGGTGACTTTATGTATTCTAAGTAGTGTTTAGAATTTGGGAGGGGTTGTAGCCATTCTAAGTTTCGTTTTACATGATCAAACCTTAGGATTGTGCCCCTATGACGTATGTATAGCATTAGCGTCGAGAATTTGCGATACAATCGTCATTTCGAGCATTTTTAGAGTGTTTTTCTCAAGCCCCCAACTGTAGCTACGGGATTGGCTTGGTGCTATAATGCTTGGCATACGTTTTTATGCATTCATGGTGACATGGATCACGAATAGTTTGAACCAGACTCGTTATAGTGCGAGATACGTTCGAGTAGTGATTTTGCTACTTCTCTTGTAAATGTCGTATTGTGCGACATTGCCATGGTCAAGGTAGTCACATGTTGTAGTATGCCTTGGTGTAGACACCTACTTTTGTCCCCATTCCCGAAAGGGAAAGGTTCGATGACGAAAACGTAAATCTCCGCTTGACAACGCATCTCCTATAAAATAACGAATCTCAATTCCCCTTTTCATTTCACCCGAAACCTGCTATTTATAGAAACCTGCTAAAAATAGTAACTGCCGTAAAAGGTAGCTTCTAAAAGTGGCAAGTCATAAAAGATAGAAACCTGTCTGAATTAGGTGTTGCACTCCAACATAAATCCTAAATGAGATAGAAAACTGCGAGAATCCTATTCCTAATATGATTCGGAAATAAGAGTTACGTATTAATTAAAATCCTAACAAGCCTAGAGTTCGTAACGGGCCCAGACGCATTCCGTCATGAAATTGATACGCACTAAAAGACTCGATTAAGTCTCAAACACTACGGATTTCAGGAATCCAAATCTGACTAAGAAACAGCCCAAACCCTATTTTCAACGCCTGGCTATGCGCGCCGAAATCTTCGGCGCCCAGGCCTGGGCGCTGAAAATACCTGGGTACGTGTTTTTTCCTAATTCTTTGTGGATTAGAACTCTGCAATTCTATCTTTCCACGAACTCTCCCCTATAAGTAAAGCCCCAAATTCGACGTGAAAGACAATTCATATTCTGAGTATTGACTCCAACCCTTAGCCTAAGCCTCACGCTGCGAAATTGTTCACGCGTTCTGTCGCAATCGATCCATAAATCGAACAGAATGTATCCTGTCCCATAATTTGAGATTCGTTAAATAAAAAGGAGAAATAGCAAAGTCAAAGTGGTTAGTTTTCTGAGAACCGTGACGCACCTCTCAAGGGTGCGTCGTAATGTGTCCCTTTTCGATGATTTAATTGCTTTCCTCGCCCTTTTTATGAACTGTTAAACTAACTAAATCTGATTGTTCTATCACGCCTAACAAATATAATAGTTTTGGGAAATTGGATTGTCATGCTAGGTCCCTTAATACTATTTAAATCAGATAATCACGATCGATCTAGTATTATATGTTGCATATTGATAAAATCAACTCAGATTAGTTTAATAGTTAACGCATGTCCCTTCAATTATTTATGCTGAGCTAGTAAGGATATCCTGCCTCTGGAGTTATCGACGAGCGAAGTACTCCTCTCGGTAGTTACAGTCCCCCAAACCCTCAATCTCTACCTTGCGGGTGTATGTTGAGAGATCCCCACACCAGGGATCATAAGGGAACCTACGGCCGTCGTGGTCAAACATAATTGCACTCCCTTTATGTCACGATAACCGGGTTTTGTCAGTTTTTCTCATTGTTGTTAAAAACTGAATGGCGACTCCTATATTACTAGTCAATTGGGTGTATACTCACAGGAAATCCAATTACACTTGATTGAATAAAAGAATCGTCACACCCACGAGGGATGAGGTCACGCATTAGCCTCGTGCTTTTTCGACCCCCTCACAGTGGCGACTCCACTGGGGACAGTGAAGGAAATACTCGTGCTTGTAGGTAATCAAAATAGCCGAAGGGTGAAACGATCCTACCCCGCGTTTATTTCCCCATCAAGTTGGGACGACCTGAAAATCAGCATATTAATGTGAACGGGCAGAACAGCATAACGAATCTCGACTCCCTCGGGAGTTGGGACTAAGGATACCTTTTTCCGCCAATAGGGGGGTGCATACGCCGCGCATGTTGCCCACTCGGTACTTGTGCAGGTAGTACACCTATCCCGAACCCAATCGCTCGCTCATTAGGTCCCTCTCGCCTGCATGCCCCCTTGGCTTGCACTTGCGGGTTGGCCTCTTGAGCGAAATTCGTCTGTTGAAGACACTACCTCGACTGGGGCATGTGTTGGATCTACGATAGAAGCGGTACCAAGCCAGGCGCAAATAACTACCCATAGAAGCCTATCATAAACTACATGACATGTTATTATCGCCTCATGATGAATGTTAGTTATGTGTAGCGAAATATGTGATTGTGTGTGACAAACTATCCTAGAAAACCAACGACCTTAAAAATCGCCCAAACATTCATAGACTAATTTGCCAAAGAGTTATACCGAAATACGCGTTCCGCAAACCCGAACGATCGCCACAAAAATAAGCGACGCTCGGGATGGCCCATAACGAATCCCACAAACGCTGTACAACGCGTAAAGGACGTTATAAGGCAAGTGCGCAAAATCAAGTCGCATAAACAAAAAATATACGCAAACAGAAATCGAGCACCAGTCAGGGACGCATTTTCAGCGCCCCTGGCTGGGCGCCAGAATTTCTCACGCCCGACGCTGGGCGCTGAAGTTGCTGCTTGGCCTTCTGGTCAGGCGCAGCAGCCTCGGTGCCCGCGCGGAAGGAAAATACGTAGAAAAAAAATGTTCGTAAAAAGAATTGCTACGAGGGCGTAAGAAAAGCACTCGATTTCAAAAGCGACTCGTGAAAAAATTAATAACTCTTTGCGTCGTTGTTAGGCCTCCTACGACGGCAATGCTCGACACTAAAAGTCGACCATGCAAATAATTATGAATGTCACACGGGCAGAGATTTCCGAAAATATAAAGAGTTCAAAGTGCACACATAGCAGTCCAAATATACTAGTCCGACTTAAGGGTAGTCATAGAATGTCTAAAAAAAAAAACCGACTCACGAAACAAACTAATGTGTCTCCTACTCCACAACAATAATGCAGGGCCCCTGAATACCTGCCCGTGATAGCCATCAAGGAACGCGATGGAAGAAGCATATCCCGAACATCTATACCTAGAGGTTGCACAAACCCAAGAGATGCATGCTCTGGGACACGACCCTATACATTCTCAAAGGCCACTCGCCCCAAAGAATCATGCTATGCCAAAAACGCTCCCCAACTCACATGCTTTCGGGCTATTGTTTGGGTTAGAAAAGAAAAGAGCGAAGAATGAAACAGAAATTATGGCATTAGCTCTTCAAGATGAAGTGTTCGATCCTACTAAATTGATCGCTCCATCACCCTCAAAAGATGACCAAATCCAACGAGGGTGGCGCAAGACTTTCAAATGGACTAATGCTCGTGGGATGAAGTTCAAGATATCTGCGGGAGAGGGTCCGATGTACGAAGAATTAGAGTCTGAATCCGAGTCTGACTCCGAGTCCGAACCTAGCAAAATTGTAACCCCTCCCAAAAATGGTTTAGACCCGGAAATCTCTACTCCGGGAGATCTTTTTGATGTAATGCTTCATGACTTTAATAAGATAAACAAAACTTTTGAGTATATGCCGCTTAAAAATCTGAGTAATAATGTAGAATGTCTCGCCACTAATGAGCACGAAAAAGAGCCAGAAGAGGAATATACCGAACTAATAAAAGCTGTAAGTGAACAAGAACTCAAAACTCCTATAATTGAGGACACAGAATCGGTAAATATTGGAACAGAAGAAAATCCTAAAATCATTAAAATTGGCCTCACCTTAACTCCCACTGAAAAGGCCGATCTAATCTCCACTTTGCGGGAATTCGAGGGTGTCTTTGCTTGGTCCTACAAAGACATGCCAGGAATAGATCGAGAAATTGATGAGCATAAAATTCCGCTAGATCCCAAAATGACGCCAGTAAAACAAAAGCTATGGCGGCTCAAACCAGAGATAGCCTTGAAAATAAAAGAAGAAGTCACTAAACAATTAGACGCCGGCTTTATAAAAGTTTCCAACTACCCAGAATGGGTGGCCAATATTGTCCCCGTAGCTAAAAAAGATGGACGCGTGCGAATGTGCGTAGACTTTCGAGACCTCAACAAAGCCAGTCCCAAAGATGACTTCCCCCTACCCCACATTGACATACTAGTAGACAACACCGCAGAGCACACGCTCCTCTCCTTTATGGACGGGTACGCCGGATATAACCAAATCCTTATGGCAGAAGAAGACATGGAAAAAACAACTTTCATTACCCCTTGGGGTACATATTGTTACACTTTAATGCCTTTTGGTTTGAAAAACGCGGGGGCCACCTATCAAAGAACAGCCACCACGTTACTCCATGACATGATACATAAAGAAATCGAGGTCTATGTGGACGACATGATCGTCAAATCTAAAGACCGGCACGGTCACCTCCCGGCACTTAAAAAGTTCTTCACCCGAATCTTGAAATATAACATGAGACTAAATCCACAAAAATGTGTGTTCGGGGTAACCTCGGGAAAATTGCTAGGGTATGTTGTTAGTACGCGAGGAATCGAGATTGACCCATCCAAGATCAAAGCCATTACCGAAATGCCCCCACCAAAAACTGAAAAACAGATAAGGGGCTTCCTAGAAAAGCTGCAATACATTAGTAGGTTCATTTCCAAGATTACTATGACTTGTGAGCCAATATTCAAAAAATTAAGAAAAGAAGAAAAAGTCGAATGGGATGAACAATGTCAAACTGCCTTCGATAAAATCAAAGAATACCTAAGCAAACCACCCGTCCTCTCCCCGCCTTTACCTGGAATCCCTTTACGCCTATACCTAGCCGTCACGGATACTGCAGCGGGAGCTATGCTCTCACAGTGTGTACATGGATCCGAGCGAGCCATTTACTACTTGAGCAAGAAGTTCATACAGTACGAGACGAGATACACACAACTTGAGAAAACCTGCCTCGCCCTCGTCTGGGCATCCAAAAAACTCAGACATTACCTATTGGCCCACACTGTTCATATAGTGTCGCAACTAGACCCCTTAAAATACATGTTCGAAAAGCCCGCCCTAAATGGTCGCCTGTCCAGGTGGCTAGTCATGCTCTAAAAATTCGACCTAAAATTCATGCCAGAAAAAACAATCAAAGGAAGAGCGGTAGCCGAATTCCTGGCCGAGCATGCCACGAATGAGGAAACCACGGAAGCTTACCTCCTCCATGACGAGGAACTTCTGATGATACGAGACGACTATTGGACACTATACTTCGATGGCGCGTCCAACCAGAAAGGATGCGGCGTCGGAGTTCTCCTAGTCAGTCCCGAAGGGGCCCATATACCAATTTCCGTCAAACTTGACTTCGAGGCCACAAACAACGCCGCCGAATACGAGGCCTGCATAGTTGGGCTAGAGACCGCAGTTAGCCTCGGAGTCAAACATCTACAAGTCTTCGGGGATTCTTCCCTAATAATTAACCATATATCCAAAAGATGGAAGGTCCGAAGCACTAGTCTCTCAAAATATCAAGCTCACTTAGACCAAATAGTCGAGCAATTTGAAAAAATCGAGTATACGTACTTACCAAGAGACGACAACCAATTCGCGGATGCACTAGCGAAGCTAGCTTCAATGCTCAACATCCCGAATGGATGAGACGGGATGACCCTTCGGGTCGAGCGAAGGAAAGAACCGGCTTATTGCTGTGCCATAGACTCTGAACCTGAAAACACCGAAGAAGAACCATGGTATACGGACATCCTTCGTTACAAAACAAGTGGGGAATTCCCCCCAAACACCTCCCCGTGAGCACAAAAGGCCCTACGCCTCCTCGCTTCACAATATAGCATAATTCTGGGAGAACTGTACAAGTACACGCCGAATAAAATCAAGTTACTTTGCGTCCACCAAAACCAAGCCCAAAGACTAATGGAAGAATACCATAACGGCGTGTGCGGACCCCATATGAACGGAAAAATGCTATCCCGGAAAATATCCCGCTCAGGGTACTATTGGACCACTATGGAAACCGATTGCCATCACTTTGTAAAAACTTGCCCAAAATGCCAAATCTTCAGTAACCTTAACCATTTGCCTCCCTCAGAACTATACACCTTCACTTCTCCATGGCCCTTTTCCACCTGGGGTATAGATATAATCGGCAAGGTAACACCAACAGGTGTAGGGGGACACGAGTACGTTCTAGTCGCAATTGATTACTTCACTAAATGGGTAGAGGCAGTTTCCTATGCAAAATTAACGGCCAAACATGTCGCTCGATTCCTAGAAAAGAACATATTCTGTCGATACGGGGTTCCACATGAAATCATAAGTGACCAAGGTTCCCACTTTATGGCCGAAGTCCAAGACCTGCTTGAAAAATATCATGTTAAACACCATAAATCCTCTCCCTACAGGCCGCAAATGAACGACGCGGTAGAGGCGGCCAACAAAAATATTAAAGTCATAATCGAAAAAATGGCCGAAAATTATAAGGATTGGCCCAACAAATTACACTTCGCATTATGGGGCTATCGAACCTCAATCCGCACCTCCATTGGAGTAACACCCTACTCCTTGGTATACGGAATGGAAGTAGTTCAACCGATCGAGTTGGAAATTCCCTCCCTCCGGATCGTCCTAGAAAGCAAGCTACCCGAGGCTGATTGGGTTCAAGCAAGGTACGATGAGCTCGTCCTGCTAGACGAACGGAGGTTGAGAGCTTTACATCACGTGCAAGTGTAGAAAAAGCGCATCGCAAGGCAATTCAACAAAAGAGTCAAACCTCGAAATATCAAAGAAGGCGATTTTGTATTAAAAGAAGTCCGCGCACCTACTACGGACCCTCGAGGAAAATTCCGGCCTAACTGGACAGGACCATATTTCGTAAAGACCATCCTACCTGGCGGAGCAGTCCAACTAGCTGACATAGATGGAGCGGAATTCGCTAACCTCACGAACTTAGACCAATTGAAAAAGTACTATATTTAATAAAATCCAGTCCGGAGTTAAGGCATCTAATAAAACACGTTAAGACTCATAAGCAAGCATTCTGTACATTACTCTAAGCAAACGGCATAAAACTCGATAAAGTAGGAAAAGCGAAGGACAAAACTTCAACGCCCAGGACTGGGCGCTGTTATTTTTCACGCCCAGGCCTGGGCGCCGATATTTCTTTCGCCTTTGAACGGGCGTCATTCTCTCTTGCCACCTATCCTCTCGATTCTGCAAGTGTTCGTACTCCTTTTTCGAACCATCAAAAGAACCAAGAACACTTGGGGGGGAAGCAGACGTGTAATGAACACCCTTTCAAAAAAAAAAATTAAAAAAACTAGAACTACGCGCGACCTGATTCTGACAAGATACGTAGGCAATCCTTATCAAGGATTCGGTCCAATAAAAATTAAAAAATAATAAAGTCATGCAACGCATCAAGAAGAAAAGATATTGCAAAGGGCACTATACCCTAACCCATGCACGGGCAAGACCAAATAGAATGAAAAATAAAGCCACAAGAATTTTCAGGAACAAGCCCAACAAATGAGTATGGCACGAGTCGGCAAAAAACAAAAAAATAGTGAACATGCATATGTAATACCCCAAGTAGTCGGTTAGTCTAAAAATATGTGTGCACTCTTGTATGAACTCATTATTTTTACGAAATTCTTTCCCTTTTCAAAATTCGTCGTTGGTTTAGAAAGCTAATATTACTATAATATGTTAAAGCAAAGCCCACGGAAGGCTCAAAACATTCTTGCACCAAAAATCGCAAAAAATATATATACATGCGGAATACAAGAATGAATATGTACAAAACAGGAGGTAAGCCTAAGACTCGTCATCGGCTCCATGTCTCCAAGCCTCGCCGATCCATCCACTCCACTCCCCGTGGTATGAGGGCCCCCAGCCGGAATCACCCATGAAATGAGGCTGTGACTGCAACTCGGGGCTAGGCTCTCGGGCCACCGACACGGAACGTCGCCTACGCTCCGGCTCGGACCTCTCCCCGGAAGAACTCACCCCTGCGTCGGAACGGCGATGCCGTAGGGGCGAGTGTCGTGCTCTCTCTCTCTCACGACCGTGTCCCCCGCCCGAGGGACCCGCGTCGTCGGCCCCGGCTCGTCCAGCACCCGTCTACAAGAAAAGACAAAAAGAGAGTGACTAACAGAAAGCCAAACAAAAGGTACAGATCAAAAGAAAAAAAAGAGGGCACATCACCCGAGTAGAGTGGGGGCTCCTGCAAGAAAGTGCAGATCGGGCTCGAACCAACGCGGACTTCAATCGGTTGATCACCCCCACCATCGCGTTGGCCGTACGGGCCAGGACCTGAAACAGGAATGTTAGTAACAAAAAAAAGAAAAAATATAAGAAGAGTGCACAAATAAAAGGTGCATACCGCCTGTACTCCCTCAGGGAGCGGAGCATGGAAAACCCGGTCTTCCGGGAAAGTCTCCACAATCTCGGATCCACTCTCTCCGGTATACGAGATCCGAGCATCGGGAAGCACCCATCCCCCCAACGAAGGGTCAGGACACTCCTGCACAAAACACAGTAGACATAAACACATGGGTACGAGCATGAAAACACTAAAAACAATACAAAAAGAGAGGGCAACTTACAGCGCCAGGCTCCGGGAGACGAAGAGAATCCTGGATAAACTGATGATAGCTAGCTCCCTCTATCACCAACTCCGTCGCCGGCACGCCAGTCCTCGTGTGGACCCTCCACGACTCGCCTATCGAGCGAGTAGACAGCATGGTCGCAGGCGGAGGCCTAGGCACCGAAAAAGCCCCGACCATCTACATGCATACCCGCTCTCCCAGGTACCAGACAGGGTCCCGGCGGCAAACGAACAAGACCCGCATCTGGCTCAGGGCATAACTATCCCTGACCGAAGCATGAGTACCCCTAAAAGAGAGCCATGGGGTCCAAACCACCTGTTTTTGTACAAACACGGTCAGATCTCGCACATAGAAATTAAAAAGAATGACGAAATACCAGATAGAGGATAAGATTCTGTACATGCTCAGGGTTCCCGTCCCGAATAAGATCCCACACGGTATCGGGCGGTGGACGCACTGTCAGCTTCTTCTTCCAACCCCAACGGCGACCGACAGGGAACTCCAAAGGCCTCTGCCCCTTTCGGGGAGCCAGCCAAGATAAGTGCTCAAAGGCCCACAGCTGCAAAAAGAAAAGACAATAAAACATCAAAAAAAAGAGGCCCGGTAAAAGCGAGAAAACAAAAGAAAGTCTAGGCACATACCTCGATCAAACGTGGCACTCCCGCTAATGTAATCACAAAGTGACGTCTACTCGGGTCCGAGTCGCGCACCTCCAAACTCATCTGGCCGACGAGCGTCGCATAGCCCAAATCGCCCCAGCGATAGTCACCCAGTGTAGACACGTCCTCCACCATGCCTATCCACCTCGGGTCAAAGGTGTCAGTCGGACCCGATAGAAAAGTGGAAGTAATAAAATGGAGGTAGAACAGCCGAGCCTGTCTCGAAGGCGACTCCTCTACCCCATGCTCTAAGGCCCACATCAGGTCAGCGAAAGGTATCCCACGGGGCTGGTACGAAGGCAATCTCCTACCCATCCACGAGCCTAGGAGCCTGGTACCCTCAGCAACAGTCGGCGATGCGCCATCCGACCTCAGACGAACAGGGTTCCCTGTAAAGGTAAAGCCCGTCAAAGCCGTGTAGTCCTCGGGAGTGATCGTCATCTCGCCCCAAGGAAAACGGAAGGTGTTGGTGGTATCCCACCACCACCTCATGAACGACCGCAGAAAGGACAGGGAGATGTTAAGCCGCAGTATCTCCCAGAAGGTCTCGACCACCGGAAACAGTGAGCTCGCCCTCACCAAAGCCTGGGCGTCCGAGCTCAGGAAGCTAAAAACGGTCTCACTCGTCGCTGCGCCATAGCCGCGAACCGTAGTCTCTCTCCTCGCGTGAAGGCGGGAAGTCACGTGGTGCTCTAGGTCGTAGTGCAGATCACGACCGTCGTAGAGCTCAGGGCCCACCCATAGGGGACCCGCGCCAGTAGACTGACGCGTCATGCCACGCTCCTCGTGGCCACCAGAAGGAGGTGACGACTCGTCAGGCATGCTGATCAATAATACAATAAGGCATTATACCTTTAACAAAACTGGCACTCACACCAATCACTAAAGGAGTGCATTCCGCTCATAAAATGGAGTCATACAATTTTTGTTCCCTAAGACATGATACTAAGTTCATATCGAGCAAAAAATTCCCTAAGTGAAAAATTTTTAATTAACTCCAACAAAATGAAAATTCTTCCATAATTTGTCATTCATGAATTATGAGGAACGCAAGCAATATACCAAGAACACCTACATTGCAAGAAAACACTAGAGTCGTAGGTATACTTGGGGGCTAGCATGAAAATGCCCAAATTCAACAAGAATCAACATACTTGAGAAAATTAACATGCACAAACTAATTAACATGTTATGAGGAACATTTCCAACTATCCAATTGAAGGAAAGGGGCACAAAATCAAAAACCCCCAAATCAATTTCATGCATAAAAATACTTGACAAAAATACTGAAATCGACAAAAAAGCTCAAAATTACTGAAAACTACTTACATTGGGAAGATTAGGAAGTGATTTGGAGTAGAATTCGTAAAGAAAAGTGAAGAAACAAGCAAGAAATCAGTTGAAAGAGATGAGGAGCTTGAGCGAAAATGGTGGAAATGGGAAAGGAAGGAGACGGTCCGGGAATTTAAAGACCCGTCTCCCCTTCGCGTTTTCAACGCCCAGCTCTGGGCGTTAGAAATTCTCGCGCCCAGAGCTGGGCGCTGAAAATGCTCCCCAGACAGCGAATATTCGCTGTCGGGCACGCGCAATCCCCTATTTTGTGTAAAATATCTGTTATCTTGATATTTCTTTCCCAAGAACGGTATTTTGCAATATCGTTAAAAATATACACAGTGTGGACCCACTTATAGGACACACCTGATCAGGAAATATTGCGGCCCACCAACAGGTTGTAATCACAAAAGCCCTTCTACATAGGCGAAATAAGAAATTCAAAATGGGCTCGCCCACCCTCAGCGGGCGGGGTCTGCGTCACTAGCCGCGCAGGTCCTCAGTTTTCGAAAAATAGAATCTTCAAAAAACAAAATGAAACAGGCTCGCCATCTTCAGCCGGCGGGGTCTACGGCGCAAACCACGTAGATCCTTATTTTCAAAAAAAACACAAAACAAATTTCAAAATAGATTCGTCCACTTCTATCGGACGGGGTGTCCACCCTTAGCGGACTGGTTCGCCATCTTTAGCCGGCGGGGTCTACGGCGCAAACCACGTAGGTCCTTATTTTCAAAAAAACACAAAACAAATTTCAAAATAGATTCGTCCACTTCTATCGGACGGGGTGTCCACCCTTAGCGGACAGGTTCGCCATCTTTAGCCGGCGGGGTCTACGTCACAAGCCGCGTAGGTCCTTATTTTCAAATATTCAAAAAACAAGATTCGTCCACTTTTTCGGACGGGGCGTCCACCCTTAGCGGACACCTACTTTTGTCCCCATTCCCGAAAGGGAAAGGTTCGATGATGAAAACGTAAATCTCCGCTTGACAACGCATCTCCTATAAAATAACGAATTTCAATTCCCCTTTTCATTTCACCCGAAACCTGCTACTTATAGAAACCTGCTAAAAATAGTAACTGCCGTAAAAGGTAGCTTCTAAAAGTGGCAAGTCATAAAAGATATAAACCTGTCTGAATTAGGTGTTGCACTCCAACATAAATCCTAAATGAGATAGAAAACTGCGAGAATCCTATTCCTAATATGATTCGGAAATAAGAGTTACGTATTAATTAAAATCCTAACGAGCCTAGAGTTCGTAACGGGCCCAGACGCATTCCGTCATGAAATTGATACGCACTAAAAGACTCGATTAAGTCTAAAACACTACGGATTTCAGGAATCCGAATCTGTGTAAGGAAACAGCCCAGACCCTATTCTCAACGCCTGGCTATGGGCGTCGAAATC
This sequence comes from Spinacia oleracea, assembly GCF_020520425.1. Classification (NCBI taxonomy): domain Eukaryota; kingdom Viridiplantae; phylum Streptophyta; class Magnoliopsida; order Caryophyllales; family Amaranthaceae; genus Spinacia; species Spinacia oleracea. The sequence goes on along the minus strand of NC_079490.1, from coordinate 129,284,873 downwards.
CTCGGCGCCCAGGCCTGGGCGCTGAAAATACCTGGGTACGTGTTTTTTCCTAATTCTTTGTGGATTAGAACTCTGCAATTCTATCTTTCCACGAACTCTCCCCTATAAATACAGCCCCAAATTCGACGTGAAAGACAATTCATATTCTGAGTATTGACTCCAACCCTTAGCCTAAGCCTCACGCTGCGAAATTGTTCACGCGTTCTGTCGCAATCGATCCATAAATCGAACAGAACGTATCCTGTCCCATAATTTGAGATTCGTTAAATAAAAAGGAGAAATAGCAAAGTCAAAGTGGTTAGTTTTCTGAGAACCGTGACGCACCTCTCAAGGGTGCGTCGTAATGTGTCCCTTTTCGATGATTTAATTGCTTTCCTCGCCCTTTTTATGAACTGTTAAACTAACTAAATCTGATTGTTCTATCACGCCTAACAAATATAATATTTTTGGGAAATTGGATTGTCATGCTAGGTCCCTTAATACTATTTAAATCAGATAATCACGATCGATCTAGTATTATATGTTGCATATTTCTAAAATCAACTCAGATTAGTTTAATAGTTAACGCATGTCCCTTCAATTATTTATGCTGAGCTAGTAAGGATATCCTGCCTCTGGAGTTATCGACGAGCGAAGTACTCCTCTCGGTAGTTACAGTCCCCCGAACCCTCAATCTCTACCTTGCGGGTGTATCTTGAGAGATCCCCACACCAGGGATCATAAGGGAACCTACGGTCGTCGTGGTCAAACATAATTGCACTCCCTTTATGTCACGATAACCGGGTTTTGTCACTTTTTCTCATTGTTGTTAAAAACTGAATGGCGACTCCTATATTACTAGTCAATTGGGTGTATACTCACAGGAAATCCAATTACACTTGATTGAATAAAAGAATCGTCACACCCACGAGGGACGAGGTCACGCATTAGCCTCGTGCTTTTTCGACCCTCTCACACTTGGCCAAAAGCTAGGTGCCTTTCTTTACCCATAATCATATTTAGAAATCTTTTTGACTCACTTGCAACATCGGGATAAACGCATACTTAGATTAAACCAACGACACTTTATTATGTTCGAAAAAGTCTTTGAAAATTATTTAAAATTATTTAAAATCCGAATCCTACTGTGTACAATCCGAGGTGTCCTAAGTAAGTTGACTTATAGAAGGGTTCGTACAGGATTACACGAGTGAACAAAAATACTGTTACGATTTTTGGAATGCTGTCTAAGGATTTGCTGGAAGCCAGGGTGCAGGCGTCAAGATATACTTGTGCCCGTTTGGCATATGCTTTAGGCTTTTAGGGCCATCTTTTCCAAAATTACGGGAATATAAACCATTTTCAAATAGACTTAGATTTACTTGGTGTATGTCTGCACAAAAGGTCAAGGTATACTTAGTTCTTTCCCTAGCTCTTTCATTTCAATTTTAGCCCCCAGTTGTTGTTATGTCTCCCCATTAATGATGCTTTCAGATTTCGATTTTAGATGCCCGTGTCATATGTCTGAGTAGGGTTAGCCTTGGTTAGGTGCCAAGTCCTATTGACAATGTCTGATTTTTTTTCAAAGGGGATTAGCAAGCATTCGAATTACCATGAACGGGTGCCCTGAGTTCGAAGGAACGATGGGGTGATGCCGTAGAACAATCCTCTTCATTGCAAGCTTACTGCCTTTACTACTTGTTGGCGACTATGACTGTGTCTAGTGGTGAAAGAAGGTCTTTAAGCGAACGACTATGTCTAGTGGTAAATGAAAGTCTTTAAGTGAGTTAGTTCGCTTTAGGGAGGGTCAAGTCGAGTACTTTAGAGGTCATGGACGCTTGCGCTAGCCCCCATTCAATTGAGGCAAAGCGATCTTTTTGAGTCTTGGCTAAGTGCCTAGGAGTGTGAGTGCTCCTTCTGGAAAGGGTACGTGCCCTTATTATTTTTCGATGTGTGCTCATTAATTTTGGCATCTTGATGACTTGGATTCTTCCTTTGACTTAAATTTTTCTTTCGACTTGGGTTGCAAGTAATTAAATTTCAATACGAGACTCTATTTCTTATTCTTGTTTTTCTATAGGCTTTAATATTTTTACAAATTGGTTGGACCGAATCATGGATTGCCTACGTATCCGCCTTAAATAGATTTAATTTGGAATCAGGTCTTGCGTAGTTCTTAGCCAGAAAATAGTTTCTTAGAATGCCGAATTCGATAAGTATGTTCTGAGATGGAAACATATTATTTAAAACGGTAGAATAAGTGAAGTTTATTATTATTTAAATCTGCTGCCTTGCCGTAAGCCAAAAAATTTGTTTTATATTTTTTTTGATTGAGTACATGTATTTCTTTGGTGGTACGTATGTCTGAATACGTGTTGTACCCCCCCAAGTGTTCGTTATTGTTCCGTGTATGTGCGGATAAAATGACGAGCACTTCTGGACAAATTTTAGCAAGCAGAGGGATTCAGCGCCCAGGCTGGGGCGCTAAAGATTTCGGCGCCCAGCTGTGGGCGCTGAAAATGATTTCTGGGCGGATCTTTTTTGGTGCGCTAAATGTTTCTTTTTCTTTTTAGACTAACTTTAGAGGCGCTTTGCAAAGTTTCTTTTTTATTATTCACATTTTATTTTTTTTATGAGCGTAGAATGTACTTTTCATTTGTCTTTTTTTTTTTTTTTTTTGCGACTCAAGACGGCTTGAAAGATGGGTTGAATGAGATAGGATAATTTGTATAGGTATTGGTTAAGCATAAGGATTACATCTTCTAGGACTCACAATTTGTAGCCTCAAGCTAGTGTCATGAGTTTACATCAACCAAGGCCAATGAGTAACATGGGGACGGCTCAAGGGTATATCAACAGGATGTATCCATACAAGTTATATGGTCATTATGCTAATGGTGGTGTAAGAACAGGTTTGGGCTTTGGAAATAATGGGTATGACGCACGTGTCGATGGCCGTGCGTGGTTTGCAGTTGACAACAAGTTCAAGAACAAGAGTCGAGGTAATGGTTTCTTGGGTTATGGCGATGAGAACATGGATGGGTTAAATGAGCTGAACAGGGGCCCCAGAGCGAAGGCGTCTAAGAACATAAGGACTGGAAAGGGTAGACATCGTAGAACTTTATGTAGCTTTTGTGGCATGATTTGGATTGGTGACTCAGTTCTTTTCCTTCGTTCACCTTGGTAAATTCCGCACCTTAGAAGGTACGGGCTAAGTATTTCATGGCTCGCTCTTTTCGCTCTCCCTTTTCTCTTTCTTTTAAGTATTTCATGGCTTGCTCTTTTCGCTCTCCCTTTTCTCTTTCTATTTTTTTCTTTTTGCTTGGGATTTCTCCCCAACATGAATCCTTCAAAAAAAATTTATTTGGGCTAAGAGGTAGATGGTTGTGGTCTTTGAGTCACGAGGCGAGACTGAGTGAGCCTCGTTTGGTAGGCCTATAGTGGACCTTTAACTTTAGCAGGCCTAGGGTGGACCTTTAGCTTTAGTAGGCCTAGGGTGGACCTTTAAATTGTCTTACTTTGCAAGCGTATTTAGTCGTTTCTTAAAATGTGCAAATAACGTAGATTCAAAATGTTATTTTTACCTTATTGAAATTTAACGAAAGAATTACATCGAAGATAATTTTTTTACTTCTTTTCAGATTCCGGTTTCCGGGATTTAACTGGAAGTTGTGATTTAGACTCGAACTTTCATTAATCTTTCTGATTATAACTCGTGTATGAATACAAGGAGGTGGCCTAGACTCAAAATAATGACGTGGCGTAAGCCTATAACACTTGACCAAGCGACTCTCAGACTTAGGCTAATTGGACCATAACTTTTGTTGGTTGACACTTTAGATTTTAACCCCTGGGTGTTCATTTGTCATGCGCCATTTTGCTTAATGTTGGCAAGGTAGTTAGTTGGGGAGATCGAATTTTTATTTTTGCAAGACTAGAATCATTAGTGCGGCTTCTCTCTTAGTGTGTATTGCTTTACCCCAATGGTAGCCTTATGGTATGCCGATTTGGGTATTTTCATGGTTGGTCATGTTGCATTCATGGAAAATATTTTATTCCGTACTTAGCAGTATTTCAAGGAGCGAGTGACTCGAGAGGACTATGATAGTCGTGACCCAATGTGATTATAAGCCTTGAGGCCATTAATTTTTGCTAATGGTATTGACACCTAAGGTTCACTTTGGGGGTTGTGCGACTATGGGGGAATGATTTTCAGAATGTGACCGTTTCCAATTTGCAAATACATAACATATTCTTTTTATGAGTGAGAGAGAGTGTTGAGGCCGTAGACTCTTAGCAAGGGATGACAATTACATACGGGTGCTTATTGATTTAAATGTTAGAAAGGGAGACTCAATATGGTTTAACCTTTTAACTTGCAGAACGACACCAAGCATTAGGACCGATTCTATGGATAAGACAACTACGACTTTAGGATTTGGATTGTACTTTGGCATAGCCTAGTCTAGACTCGGATTTATTTATTTTTTATTTGAACATTTATTTTTTCTTGAAGACTTTATTCGAACATTATTTTTTTGAATACTTCGCCCATGTGACATTCAAGGTCGTTTAATTAGCATGCTCGGTTTTGGTGCCGAGCATTGTCGTTGTAGGAGGCCTAACAACGACAAAAAGTGTTATTTATTTTTATTTTTTTAGTCGCTTTTAGAATCGAGTGCCTTTTCATACGCCCTTGCAGCAATTTATACGAAAAGTTTTTTTTTTGCTACGTGTTTTTTTTTGCGCAGGCACCGAGGCTGCTGTGCCTGATCAAAAGGCCAGGCAGCAACTTCAGCGCCCAGCGTTGGGCGTGAGAAATTCTGGCGCCCAGCCAGGGGCGTTGAAAATGCATCCCTGGCTGGTTCTCGTTTTCTGTTTGCGTCTACTTTTGTTTATGCGACTTCGATTTTGCGTGCTTGCCTAATAACGTCCTTTACGCGTTGTGCAGCGTTTGTGGGATTCGTTACAGGCCATCCCGAGCGTCGCTTATTTTTGTGGCGATCGTTCGGGTTTGCGGAACACGTATTTCTGTATAACTCTTTGGCAAATTGGTTTATGAATGTTTGGGCAATTTTTAAGGTCGTTGGTTTTTCTAGGATAGTTTGTCACACAAAATCATATATTTCGCTACACATAACTAACATTCCATCATGAGGCAATAATAATATGTCATGTAGTTTATGATAGGCTTCTATGGGTAGTTATTTGCGCCTGGCTTGGTACCGCTTCTATCGCAGATCCACCACATGCCCCGGTCGGGGTAGTGCTTTCAACAGACGAATTTCGTCCCAGAAGGCCAACCCGCAAGTGCAAGCCAAGGGGGCGTGCAGGCGAGAGGGACCTAGTGGGCGAGCGATTGGGTTTGGGACGGGTGTACTACTAGCGAAAGTGCCGAGTGGACAACGTTCGAAGCGTATGCACCCCCGATTGGCGATGGGTATCCTTAGTCCCAACTCCCGAGATGAAATACCAAGGGAGCCAAGATTCGTTATGCGGTTCTGTCCGTTCACATTAATATGCTGATTTTCAGGTCGTCCCAACTTGATGGGGAAATAAACGCGGGGTAGGATCGTTTCACCCTTCGGCTATTTTGATTACCTACAAGCACGAGTATTTCCTTCACTATCCCAGTGGAGTCGCCACTGTGAGGGGGTCAAAAAAACACGAGGCTAATGCGTGACCTCGTCCCTCGTGGGTGTGACGCTTCTTTTTGTCAAATCAAGGGTAATTGGATTTCCTGTGAGTTTACACCCAATCGACTAGTAATATAGGAGTCGCCATTCAGTTTTTAACGACAATGAGAAAAACTGACAAAACCCGGTTATCGTGACATAAAGGGAGTGCAATTATGTTTGACCACAACGGCCGTAGGTTCCCTTGTGATCCCTGGTGGTCGGGATCGCTCAACGTACACCAGCATGGTAGAGATTGAGGGTTCGGGGGACTGTAACTACCGAGAGGAGTACTCGCTGTTCGATAACTCCAGAGGCAGGATATCCTTACTAGCTCAGCATAAATAATTGAAGGGACATGCGTTAACTATTAAACTAATCTGAGTTGATTTTAACAATATGCAACATATAGTACTAGATCGAGCGCGGTTATCTGATTTAGATTGTTTTAAGGGACCTAGCATGATGATCCAATTTCCCAAAAATATCATATTTATTAGGCGTGATCGAACAATCATATTTAGTTAGTTTAACAGTTCATAAAAGGGCGAGGAAAGCAATTAAACCATGGAAAAGGGACACATTACGACGCACCCTTGAGAGGTGCGTCACGGTTCTCAGAAAACTAACCACTTTGACTTTGCTATTTCTCCTTTTATTTAACGAATCTCAAATTATGGGACAGGATACGTTCTGTTCGATTTATGGATCGATTGCGACAGAACGCGTGATCGGTTTTGCAGCGTGAAGCTTAGTCTTAGGGGTTCAGAGTCAATACTCAGAAATATAATTGTGTGTTGTGTGTCCTTTTCACGTCGAACTTAAGGCCCTATTTATAGAAAAGAGTTCGTGGAAAGATATATTCGTAGAACTCTAATCCACGAGGAATTAGGAAAAAACACGTACCAGGTATTTTCAGCGCCCAGGCCTGGGCGCCGAAGATTTCGGCGCCCAGAGCCAGGCGTTGAAAATAGGATCTGGGCTGTTTTTCTTAGTCAGATTCGGATTCCTAGAATCCGGAGTATTTGAGATTTAATTGAGTCTTTTAGTGCGTATTAACCTTGCGACGGGATGCGTCTGGGCCCGTTACGAACTCTAGGCTCGTTAGGATTTTAATTAATACGTGACTCTTACTTTCGAATCATATTAGGAATAGGATTCTCTCGCAATTTCTATCTCATTTAGGATTTATGTTGGAGTGCAACACCTAATTCTGACAGGTTTCTATCTTTTATGACTTGCCACTTTTAACAACTACCCATTACGGCAGTTACTATTTTTAGCAGGGTTCCTTAAATAGCAGGTTTCTATAAATAACAGGTTTCGGGTGAAATGAAAAGGGGAATTGAGATTCGTTATTTTATAGGAGATGCGTTGTCAAGTGGAGATTTATGCTTTCATCATCGAACCTTCCCTTTCAGGAATGGGGACAAAAGTAGGTGTCTACATCTGAGGAACGGTTTCTAATCACCATTAATGAGAACTACCTATGACATGACTTTAATCTCTTAAAGTGTTCTCATGGTCAATCCGATACAAGATCCAATAAGTATCTATGCAAAAGATTCTGACATCCAGTCACTCTAGTTCAAGAAACAGAACTAAGTAATCTACTTGCAATCTAATCTTCATTAGTCATTGGTCGTCCACCTTTCAATGACCTGGATTAGGGATCCTTTGTGACTTCAATATTCAAGTTCACTTATGGGTGTTTCTTTGTCGAAGAATCCATCTTGACATCCCATTTGAATGATTTGAATCACATGGACTTATCATTTAATACTAAACCAAGATTAAATGTACTATGAAATATAATTTCATAAATGATAAATGTTTAAACCAAATGCTTACCAATTTGTGGGCCTCAAACCCAAAATCAAGCATTTAATGTTTTACAGATATAAGCCTTTCACCCAATACTTAAAAAATTCATGGAACTCAAACTTGATTCCATATCTGCATATAAATGTTGTGTATCATTCAATGCAGAGGTTTAGTTTATCATACTTTGTTATCCTTAGCATCTTTTCTATCGAAAGCCTTTCGATGTAAAATGAAAAGATCTTTGAATATGTTTCTAGAATGATCTAGTCTTTCGTTGCTGTTTAGAATGATAATCATGTCTAAAATAGAAAATCATCCAGGTAGCAGACTTGTGATCAACCTGAGTTCATTGAAGAACTCCCACTAAAAATAATTCCCTTTTATTGCTTCTTAGGCAACAATGAATTCATTTCAATTATGCAGAATTTCAAATGATGCTTCCCTTTTGGAATACTCCAACCAGTTCACATAGATGTGGGAGATACATCTTTCAACTGAGAACTTGGAAACTAATAATTGATTTAGTTTCCCATGCATCACATATGGTTTAGAACCTATGTTATCACCTTTTAATCACGACGCCTAATTTCCCGTGTATGTTTGTGGTTTGCCTAACAACAAGATGCTCATCCTACATATCCAAATGCTCATCCTACATATCCAAATGTATTGGATGTTCTTGATACTGTTCCAATGATCTTTGATCCAAATCAATAGAGATTGGTATAACCCGTCACGATCCAATGTTCACGAGTTATCTTGGCGATCTATATATCACATTATACATGATTGATTGTAATGCAAAAACCATTCGCATTTTAAAATCCATCCATGTAACTTTTAGCTTCATTCTGTTTCAAGAGATACTGAATCTTGCTAAAATCTTGGCATTGCCATGTGATATAAGGTGAAGGCACCTCTTCAAGGTCCTTCATGCTTAACTTTAGTGATAACAGCCTAGCTTTATACTTAGTTAAAGCATTCATAACTTAGACTTACTCATATGGGTTGAGAGTCTCTTTTGAAACACTCCATTGTGTTTGATTTAGTAATTACTTTTACAAAATCCAAACAACGCTTTAGATCCTATCCAATAGATCTTTAACCCAGTATGTTCTAAGTTTCGCCATGGTTCTAATATTGACAATACTTTCAAATCTAACCATTTAGAATTTGAATATCATTTTCAATACAGAGATATGTATCTCATATATAGAACCAATAAACTTGACTTAGCTCCCACTAAACTCCTCATCTATAAGATGATACATATTTTCATAAAGCTATGATTGCTCAATAGCCGTTTAGACAAATATGGTCCAATTCCCACTTGCATGCTTTAATCTACGAATAGATTTCTTAAGCTTGCTCTTTTATCTAGCATCCAAAACTTTTACATTGTGTGATGTACACAATTCCTTTCTACAAGTCCAATTGAGGAAGGTGTTTCGTTTTTCAATTTCCATATTGCCATATGCAATGATTGCTAGATTTATCCAAAATATTTCAAGCATTCCGACTTGGTGAAAAAGATTTCAACATTATCAACGCCGTGAAGTTGTTTATAATCTTTAACCACCAATCTAGCTTCTCTTTTGTATGTATATACAATATCATCTTTGTATGTTTTGAAAACATGTTTGCAACCAATGGGAGTAAACCCTTTATGAAAATCAACGTTGTATGTTTAGAAAACATGTTTGCAATCAATGGGAGTGAACCCTTTATGCAAATCAACCAAATCATAGATTTGATTCTTTAAGATGAAGATATTTCGGATAAAATGGCCTCAAACCATTTTGTATGGCCTCAAACCATACTTGGGAATTTTAATTCGTCGTAGCTAACCTGTAAGTCGTATGTTTATGAAGCACTTTCCAAAGTCTTCATAGTCTTCATTCCTCAAGATATCTATGTATCTGTCCTGGTTGAATTCTATTTCTTATACGATTTACCTAGGTATTGAACATCAAACGTTAGTTTCTATAAAGACATTACTCAAGTCCTTTGAGTTTTAGGATTCTCTTGAAGCACTTCCAAAGTCTTCCTGAAGCTCTTCCAAAGGCTTCTAAGTAAGGAGCTTTTCGAAAGACTCCTAATTATCCTACATTTGTTTGTTGCTTGACTCGAAGTCCATTCGAGGTCATTTTTCTCCCACTTGCCTTTTTGGAAATATGATGGTTTCCTAAAAGACATTATCTAGAGAAACAACCATATGTTCTCAGATTTGTGGTAGAATCAATACCTTTTGTTTCTATGAGTCGCTCATAAAGAAACATATATATATCTATCCTTGAGTTTGTTTGATGTAAACACTAACTCCCACTGGGTTTGACAACCCTAGATATATATGTACTGAAAAGATGTGCTGAACCGAAGTTCAATCCTTATGACATCTTATCCTTAGCTTTGACAACTTTGTTTAGTGTGAAAGTCACTTGAGAGTGTAATTAGAAACTATATAGGAAAATAGTCGTGATTATCGTTAATCGAATAGATTCCGATTTCTCCATTTGGACATACCATATTCTTATGGAGCTTCGATTGTCATATTGCCATATAAACAATCTAGATAATCTTTCTTGGCTCATGCAAACATCACCTTGACCCAGCCTAGATGTTCCAAAATTCTTGCCAAGTTGATTTTATACCCTTTTGTGAATCGCATTGAAGCATTTCACATATTTCACGTTGAGTAAATATAGCCATATTTTCTCAAATTCTTGTGAAATAGGTAAGTCATAAAATCTATCTTTGGCCCATGAACTTCATTGTCTAGAAACTTCTAACAATAGTCAATTTCTATGTCATGTTCAACAAGCAAGACCTACGTGTCTTATGTTAACCAACTTTCAGAGATCTATGTCATGGAATCTTAGAATATTGACTTGTTGATATGGTCGTATGACATTGCCAAAGATATGTGGAACACAAATCAAAGTGCTTGATTTGAACCTTCTGAAGTTTGAGTGTGAAGAGATTCGTTTGTTTATTAATCAATCATATGACTCAACCCTTAAGTGACCATTTCATTCAAATAAACACTCAACGAATGTTTTTGTTTACTTTGAATGTGAGTCTTTCCTTTGTCCAAACAGAAATTGATTATGATGATTAATGGAACATAATACCATTAAGTTCCAGCCTTTAGAAGGACTTTAAAACAAACATGATGACCCTACAATCAATGTAGCACAACTTTGCTTCATTTCCCACTTGTAGGTCAATTACCAGACTTAGCTCCCGGAATTTGAGTTCCTAACAAGAGTTAGAACCTCAAGCGGTAATCTAATACCATAGGAGTTTATTTGCTAAGTCGTTTCTCTTTAACATAAACTTCAAGGTAGAAATTTAATATTGAATTCATTTCTTTTGTTCCCCTTTCCTATCCTTTCTAGCACGTTTTCTTATAGTCCTAAAGATTTTACTCTTTGCTTGATCTTCTTGCTTTGTTATGCGTACATAGTCCCTTTCTTTTGTTCACTTTGAATAACAACATCTAATGAGTCTAATTCATTATCGAATCAAAAGAAAATTGGTTGTTAACCATTGGTTATACATGAGTCTTTAACTCAATACTTCATTATTTCAAAACTACCCAGTATTCTGAATATATGAGGTCCAACTGGTCTACCATTCAAATTTTAGCTTGAAAACAACCATGAAGATCACTATAAGAAAATAGCATTCAAGATACGCTCTCACTCTCCTTTTCTTTGAGAATTGCTCTCAAAAATAGTTACCAATCGATCGAGGAAATATCACAGTTCCATTGTCCGAACGCAATAAAGTTGAAGATTTACGATTCTACAAAATGAACTAGTAAAGAAAACATTTATCATACTTTAATAACTTGAAATAAAAGCATTCACGCAATCATCAAAGCTATTAAACATTTCATTCATGCAAAAAGCAAAAAACATGGTCCAAAAAGAATGAAACGATTCCAAGACCCCAAAAGTCCTAAATCCTTAAGCAGCTTTAGCATGTCTTAAGTAGTTTAAGATTTTAGGTAAGCAAAACCTATTGCTAGTAATCTCCAAATTACTATTGGTTAATAAATTAATGCCATAATTTATCCCATTGCCACAACTTAATGCCATTGTTGTTTGAGTTGTAACCACAATCAACGTGCTCCTTTAGGACGCCTTACCACCTAAGTCAACTAAAATTGCACCTCGCTTTAGCGTAAACCTACTATCTTAGATCCCTAGATTTTTGTAAGTGTTGATTTGGAAGGCAATTTTTAAACTCAATATTACTTGGACCTAGTTGTTTCTATGTTGGTTCGATTATTTAGTGAACTTAATCTAATCGATTCATATGAAACAACCTGTTCATGCAAAGCATACATACATTCATACATTCACGCATAGTATATATATATATATATATATATATATATATATATATATATATATATATATATATATATATATATATATATATATATATATATATATATATATATATATATATATATATATATATATATATATATATATATATTAAATTGCATAAATAAATGGTGATCTAGTATGGCCCAAAACATCTTGTCTTGAAGCATCCAATCTTCATCACCTTCTTGTTAGCTTGGCATCGTCTTGAATCTTCGTTCAAATGCTAACTTAAAGTTCTAAACTTAGAAATACTTGAAAATAATAAATTACATCAAAATTTCCATGGTGCGCAGACCATATTTAAAACTTTACATTCAAAGATAGAACGGTACGCAGACCGTATTTAACTATCCTAAATTGGCCATACTAGTCACTTGAAGTACCTGCATTGCATAAAATATATATTCTATGCATTCACCCATTCGTATGCTAAAACGAATGGCCCATGTTAATATGCAAGTATTTACGTGAATTAATTAAAATTCACGTTCACATAAACGCGTCCTAAAAGATTAATCAATTTCCAAATTATTAATCCTTAGACTTTATTCTAATTAAAATTAAATTTAATTAAAATAATGCGACCTACGAAATAATTAAAATAATTATTTCATTTTAATTTCATTTAGTGGCTCCCACTCAAACCAATAATTATTCCGGATAATTAATTATGAAATATTAAATTAAAACTCGCGGCCCGGCCCAAGCAAATAAAATATTAAATTAAATATCCCGTTAGCCCAAATTAATGCAAATATACGAAGCCCAACGAATTAAACGATTTTAAAAAAAAGTCCAATTGCTAAATCGGGCTAGGCTTGCACCCAGCCCCGCCTTGCGTGAGGCCCAAGAGCACACGAGCAGAGCTCGCGCACCCCCAGCCCCATCGCGCGCGCGCGCGCCCCGCGTCCCCCCAGCATCGCTGCCCCTGCGCTGCGTGTTGTGCATCGTGTGTGCTAGACGTCGCAAGGCTTGCGCCTCGCTTCGTCGCAGCCCCGCAAGCTACCTCGCCTGCCCCTCCCTCGCCTAGCGCGCACGAGGCACGCAGCACAGCTGCTGCTGCCGTGTCGCGTGGCTCGGCCTGAGCGCAATGGCCTCGTATGGCTCGACGAGCCATACTTCCATCATGCTCATGTTCGTGTTTTTGGTTCGTAATACGGACCAACTTAATTAAAATTAAATTAAATTCACGAACTTGCATTAATTTTATTTCTCAAAAAGTTACGATTTTATTTTCGAAAAACAACGGTTTTTAACGATTTAATAAACTTTAACGACAATCCAATTTCGTAAAATTAATAAATCAAGGGCTAACAATATTCAAACTTTTAAGAACGAACGAATCAACATTAAAGTTTGAACTTTTAATTAATAAAATCCGAAGCTTTAAATCGTTCATAAACAATCACTAGAGAAAAAATTGTCATGTGCTTCCCTTCAAGTGCGGCTCATTTGATAAATTGGCAGCACTTGAGAGCACAAAAAAAAAGAAAAAATATATTTTCACAAGTGCGGGCTCATTTTAGAAAATTGGCAGCACTTGAGTTCAAGTGCGGGCTATTCTACGAAAGAGCCGCACAAAATATTCCTACATTTTCGCATTTTCCCGCTTATTGCTTCTTTCCTTAGTTTCTCTACTCCTTCCCTTCTCTGATTCTCTGGGCGCAAAATTTAACACTCACAACACACCGAACGAGTCATCGCTGCTGTTCCCCACCGCGGTGTCGCCGCTATTGTTCCCCCACCGTCGCGTCGTCGCTGCTGTTCCCCCACCACCGCTGCTCATTCCCCTCTCTGGTTCTTTGCGTCCTAGTTTTAATTCTAGTTTCTTCCAGATCGAATTAATTCAGGTTCGTTCTTCGATTTTTTTATTTTTGTTTTTTATTTTGGCGATTCGTTACATATTTCTGTCGAAATTAGTTTGCGAATCCCTTTTCTAACCTGGGTTTCTTATTAAAATTAGGGTTTCAATCTCAAATTCGCGAAAACTAACTATAATGTTTGGATTTTCATATGAAGTTGGGGCTTCTTCGTTGTTACCTTCTTTCTCCTTGGGCGATTGCGACCATGACATCAAAATTCTAGTAAGTGTTGGTACCTTCTTTCTCTCTGGGTGCATATTTTAATTGAAATCATTCAATTTTTCTTCTTGTTCCATACTATTTAAGTAATTATTTGTAGTTCTAAATTATTTAATTTGTGTATTTTTTGGTTGATAATTTTCAAGCTTATTTTGTTAATTATTTAGTTCATGCCATAGAGAACAGAAAACTATATTTGCAGATTCATCCTCTGGTTTCACGTTTATGTACATCCATATGGTACAGACCCTGCTGAATGTTTGGGCTTGATGCATAAGGTCAAAGTTTTTTTGTTTACAATGTGCTTAAGATGCTGATGCTCTCACCTTGCCTTCGTTTTTGACATTCAATGATTGTGATTCTTAGTTCCATAGTAATTTGAAGCACCCCTTGTTTGTATACTAGATGAATAGAGGTAAAGATATGATAGTTCTCTTTTTAATACTCATATAGTCCTGTTTACCTGAAATCATTTTTAGTGTTTACTAAGACTGTCTCATAGATATGATAATGGTAATACTGTTGTCAACGTTGTTTATTTTGATTTGAGTATTCGAGGCAAAGAAGTACTGTAAATTCAATGACTGGATTACAGGTACTGTGAAGCCTGCAAATAAGGAAGTTGCTTCTGACACTGAAACAGATATGAAGATTGAGGGATTTGTCCAGCAGTGTCACATTTTCTTCCAAATCTCCTATTCTTGGTAAGTAGCTCTGTTGTTTTATCTTTTAATTCTGTTGCTGTGTTGCTGTTATTTCTCTGTTTCCGCTTAAGCACATCCAACTGTTACAATTTATAACTGTGACTTTTAAGTTTGTATTTAGATGGAGATGAAGTCATCTGTTGCATGCTTTTTATAACAATTATTAAGTCAGTGTTTCAATGCAGTTATGTTTTCTGGATGATGCTAAGAAACTGTAACATATCTCATGCTTTCTCACAGCTTAATGGCCATTCACATATGAAAAGCTTTGGTCTGTGGGCCGTGAATTATTTTTTGACCCTGCCCTCTAGGCAAATCATAATAGTGTGAGCACCCCTGCTCAGTCTGCACTTGATGTTGCTCTGCTTAATTCCGGCCTTCCGAGATTATGCATTTCCTTTATGAAGCTAGTTGTTAGGCTTGACTGCTTGAAGACATCCATTTCTACATAATATTTTATGATGTCTTGTGGTTTCTTTTCTCGTCTCTTTACTTTTTCTGTATTTAAGAATAGGACTTTGGTACCATGTTTTTCTTACGCTTGCCTGAATGCGTGAGAGTTGAATGTTTGTTTTAAAGCCATGTTTGGCCTGTTTTGGATGCTTGCATACCATGATTTTAAACTGTGTTTCTGCTGATCACTTGATAAATAATCTGAGTCGTGAATTTGTTCATGCTGCAACAAGATCAGCAAATGGGTAGTTTTCATCTTTACTTTTCCCCAAACCCCTGTTGACAGAAGAAAAAAACACTTTCCCATGTTTTAAATGACATTGCTTGGCCCACAAACGAGATTTCATGGTAGACATGGTGTGATGATGACACTATAATGGTTTTGGTTTAAGGAGTTTCTGAATAAGTCATTCTAAATATCTCAGGTGTGAAGAATGCAACCACAAAGCTTGAGAAGTTGAAGTTTTCTGATGGTCAACATGTCATCATACCGCAGCATATCCAAGTCCATGATTCCGTAAAGAATGTATGAATCTTTGGAAGCCTTGATGCAAGTTTTGGGGTCGGGGAGAACTGTGTAGTAGACGGTGAAAGCAATGGGAGCTTTAACCCTGTTACCGATTCAGTTCACGAGGAACCTGTCAGTGAGCTTTCTTTATGGTCAGTGTACTTCAAGTCGTTAGGGTTTTATGTTTTCTCATATTAAATACGGAGTATCCTATTTTAACATCAATGACGTCTCCTTTCTTCCTCCCTTCAGTGTGCATATCAGTTTCAGTGGCTTCAGTCTACTATTCAAGGTACAGGTAGTCTTTCTATTTAATTTCAATGATTGTTTTATGACTTTATCTTATTGTTTATTGGTTATATCCGGTCTTCACTTTTTTTTTCTGTTTTTGAATATGATACTGTCTTTCCTCGAATGCTTACATCTTATCAACAGAAAACATCAGAGTGAGTAAGTAGTACTACTTTACAAAATCTTAAAGAGTGGAAATTCTTAATTTGATAGAATTTTTCAAACGAGAAAAAAAATTACAAAATGGGTGAGAATGAGTCTTTGAAACATAAAACTAAGTGTCTTAAACATGGAAAGACTTTAAAATACTCATTTAAGTTCATTAGTTGAAAGTTTGGACTGAAATTATCCATTTTAGTCAAAATGTGACCAATAATGAACTAAAGAGGCTTAAATGTTCATAACTTCACCAAAGTGGGTGAGAATGAGTCTTTGAAACATAAAACTAATTGTATAAAACATGGAATAACTTTAAAATACTCATATAAGTTCATTAGTTGAAAGTTGGGACCGAAATTAGCCATTTTAGTCAAAATGTGGCCAATAATGATCAAATGAGTCTTAAATGTGCATAACTTTACCAAAATGGGTGAGAATTATTATTTGAAATATAAAACTAAGTGTATCAAAAATGTAAAGACTTTAAAATACTTATTTAAGTTTATTAGTTGAAAGTTGGGACCGAAATTAGCCATTTTAGTCAAAATATGACCGATAATGAACTAACGAGGCTTAAATGTGCATAACTTTACCAAAATGGGTGAGAATGAGTCTTTGAAACATAAAATAAGTTTATTAAACATGAAGGACTTTATAATACTCATTTAAGTTCATTAGTTGAAAGTTAGGACCGGAATTAGCCATTTTAGTCAAAACGTGACTGATAATGAACTAACGATGCTTAAATGTGCATAATTTCACCAAATGGGTGAGAGTGAGTATTTGAAACATAAAACTAAGTGTATTAAACATGGAAATACTTTAAAATACTCATTTGAGTTCATTAGATGAAAGTTGGGACCGAAATTAGCCATTTTAGTCAAAATGTGACCGATAATGAATTAACGAGGCTTAAATGGGCATAACTTCACCAAAATGGGTGAGAATGAGTCCTTGAAACATAAAACTAAGTGTATAAAACATGGAATAACTTTAAAATACTCATATAAGTTCATTAGTTGAAAGTTGGGACCGAAATTAGCCATTTAGTCAAAATGTGGCCGATAATGATCAAATGAGTCTTAAATGTGCATAACTTTACCAAAATGGGTGAGAATTAGTATTTGAAATATAAAACTAAGTGTATCAAACATGTAAAGACTTTAAAATACTTATTTAAGTTTATTAGTTGAAAGTTGGGACCGAAATTAGCCATTTTAGTCAAAATGTGACAGATAATGAACTAACGAGGCTTAAATGTGCATAACTTTACCAAAATGGGTGAGAAAGAGTCTTTGAAACAAAAAACTAAGTGTATTAAACATGGAAAGACTTTAAAATACTCATTTGAGTTCATTAGTTGAAAGTTGGGACCGAAATTAGCCATTTTAGTCAAAATGTGACCGATAATGAACTAACGAGGCTTAAATGTGCATAACTTCACCAAAATGGGTGAGAATGAGTATTTGAAACATAAACTAAGTTTATTAAACATGTAAGGACTTTAAAATATTTATTTAAGTTCATTAGATGAAAGTTGGGACTGAAATTAACCAATTTTATTATTATATGGTTCATTATTTATTTGTTATGAACAAATTAAGTCTTAATTTATTGTACGATTCAATATTTATAATATAACTAAAGTGTATATATATTTTTTGATGGTCGATCTTTTTAAGGTATTCAATAATCCGAGGGAGCGGCCTTTCACCTTTGAGGAGATAGATGAAGTTCAAGAAATGTTGGCAAATTTCATTACCAATGATTGTCTTTGATATTTTCTTGTAATGAATCTTAAATTATGTATTCTAGCTAGTTTTTCACATGATTGTAATGTAATCGACTTTTATATTTACAATTATATACTATTTAATTTAATTATCTATATAATTGGATACTTTTTATATGACGTGTGGAGGTTAATTAGTGGCGTGGTCCAATTGTAATATGTAGTAGGGAAATCGGTTATACAACAAATCTAGATCAAGTGCGGCTCATTTATAGGCCAACTGCGGCTCATTATTATGCTTGTGTTGCCCATTTCTATGTCAAGTGCGGGCTCATTTTCAAATTTGGCAGCACCATATATGTCAAGTGCGGGCTCATTTTCAATATTGGCAGCACCAAATATGTCAAGTGCGGGCTCATTTTCAAAATTGGCGGCACAAAATATATCAAGTGCGGGCTCATATTCTAAAATTGGCAGCACAAAATATGTCAAGTGCGGGCTCATTTTCCAAATTGGCAGCACTTGAAACATCAAGTGCTGCCAATATTTTGGCAGCACTTGAGAAACATCAAGTGCGGGCAGGCCATGTGCTGCACATGTAAAAGCCCGCACTAAACCCCTTAAAATGAGCCCGCACTTGAGGATTTTTCCTCTAGTGAATTAAATTTCAGATTATTAATAATTTGGTTTAAGTGCGATTAAAATTAACGAAACCATTCAAAATTTTAATCCAATAATTTTTAAAATTAGCCACTGACCCATGAAATTATACCCCTTTCCCAATTAACCGAATTATTAAACAAAAATTAATTAAAATTCAATTAGGGTTTCAAATTTTACGAATTGGGGAAAGGCAAAATTAGGGTTTATACTTATCGGAAAAATCTGAAATGTTTACCATAGATCAAGAATGTACCCAGAAACATTGTGTCAAAATTTCAAGCAATTCCGAGTAGTTTAGGTCGACCTTTTAATTGAATTATTGTCCGACACTTTTAATTTTTAATGAAAAATTAACATAAACGCCCAAAAAACGATACTTCGAGGCCTGTTTTCTCAATTCTATTCTCATGAGTTGATCTTAGAAAATCGTTTTCCATCAGATTAGGGTTTTAAAAATCGAAAAAGCGATGATTTTTGAGTTCGGACCTGATTATACGCAATTCATCCAATAATTCGTAAAAAATTCCGAAAAATCAACAAAAAATCAAAACTTTCGACAGATGCAAAAACAATAATAATCATGCTAATTCATGCTTTGAATACATAAGGCACTGATACCACTGTAGGGGAATACAGTTAAACATAATAACATGTGCCGAACAATCCCCAAAGCCAGGAAACATGTATAAAGCACAGATTAAGCAAACTTACATTCGAAGCGTGTTTTCCACAATAATCTGTCAACGAACACGAACAAAGAACTCCACTTGTCGTTCCTCTACTTGGTTCACCGACACGACCAGATCCGTCTTGATAATCGTAGCTTAGACAATTGATCAAGATACTTTGCTTTTGGGAAGAACTCACTTTGGAGGCACAGAGAGAATTAGGGTTCTCTGTGTCTCTAGGGTTTGAGTGTATGAATTGTGTGTGTGTTGGAAACAAGGTTGTAAGGTTATATCATTAACCTTACTAACCGACCAATCAAGAAGCAAGGCCGGCTAGCAAGCCGTGCGAGCCAAGCAACACGGACACACGCCCGCGCCCAGCGACACACTGCAGGCCGAAGCCCACAGCGCGCGCGCCGAGCAGCTAGGCTGTGGGCCTTGCTCGCTCGTCGTGCTGTGCGCTAATGCTTGCTGTTGCGTGCTCGCACCCAATGGGCTTGCCTTGCTTGCTCGCGAACTTGCTGGCTCGTTGGGCCTTGCACGCTTACGTGCTTGGCTCGACGGGCCGGCAACTCCGATGCCCTTCGTATTCGCGATTTAATATATTTCCGATATATTATTTATCGTTTCGTATACGACGAATCACCGTCGTACGATACGATTTATTCGTGTCGCCCAGCTTACGAATATTCGCGATACGATATACGATTCCGACAAAGGTCGTATCGTATAATACGTTTCCAACTAATTCCCGAAAAGCTATTAAATGAATTTCCGATTCATTTAATCCGGTGATCTGTTACGTGTCATTGGTGTGACCTTGTAGGTTCAGTCAAGAGTAAGTTGTGAGTTCAATATCCATTAGAACTCACTGATCGGAAGCATTGCTCCAGCTTGCTGTTCCGATCACTTGATCTCACTGAATTAATTGTTCGCAATTAATCTGAACCTTGGTATTAGACTTAATGCACCTTGGGTGAAGGCCATATTTCCTTCATGTGTACCGTTCTATCTTTGAATGTAAAGTTTTAAATATGGTTTGCATACCATGGAAATTTTGATGTAATTTATTATTTCAAGTATTTCTAAGTTTAGAACTTTAAGTTAGCATTTGAACGAAGATTCAAGACGATGCCAAGCTAGCAAGGAGGTGATGAAGATTGGATGCTTCAAAACAAGATGTTTTGGGCCATACTAGATCACCGTTTCTTTATGCAATTTAATATGGTTTGCATACCATGGAAATTTTGATGTAATTTATTATTTCAAGTATTTCTAAGTTTAGAACTTTAAGTTAGCATTTGAACGAAGATTCAAGACGATGCCAAGCTAGCAAGGAGGTGATGAAGATTGGATGCTTCAAAACAAGATGTTTTGGGCCATACTAGATCACCGTTTCTTTATGCAATTTAATATATATATATATATATATATATATATATATATATATATATATATATATATATATATATATATATATATATATATATATATATATATATATATATATATATATATATATATATATATATGTATATTATGCGTGAATGTATGAATGTATGTATGCTTTGCATGAACAGGTTGCTTCATATGACTCGATTAGATTAAGTTCACTAAATAATCGAACCAACATAGAAACAACTAGGTCCAAAGTAATATTGAGTTTAAAAATTGCCTTCCAAATCAAGCACTTACAAAAATCTAGGGATCTAAGATAGTAGGTTTACGCTAAAGCGAGGTGCTATTTTAGTTGACTTAGGTGGTAAGGCGTCCTAAAGGAGCACGTTGATTGTGGTTTCTACTCAAACAACAATGGCATTATGTTGTGGCAATGGGATAAATTATGGTATTAATTTATTAACCAAGAGTAATTTGGAGATTACTAGCAATAGGTTTTGCTTACCTAAAATCTTAAACTACTTAAGAAATGCTAAAGCTGCTTAAGGATTTAGGACTTTTGGGGATTGGAATCGTTTCATTCATTTTGGACCATGTTTTTGCTTTTTGCATGAATGAAATGTTCAATAGCTTTGATGATTGAGTGAATGCTTTTATTTCAAGTTATTAAAGTATGATAAATGTTTTCTTTGCTATTTCATTATGTAGAATAGTACATCTTCAACCTTATTGCGTTCGGACAATAGAACTGCGATATTTCCTCGATTGATTGGTAACTAATTTTGAGAGCGATTCTCAAAGAAAAGGAGAATGAGAGCGTATCTTGAATGCTATTTTCTTATAGTGATCTTCATGGTTGTTTTCAAACTAGAATTTGAATGGTAGACCAATTGGACCTCATATATTCAGAATACTGGGTAGTTTTGGAATAATAAAGTATTGAGTTAAAGACTCATGTATAACCAATGGTTAACAACCAATTTTCTTTTGATTCGATAATGAATTAGACTCATTGGATGTTGTCATTCAAAGTGAACAAAAGAAAGGGACTTTGTAAGTGTAACAAAGTAAGAAGATCAAGCAAAGAGTAAAATCTTTAGGACTATAAGAAAACGTGCTAGAAAGGATAGGAAAGGGGAACAAAAGAAATGAATTCAATGTTCAATTTCTACCTTGATGTTTATGTTAAAGAGAAACGACTTAGCAAATAAACTCCTATGGTATTAGATTACCGCTTGAGGTTCTAAACTCTTGTTAAGAACTCAAATTCCGGGAGCTAAGTCTGGTTATTGACCTACAAGTGGGAAATGAAGCAAAGTTGTGCTACATTAATTGTAGGGTCATCATGTATGTTTTAAAGTCCTTCTAAAGGCTGGAACTTAATGGTATTATGTTCCATTAATCATCATAATCAATTTCTGTTTGGACAACGGAAAGACTCACATTCAAAGTAAACAAAAACATTCGTTGAGTGTTTGTTTGAATGAAATGGTCATTTAAGGGTTGAGTCATATGATTGATTAATAAACAAACGAATCTCTTCACACTCAAACTTCAGAAGGTTCAAATCAAACATTTTGATTTGTGTTCCACATATCTTTGGCCATGTCATACGACCATATCAACAAGTCAACATTCTAAGATTCCATGGCATGGATTTCTGAAAGTTGGTTAATTTAAGACACGTGGGTCTTGCTTGTTGAACATGACATAGAAATGGACTATTGTTAGAAGTTTCTAGACAATGAAGTTCATGGGCCAAAGATGGATTTTATGACTTACCTATTTCACACGAATTTGAGAAAATATGGCTATATTTACTCGAAGTGAAATGTGTGAAATGCTTCAATGTAATTCACAAAAGGGTATAAAATCAACTTGGCAAGAATTTTGGAACATCTAGGCTGGGTCAAGGTGATGTTTGCATGAGCCAAGAAAGATTATCTAGATTTTTTATATGGCATTATAACAATCGAAGCTCCATAAGAATATGGTATGTCCAAATGGAGAAATCGGAATCCATTTCGATTAACGATAATCACGACTATTTTCCTTTATAGTTTCTAAATGACACTCTCAAGTGACTATCACACTAAACAAAGTTGTCAAAGCTAAGGATAAGATGTCATAAGGATTGAACTTCGGTTCAGTACATCTTTTCAGTACATATATATCTAGGGTTGTCGAACCCAGTGGGAGTTAGTGTTTACATCAAACAAACTCAAGTATAGATATATGTTTCTTTATGAGCGACTCATAGAAACAAAGGTATTGATTCTACCACAAATCTGAGTACATATGGTTGTTGCTCTAGATAATGTCTTTTAGGAAACCATCATATTTCTAAAAAGGCAAGTGGGAGAAAAAATGACCTCGAATGGACTTCGAATCAAGCAACAAACAAATGTAGGATACTTAGGAGTCTTTGGAAAAGCTCCGTACTTAGAAGCCTTTGGAAGAGCTTCAGGAAGACTTTAGAAGTGCTTCAAAAGAATCCTAATACTCAAAGGACTTGAGTAATGTCTTTATAGACACTAACGTTTGATGTTCAATACCTAGGTAAATCGTATAAGGAATAGAATTCAACCAAGATAGATACATAGATATCTTGAGGAATGAAAACTATGAAGACTTTGGAAAGTTCTTCAAAAACATACGACTTACAGGTTAGCTATGACGAATTAAAAATTCCCAAGTATGGTTTGAGGCCATCAGAAACATAAGTATGGTTCGAGGCCATACAAAATGGTTTGAGGCCATTTCATCCAAAGTACCTTCATCTTAGAGAATCAAATCTATGATTTGGTTGATTTGCATAAAGGATTCACTCCCATTAGTTGCAAACATGTTTTCTAAACATAGAACGTTGATTTGCATAAAGGGTTCACTCCCATTAGTTGCAAACATGTTTTCTAAACATAGAACGTTGATTTGCATAAAGGGTTCACTCCCATTAGTTGCAAACATGTTTTCTAAACATACAACGTTGATTTGCATAAGGGGTTCACTCCCATTGGTTGCAAACATGTTTTCAAAACATACAAAGATGATATTGTATACACATACAAAAGAGAATCTAGATTGGTGGTTAAAGATTGTAAACAACTTCACGGCGTTGATAATGTTGAAATATTTTTCACCAAGTCGGAATGCTTGAACTTTTTTGGATAAATCTAGCAATCATTGGATATGGAAATATGGCAATTGGAAAACGAAACACCTTCCTCAATTGGACTTGTAGAAAGGAATTGTGTACATCACACAATGTAAAAGTTTTGGATGCTAGATAAAAGAGCAAGCTTAAGAAATCTATTCGTAGATTAAAGAATGCAAGTGGGAATTGGACCATATTTGTCTAAAAGGCTAGTGAGCAATCATAGCTTTATCAAAATATGGATCATCTTACAGATGGGGAGTTTAGTGGGAGCTAAGTCAACTTTATTGGTTCTATATATATGAGATACATATCTCTCTATTGAAAATGACATTCAAATTCTAAATGGTTAGATTTGAAAGTATTTGTCAATATTAGAGCCATGGCGTAACTTAGAACATACTGTGTTAAAGATCTATTGGATAGGATATAAAGCGTTGTTTGGATTCTGTAAAAGTAATTAGTAAATCAAACACAATGGAGAGACTCAAAAGAGACTCTCAACCCACATAAGTAAGTCTAAGTATTGAAGGCTTTAACTAAGTATAAAGCTAGGTTGTTATCACTAAAGTTAAGCATGAAGGACCTTGAAGAGGTGCCTTCACCTTATATCACATGGCAATGCCAAGATTTTAGCAAGATTCGGTGTCTCTTGAAACAGAATAAAGCTAAAAGTTACATAAATGGATTTTAAAATGCGAATGGTTTTTGCATTACAATCAATCATGTATAATGTGATATATAGATTGCCAAGATAACTCGTGAACATTGGATCATGACGAGTTTATACCAATCTCTATTGATCTGGATCAAAGATCATTGGAACAGTATCAAGAACATCCAATACATTTGGATATGTAGGATGAGCACTTGATAAGAGGAAGTGAAGATAACTAAAGTTTTGATGCTACATGCATTTGCCTAAGCAAAAGTTGAATCTTGTTGTTAGGCAAACCACAAACATACACGGGCAATTAGGCGTCGTGATTAAAAGGTGGTAACATAGGTTCTAAACCATATGTGATGCATGGGAAACTGAATCAATGATTAGTTTCCAAGTTCTCAGTTGAAAGATGTATCTCCCACATCTATGTGAACTGGTTGGAGCATTCCAAAAGGAAGCATCATTTGAAATTCTACATAATTGAAATGGATTCATTGTTGCCTAAGAAGCCATGAAAGGGAATTGTTTTTAGTGGGAGTTCTTCAATGAACTCAGGTTGACACTAGTAGAAAAAGTGCTATTAGTAACCCCCCATTAGTAACTGGCTAAGATAAGTCCAGTTACAAAAACGCAATTAGTAACTGGCACCCAAACGTGTCATTGTAAATACTAGTCCAAAAACCCACCAGCCACACTAATAGTAATGGGCGCCCAAATAGCCAGTTACTAAATTATTTACTAGTAATTAACCGACAATATGCCAGTTATAAATACTAATCTAAATCCGACTAGGACTTTTTAGTGGTAACTACTATAAATTAAAGCCGATTACTACTTAACATAAATACTAACCCAAATTCGACTAGGACTTGTTAATAGTAACTGCTATAAATAAAGTCGTTATTAATTAATATTATTTACAAACCTAGATCACTACTAACCCACGTACAACACGAATACTTTGCAAAAAAAAAAAAAAAACTTCCCTCGCGTTTTTCTTCCCGCCTCTGCTTCTCTTCTTCTTCTTCCCTGTTTCTTTCTCCATTACTCCGCCGTCGTTGCTCCTCTTCACCGCCATCAACACCACCTGACGTTTGGGTATTTGCAGAGAGACCAGACGCAAGTTCTTGTATCTTAAAGGCGTGAACGGCATATCACTGACACAGGTAACTTTCGTTAAACCCTAACTCTATTGATTGCCCTAATTTCTATTGTTTTTACACAAATTTAAAAGTTTTTAAGTTCTTGTTAAATTGAAATTGTGAATTTTGATTGTTAATGTTATAGCCTCTGGTTCTCGTTCTTTTGCCCAGTTTCTCCATTACTCTGGCGTAGCTGCTCCTCTTCACCGCAATCAACACCATCGGATTTCTGTTCCTCTCCATTACTCCGGCGTGAACGGCATATTACCACTACCACTGACACAGGTACAATATCTTTTCCTTTCGTTAAACCCTAACTCTATTGATTGCCCCAATTTCTGTTCTTTTTATCCAAATTAAAAGGTTTTTAATTTCTTGTTAAATTGTTATTGTGAATTTTGATTGTTAATGTTATATCCTAATAGCTATTATTTCTCTTATGATAATTGAGGTTGTTAATTCTGGGTTTGAATTTTATTTTCTAAAATTTCAGAATGAAGGTATTTTGTAGATTATATTGTTGTGCTTTGAAAAATTGGGTGATTATTATAATAATGCATTTGGGTTAATGCTCCATGGTTAATTGCTCTAGCTCCTGAGGTTAGTAGAGCTTTATGATCTGGTGTATCTCATTTCTCATGCAGATAAGTGATTTTAAGAGGATTCAAAGATTGTTGACTTAGGTTTTATAATTAGATAAGGTAATTGATGTTTATTAATGTCCGAGAGAGAGTCGGGATATTTTATTTTGAATTTGGAGAGCTATGGAGTTTAAAGGTTTTGGTAGTAGATAAAGCTAATGGACTTGATTGTCTTAGTGGCCTATTGCTGAAGATTACGTTTCATTGACTTGCTTCTAATTTCTAGTTAATGGAAGGTCATTTAATTTGCTGCTGCAAGATTTAGATGCGTGTATCTTTCTATCATTTCCATTTTGCGTATGCTTCTTAGGCAAGTGGAGTTTAGACAGTGGTATCATTGAGCTCATTTGAACACAGTAGTTTATACAAGATCTTGTTTTCTTGGATAGTTGGCTTTAATTTGTGCTAGTTTTCTCCAAGTGACTGAAGGTTTGAGATATATTTGGGATAGTTTGGTTGTAGCGAAGGTTTTGAATTTCTGTGTGATTGTGATTTGCTGTGAAAATTCTAACTAAATCGAGGGTTTAAATTGCGCATTTGCGCTATGGCTGTGATTGCGCTGATCGACATGCATCACATTAGCATAATTTATTGTAACGTAAGGGTTTCATTTGATGTGGCTCGACTTATTCTATTAGTATGTCTGTGTTGGACTTTTATTGTCCTGCATCTAATAGGTCATTGAAAATGAAGTTGTTTGGCTATCAATCTAATCTTCATTAAGTACCCCAAGGTTCAATTACCATTCATTCACAAAATAAAGTAATTAGCAAAGCAACATTCCACTTAATTCTCTATTAATGAACTGAAAAATAAAGTACTTGTACTCCTAAAACCAGCCTAAAGTGCACCGTAACATACTGGAAAAAGAACAGAGTAAAACATGTGAAGGGATGAATAAAATAGAACTAATCTATACTGAGCAACTGCTTTGGCTTACATTCTGAATAACAAGTAAATGGAATTTTAACAGTAACTAGCCTTAATGGTAAAGTTTGTAATGAATGTTTCAACAAAATGCAATGAAAATCTCAATCTGTTGCAGCATTCATGCTATGAATTCTGGGGAGGGAGGATGAAAAGGTTAAAAATGCATAAATGGGTTCAGAAAAAAGAAAAAAGCAAAATAGGCAGAAACCGGAATACTTAGTTTGGGCGACTTAACCTAAAACGCGTACTGAAAGAATAGTTTGATTTGGACTCACATCTAAACTAACCCGACTCAACGATTAAACCATACACAAATTTAATGTACAATAGTATTCTTCTAGCAGTTTGGTGGAACAAAATTTTTTTTCTTCTGACATTGGACTTTCCTAAAACTATCTACTGAAAGCAACCACCCAGGTTTAAGCATCCTTTCAAATCAGGCCATACTTCTAACGGAAATCATGTGAATATCAGAGTAAAGAATCATTATTATCACCCTTTAGTTCACATAAAGTAGCACCAACCCCAACCCCAACCCCTCTTAATGTTTAAACTTTGTGACACTTATTAAAACTACAGAAAACACTAGCTGTCATGACTGTTGTGGTTGTGCTCGAGTTCACTGCAGGTTAGTGTTTTTGCTTTCTTGACAGCATATCAGTTTGAGTTTCTAGGGTCTATTCAGTATTATTGCCACTTTTCAATATTCTAGCGTTCTACTTTTCCTAGTTCTGAAATCATGTTTTTAGTTTTCAGAAACAATCTGAGAATAAATATCCATGGTCCAAGAAGTTAAAGTTTATAGCCCCGTTACTGATTCTTAAACGGTAACTTAGTTTGATGTTCAATTGCTATGAATTAACATGGCTTTGGACAGATTTAGGGAAAATCCAAAATATGGAGGGATTAAAACTGAAAATCAGCAACTGTAACCATGAAAATAATTCAGCAACTCCCTTGAATCTGGAATCAACTTTAAGGCCTAATTTATACAGTTTTATAAATGTTGTATTTCAGTTAGAGTTCATAATTAAATTATCTTAAGTGCCTCTAAAGCCTTCTTGTTTTTTTGTAATCTATTGCAGGCACCTTTTTTGACCTTAGATCTAAAAGTTCTTGTTGATCGACTGTCAAGAGTAGATCTAGCTGAAAGACTCTTCGTTGAACTAGACCTTTTCCCTCCATATAAGGTTCGTATTGCTTTATTCAATCTTCTTATGATGTTTGTCAATTATTCCTCACTTCCTGCTAGTAATCAAAGACTTAATTCATCATTGTATCAACATGGTCAGATTCTTGCTTGATTTTATGTTCTATTTCTTGCATTTGTTTGATTTTACTTTTGAAATTAAATAGGTTTGTATTAGTTACAAAAGTCAACACACTTGCATTACCCACCTTGATGTACAGGTTAAAATTTGAATTTATATGATTCTAGTTATACACTGTCAAAAAGTCATTTGAATTTATATGATTCTAGTTATACACTGTCAAAAAGTCATTTGAATTTATATGATTCTAGTTATACATTGTCAAAAAAGAAAAAAAAAACAGTACCCCTCATCAATTAACCCAATTCAATACTTCCCCTCAACTGACAATCGTCAATGGAAACCGAAAATAAAAAAAGATTATCATTGATATTGTTACAAATAAGCAATACATGAAAAACATACGTAGTGGCAACTAAAAAGACTGTTTCATTTTGGCCTTGAAATATGAAAATTTATATACCGTGGAATCAAATTAAAACATCACCTAAGATTTTCATATAATTAATAAAATCTAAAACTAATGAACAAAGAAAAAATAATTGAACTAAAGTATGTAGGATATACCTATAAGTGAGAAATGAAACGTTGGTAGTAAAATGGTTGTAGAATTATTCATATTTTGAATTAAGTAGTAGTGCATGGCAACATGGGTAACTATTCCTTCGTGCTCACCAGAAAAAAGATTTTCCTTCATGGGTAGTTTATTTTGAAGGGGTAGTTTTTTTTCACGGGTAGTTTATTTCGAGGGGGTAGTTCAATAGATCAACATGGTTTTTTTGTTTTTTTAAATGGTTTTGGCGTGAGTGCGCGAGATTATTGGATTAGAGTTTTAGAGTTCTCACAATAGCCAATGACATTTTTATTATTATATATGATATTTCCCGAAACTACTTTTTTAATATTAAATTAAAAACAGAAAAATCTGACCATTCTAATCTTGAATCTTGACTCCAAATTGATGACCTGCTAATGGTTATAAATGTATATAGAAATCACTTTATTACATCATATTTTTTTTTCTTTGAAGTTGGTTTTTAATAACCAAATTTGTTGAATATGTGTTGGTTTTAATCTACTCTGATATTAGAAATAGGTCGTCGTTGGATGTACATCGATGATCGAACTACACGTGAGTACTTAGACGGGGTTGAGGAGTTCTGTATAATTTCCACAAGACACATACAAAGTACAAACGTGAAGACAATTTTTTGCCCTTGTCGTGATTGCAAGAATGTGTTGAGATATGCTGATATTAAGAAGATAGAGAACCATTTGGTTATTCGCGGGTTTATGCCAGATTATAACATTTGGTACTGGCATGGTGAGAAACTACCTGTAGATCGTTCGTCACAGGAGGATGTCTTGGAGCAGGACACATGGCCTCTTACTTTTGAAAACAGTGATAGCGATGAAAGTGTTGAGGAAGATCGCATTAGTGAGATGATGGACGGGTTAGGTGATCATGTGCACGAAGGATCTCGTATGTATGAGAATGTCAGCAAAGCTGCTGAGACACAGTTATATCCTGGTTGTACTAAATATTCCAAGCTTTCAGGGATGTTGGATTTATTCAACATAAAAACGCTAGGCAGTTGGACTGATGAAAGTTATGATTTGTTGTTGGAAAAGCTACATGACATTCTTCCAGACGGGAATGACATTCCCAAGTCTACCTACTATGCCAAAAAACTGATGTGTCCACTAGGTTTAGAGTACATCAGGATACACGCATGTCCTAATGATTGTGTGCTTTATCGGAAGGAGTATGAAAATCTTGATGCTTGTCCAAAGTGCGGCGTATCGCGCTACAAGCGTAAGGGTTCAAACCCCAATCGCAAGAAGTGGCCACCGGCTAAGGTGTTATGGTATCTTCCAATAATACCAAGGTTTAAGCGCCTATTTTCAATTAAGGAGGAGGCAAAAAACTTGGTGTGGCATGATGAAGGGAGGAAGAAAGATGGGAATATTAGACATCCTGCTGATGCTTTGCAGTGGAAACATATTGATGAAACCTTTCCCGAGTTTGGTAAAGAGGCTAGGAACCTAAGACTTGCATTAAGTACAGATGGGATGAACCCATATGGCACTCTTAGTTGTCAACATAGCACATGGCCGGTTCTTTTGTCGATTTATAATTTGCCTCCTTGGTTGTGCATGAAGCAAAAGTACATTATGTTGGCTCTCCTAATATCTGGACCTAAACAACCCGGTCATGACATAGATGTCTACTTGGCACCCCTCATTGAAGATTTGAAATTGTTGTGGGAAGAAGGTGTTCCGGTGTTTGATGCACATACAAGTACAACCTTTACACTTCGTGCCATGATTTTTTGCACCATAAATGATTTCCCGGCGTATGGGAATTTGTCAGGGTATAAAAACAAAGGAGAGAAAGCATGCCCGATTTGTGAGGAGGAAATGATACCCCAACGATTGAAGCATTGTGGAAAAAATGTGTACATGCACACTAGAAGGCTCCTTCGGCGAGATCACCCTTATCGTAATAAGAAAAAAGAATTCAATAGGCATAAGGAGAAACGTACTATTCGTGAGCCTTTAACGGGAGTAGAATTGTATGAAAAAATCAAAGATGTGGAGACAATTTACGGGAAGCACAACACACCCACGACTAAGAAGGGTGTCCTTTGGAAAAATGTTTCTGTATTCTGGTCTCTTGCTTATTGGAAACACCTGTCAGTTAGACATTGTCTTGGTGTCATGCACATTGAAAAAAATGTATGTGATTCAATCATTGGTACTTTGTTGAATATGCCTGATAAAATAAAGGATGGGCCCCATGTTCGGAGAGATATGAAGCTTGCCAATATTCGACCAAAATTATGGCCCGATGATAATTCCAAAACAAAAAAGTCATTTTTACCTCATGCTGGCTACACATTGAGCAAAGAAGATAAAAGGATATTTTGTGAGTGTTTGCATGGGATTAAGGTGCCTGCAGGGTATTCGTCGAATATTAAGCGGTTAGTTTCAATGAAAGATAAGAGGTTGATCGGCATGAAGTCCCATGATTGTCATGTTATGATGCAAGTGATCCTACCAATTGCACTTCGAGGGCTTCTCCAAAAACATGTCAGGCATACTATTGTTAAACTTTGCCTTTTTTTCAATGCCATTTGCAGCAAGGTAATTGATCCGAAAAAACTTGATGATATGCAGACTGATGTTGTTGAAACATTATGCAAGTTGGAGATGTATTTTCCACCCTCTTTTTTTGACATAATGGTTCACTTAATTGTCCATCTAATACGGGAGATCAAGGAATGCGGTCCTATTTTTTTGCGATGGATGTACCCGTTTGAAAGACACATGGGGACTTTGAAAGGTTTGGCAACAAATAAAGCAAAACCCGAAGGTAGTATTATTCGAGGTACCATTGAGCAGGAGGCAGGAAACTTTTGTGCCGTGTTCTTGGCTAAAGCTAAAGAAAGTGGAGTTCCAATATCTCGTCATGAGGGAAGACTTCAAGGTAAAGGTACAATCGGTCGCAAATTGGTCAAACCTCCATATGATAGATTCCAGGAAGCTCACCGTTATGTTCCCCAACACCTTTCAGAAGTTACTCCTTACGTAGAAAAACATCTCACTGAATTGAAAAGAGAGAATCCAAAAATTGGGCAATATGCATTGATGAGACAACGCAATCGTTCATTTGTTGCATGGTTTGAAAACCAAGTGGGAAACGAAAGGAGACAAACAAATAATAATGTTTCTGAAATGATTAGATGGCTTGCACGAGGTCCTCAATTATTTGTGAACACTTATGAAGGGTACGACATCAACGGATATTGTTTCTACACTAGTCGTCAAGATGACAAGAGTGTACAACAGAATAGTGGTGTTATGGTGGTTGCATCTTCTACCGAATACTCTAGCGCCAAGGATATTATACCAATTGATGCAACACAAGCATATTATGGGGTAATTCAGGAGATATGGGAGCTAAATTACGTCCATTGCACAATTCCTTTATTTCGATGTCAGTGGGCTGACAATCGACGTGGTCAGAAAATGGATGAATTATTTGGTCTTACTTGTTAGGTTATGATACATATGACATTTACATAAATCATGCGGAAACAACCATTAACCCAGGAAACATATTATTTACACATAATCATATAGCATAATTAGATGCATACTCTTTGTTGCGTGCCTTCCCTAGCTGCGCCCGAACCGAACAAGAACAAGTCTTTTAGGACTCCAAGTGTCGTCCCTCCGTAGAAAGTCCACAGCACGTCCGGATCCGCCTTAAGATTGACCAACTAGAATCGCCCTTAAGGTACTCAGAAAATTCGGCACTTTTGGGGCAAGATGGGTGTTTGAATTTTCTCTCAAAAACCTCACTTTTGAATACTTTGAAACTTATGTATAAATTATGACCCCTAGGCCTTTATTTATAGAGTTATGGAAAAGGAATCGTAATCCTAGTAGGATGCGAATTAATTGGAATTAGAATTCTACATGAATTCTACTTAATCAATTTATCCAATAGGAATAGACATTTAATCATACACTGACTCTTGCAGATTCAGGAATCTCGCATGAGCTAAAACTCACACACACACGGCAGCCACAAGGGCTGCCCACGCATGCGAGCAGCAGCCCACGCAGCGCGGCCCACGCATGCGCGGCCTTGTGCGCGCTGGGCTGTGGCGTGCGTGCTTGCTGGGCGATGGCCTGGCTTCGTGCTGGGCCTTCGTCCGGCAGGCCTCGTCCGATGCTAATTCGTACGATACGCTTCCGATTAAATTTCCATTTCCGGAATCTATTTCCGATACGAACAATATTTAATATTTCCGATTCCGGAATTAATTTCCGTTTCGAACAAATATTTAATATTTCCGTTTTCGGAATTATTTTCCGATTCCGGCAATATTTCCGATTCTGACAATATTTCCGTTTCCGGCAATATTTCCGATTCTGGTAATATTTCCATTTCCAATAATATTTTCCGATACGTACCATGTTTCCGTTTCCGGCAACATCTACGACTTGGATAATATTCATATTTCCGATACGATCCATATTTCCGTTTCCGGCAATATCATCGTTTCCGGAGTATTCATTTCTTGCCTGTGACGATCTTAGCTCCCACTGAAACCAAGATCCGTCGGTTCCGAATATTCATAGATGGAGTATTTAATGCCATTAAATACTTGATCCGTTTACGTACTATTTGTGTGACCCTACGGGTTCAGTCAAGAGTAAGCTGTGGATTAATATCATTAATTCCACTTGAACTGAAGCGGCCTCTAGCTAGGCATTCAGCTCACTTGATCTCACTGAATTATTAACTCGTTAATTAATACTGAACCGCATTTATTAGACTTAACATAGAATGCATACTTGGACCAAGGGCATTATTTCCTTCAGTCTCCCACTTGTCCTTAGGGACAAGTGTGCATTTCCTAATTCCTTTGTCGCTCGATGCTTGCTCTTGAACATAAGGTAAGAGTTGTCATCCTTATTATGTCCAGAGGTGTTCCTCGGTTTCAGAGTTCAACTGATCAAATAAACAGATAATCATAGCCTATGATTCATCCGAGCACGGCCATGCATTTCACAGTTTCTAGCTCTCCGAGTGGCCTTGTACAACTTTTAAGCATCTCATCCCGATTTATGGGAGGACAATCCCAATCTTGCGATCTTGAGATTAGACTTCGTTTGATAGGTGATTACCTGAGCGTTGCCTTTATAGCCTCCTTTTACGGTGCGACGGTTGGTCAACGTCAAAGCAACCAGTTCTCAAACAAGTAATCTCAAATCACTCAGGTATTGAGGATTTAGTGTCTAATAATTTAATGAAATTTACTTATGACAGACTTTCATCTCTTACAGTAAAGTTTCATAGGTCTTGTCCGATACTAGTCTTCCCAAAGTAAGTATCTATGCAAATGATTATGACATTGCCATGTCCACATAGTTCAAGAAACAGAACTACTAGTCATCTTGCATTCTAGTCGTCTAACGTTTTCTATGCGTCCAATTTTATAGAAAACTCCGACTAGGGACCATTTTCAACTTTTGACATTCAAGTTCACTTGATAGACATTTCTTAGTCACAGGACTGGTCCTGACAGTCTATCTTGAATATATCGTCAAATTTGAAGGGACTCATCATTTAATACTAAACCAAGATTAAATGGAATATGAAAATACATTTCATATATGATAAATGTTCAACCCCAATGTTTTATAACCATGGGCCTCAAACCCATCTTCTAAAACAATTCATGGAATTCAAAGCTATGCTTGATTTCCAGTGCTACAACGTGAGTGTTTCTTCTCACTTGTTGCATAGGTTTAGTTATCACGCTTTGCCAATCTTAATATCCTTTTCATCGAATGTTCTTCGAGATATGATGATAAGATCTTTTCGAGTTTGTTTATTATGTGATCTAGTCTTTCTTACTTCGATGGTGGTTTTACTCATTTTGCAATGAAGAACCATCAAGTTAGCAGACGTTTTTCTTGCTTCAAGAGTGGTTCTACGCATTTTTCAATGAAGAACCATCAAGCCAGCAGACAGGTGATCTACCCAAGTTCAGTGAAGAACTTTAAACAACCCTGTTTTATTGCTTCTTAGGCAATAATTACTTTTACTTCAACTGTTGCTAGTGATGCTTTGTTTGGATTTACTTATCCAAGCAGTTCACAGACATGTGGAAAACTTTCCAACTGTATCTTAGAACATAGAAATTAATATTTTAATTTCCCACGCAACAACTCATGGTCTCCAATCCATGTTGCCATTTCAAAACACGATGCTCTATAGCTCGTCCTTATCAATGGTTAACTCCAAAGGGTCTTGCTTGATCTTTTGCCAGTGTTTATGCGTGTAGCATCAATATTTAGCATATCTTTATTTCCTTGAATCAAGAACTATTCCTATGTACCTTTTCAAGTGCCATAAGTATTCTTGATCTCAATCTAGTTGATCTTCACTTAGATCAATAGAGATTGGTATATGTTCGTCATGCCTAAAGTCATACGATACGTTTTTGGCGATCCTCATATTATATCATACATGATAAATTCTTTTGGAGAATAATTCCCAATTGAATTCTATTCATGTAACTTTAGCTTATCTAGTTTCAGTAGATACTGAATTCGGCTAAATTCTTTGACATATAATATAGGTTAAGAATCTCATTTAGACTCTTTGATGTTTAACTTAGTAAATGCTTATACATAGTTCAAACATCCTTTACTTAGATTTATTCACATGGGTCGAATATCTCCAATTGAGACTTTCGTGTTTGATTTAGTAAATGCCATTACTTAATCTAAAACAATATTATAAGATCTTTGTAAATAGATCTTAATACCCAATATGTACTAAGTTTCGCCATGGTCCATTATTGATGAATAATTTCAAATCTAAGTCATTAGCATTTGAATGTTATTTCACAATAGAGAGATATGTGTGTGATACACATAGGACCAAATAAGTTTTTATGTACTCCCACTAAACTTCTTATACATCTATAAGAATCATGTGTATTTTATGAAACTAAAATTCTTATTAGCTTCACTTAAAATACAGTTCCAATTCCCAATTGCTTGCTTAAATCTGTACTTAGATTTTATAAGCTAGCTTTCCTTTTCAAGCATTTATTTGGATCCACAAATTCTATGACATACCATGTACATATTATATTCCAACATTTGATTGAGGAATACGTTTTGTCATCCAATTGCTATATGTACCAATATGCAATCATTGCTTGAATTATAGACTTAAGCATTATGATTTTGCATGAGGTTTCAACACAATCCATGCCATGAATTTGCTTGTAACCTTTAGCAACTAATTTCTCTTTGTGTGTGAACACAATTTCATGTTTGATGGTTTTTATCCTTAAAACAAACTTGCAACCAATAGGTGTGAACCTATTCTTGCAAATCAACAAAATTTCAATTTTGTCATCAAAACATTGAGTATGTTTTATGGCCTTTAACCAATTAAACATATAGTCTATATATGGCCTCTAACCATTTTAGGGAATCTATATTTCGTCATAGCTTTCTTACAAGTCACAAACTCATTAATCTATAATAGTTTGACTGCAAGTTGTAGGTTTCTTCACTATTTAATAGAAGAATCTCATAGTTTCATTAACCTGATCTCTATGTTTCTTCACTATCTGATAGAAGAATCTCATAGTTTCAGTGACTTGAATTCTATGCCTACTTGGGTATAGAACATCAAACAATAGAATATCAATAGCCACTTGAAAGTCCTTTGAATATTCTGTTCTCCTTGAAGCACTTGTAAAGTCTTCTAAGAGATGTCTATTCTTTAAAGCCACTTCTAAAGTCCTTAAAGAATAAGTTCGGATTTTCTGAAGCACTTCGAAAAGCCTCCGGAATGTCCGTTTATGTTTGTTGTTCGTCTCGAAGACTTTCGAGGTCTATTTTCTCCCACTTGTCATTTTGGAAACGAATCTCCAAAAGGACATTATTTCGAGCAAACAAACATTATGTTCTCAAAAATTCGTGGTAGAAACAATACCCTTGTGTCTCATTTGAATAAATCACAATGAAACATATATCTATACTTGGGCCTTAGTTTGTCGAATGACAAACACTAAGCTCCCACTGAGTTTTGCAACTCTCTAGATATATTTTATGAAAAGTTATTCTGAAATTACTTTTCAATAGCTTTGACGAATTTGGTTTAGTTTGGTGGTAGTTGAGCATTTTGTTTTAGAAATTATAGGAAAAGTCTTTATGATCCATCATTGATCGAATCAAGTACTAATTGACTTCGATTATTCCAACTAAGATATGCCATATCTTATGGAGCTAGATTGTGAAATTACAACACACAATCATTGATGATCATATTTGGTCTCAAGTAATCATCAACATGATCTAACCTAGATCTTTATGATTTCTTGCCGAGTGGATTTTATACTTCTGAATCTTTGAACTAGCCAAACAGATTCAACTTATATCACATTTGAGTAAATAAACCTATATTCACTCAAATCCATGTGAAATAATAAAGTCATAAAACCTTTCTTTAGCTTTGAACTCTATCGTCTAGGCGTTCTAACAATAGTTCATATTCTTTGTTACTTTCAACAAGTAAGACTAGCTTGTCTTAAGTTGATTTAGAAATCAACCAACTTTCAAAAGTCCATCAAAATAGAGCTTATGAATGTTAACTTGTTGATATGGTCTAAGCAACAATGCCAAAGATTTAATGGAACTCAAATCAAGGGTTTGATTTGAACCTAGTAAAGTTCTTTAAAGAGTTGTTTGTTTTAATCAAGCATATTGACTCAACCTGTAATTGACCATTTCATTCAAATAAACAAACAAACATTGCTTTTGTTTTTCTTGAATGTGAGTCTTTCTGTGTTTGAAGCAGAAATTTAGGTATGCTGATTATGGAACAAAATAGCCATTTAGTTCCAGCCTTTGAAAGGACTTAAAACAAACTAGATGACCCTACAACTAATGTAGCATTGCCATGCTTCATTTCTCACTTGTAGGTCATTAGTGTATCCTAGCTTCCATTGTTTGAGTTTTTACCGAAGTAAGAACCTCAAGCGGTATATGATACCAAGGAAGTTTGATTGCTAGGTCACTTCTCTTTAAACTTATAGGTAGAACCGGAATCGTAAATTCCTTTCATTTGTTCCTTTGTTTTCCTATTTCTTGTACCCTTTCTTATAGTCTTAAGAATTGAATTCTTTAGTGTTGACTTTTATACTTTGTTAGACATGTCCAATGTCACCAACAAGGTTCTTTACCATTTTAATTTATGTTGAATATTCTGTTTCAACTAGATGATCTTACCAGAAGCTTCTAAAGTTCTCTAAGCATCGATCTATTCGAATGTCTAGGGACTAGACTCATTCGAGAATTAAATGGACAAAGATATTAGGTTGTTAACCATTGGTAAAGCTGAGCGTTTAAGCTCAATGCTTTATGATCTCAAAACTACAGTGTATTTTGAATTCACAAGCACCAATTGGTTTGCCATTCGAATTTGATATTCGAAAACAACCATAAAAGTCGCTATAAGAAACGTACATTTTAAATTGCTCACTTTCTCTCTTTCCGTGAATCGTTCTTGGATTCACTACCAATCGAGGAAATTTACTGTTACCTTTCTAAAAGGATTTATTGCAGTGCAAGATATTTAATTATAAACAATAATTAAAACATACATTGAAGCATGCAAAGTCTAAACATTTATCATGAATAATAACTTGAAATTAAAGCAACCATGCAATTCAAACAAGTTATTAGCATTTTATTCGATTTTATTGTTCCGGCAGGTGTGAATAAAATGATTCCAAGATCCTAAAACCATTGAAGAATTAAGCACAGTTTGTCGACTCAATTCTAAAACATTTTAGGTAAGCAAAAGCCTTTTGCTAATAGTCTAGAAACTATTCTTGGTTGATAGGTACGTCTAAGAACTTATTAGGTAAACCTATCGAATTTGCCACGACATAAAAGGACTCCTTACTTATATCGTTGAGTTTCACCAAAACTAACATGTACTCACAATTATTTGTGTACCTTGCCCCTTTAGGACCAATAAGTAACACCTCGCTGAGCGAAAACTATTACTAGATTGATGTAAAGGATATCCAAGCAAGTGTATATTTTGGCATGGCACCTTTTAACTCAATTTTTTAAGTTTGGAACTTAAGGCTCTTACTATGTTGGTTAGATTTTAAGTGAACTAAAATCCTTAATCATGCAACATAATCAAGCTTTTGATCTCATGCATTTTAAGACATATTTAAAACAATAAATAACTTAAAACATGCATAAGATATTTGT
Organism: Spinacia oleracea; assembly: GCF_020520425.1. Lineage (NCBI taxonomy): Eukaryota > Viridiplantae > Streptophyta > Magnoliopsida > Caryophyllales > Amaranthaceae > Spinacia > Spinacia oleracea. The sequence goes on along the minus strand of NC_079490.1, from coordinate 129,245,703 downwards.
GATCTAGTATGGCCCGACTTCATCTTGAAGCTTTGACTTCAAAGTCCGTCTTGAAAATCTCCGTGGGAGGCACCATTTTCTTCAAATAGGATAAGCTATAACTAATTACAACTATTTGATGGTACGCATACCATATTTGAATTGAAAAACAATTTTGGTACTTTAGACCAATTACATTCAAATTAATGGTACGCAGACCATATTTTCTATCCTATTTGGGCCATACTAGTCACTTCATAACCTGCAAAACAGTACATATACAATATATACCATTCACCCATTCATTATCATGAATGGCCCACATAGCTGGTTAGTTAAACACATTATGCATCACGTAAACATTTGCAGCAATTAATCAAGGGCACCAATAATCTACCAATTATTCAGTCCTTATTAATTCTAATCGAGTTGTTTTAACCTTAAGGATTTGTAGACCTAATCAAGAGTTTATGACTAAAAAGTGCTCCCACTCAAACCAATAAATTCATATGCTTTACTAATTTTAAACATAAAATTGTATTTCTAGTCTAACCGGAAACATACAAATTTAATTAAAATTTAAAGCTCATATAAATTTATAATTGAATCCAAAATTTAATTTAATTTCAGTCGCATTTAAATTAATTCATGATTTTAATTTTAGTAAAATAATTAGAATAAATTCCATTTATTATAATTATAATATTCAAAATTAAAATCCAAGAAATTAATTCAAATTATTAATTTTAAAATTAATTAAAATTACGTGAACTGAAATTTTCAAATTAAACATTCAAAACGATCTAATCGAAACGCAAACACCCTACGCGTTGCACGCCCATGGGCTGTACGCACACAGCCATTGCTGGCCATGTGCGCGCAGCCCATGCGCTCGTTGCATAGCTGCTGCTGTCCCATACGCAAGCCTTCGCACAGCGCCCACCGCACGCGAGCTATCGCTCGCAGCGCGCGCGCGAGATCGCTCGCTGGGCGCGCTGGTTCGCTCGCTGGCGCGCGAGATCGCTCGCTGGCGCGCGAGATCGCTCGCTGGTGCGCGCGATCCATCGCTCGCTGGCGCGCGAGATCGCTCGCTGGTGCGCGCGAGCCATCGCTCGCTGGCGCGCGAGATCGCTCGCTGCGCGCGCGCGAGCCATCGCTCGCTGGTGCGCGACATCGCTCGCTGGGCGGGCGACGTCGCGCGTTGTGCGCGCGAGTGATGCTGTGCGCAGCGCTCGTGGCACGCGAGCTTGCGCTCGCTGCGCACGAGGCTGCGCGCTGTTGTGCGAGGCAGCGCGCGCTGTGGCGCAGCTCGCTTGCTGCCCACACGCGACTGCCTTGGCTCGCCCCTCGCCCATGCCCATCCGTTCATTGCTCGTGGCACACGTCACAAGGCAGGGCTGCTGCCTTGTGCTCGTGCATTACGCCCTTGCTCATTGCATTCGTGCCGCACGGGCGACGAGCTCCCTTGCTCGTCGTCGCATGCCCGCATTATACAACACCCCTTAAGGGTAACACGAAGCGTCCATTTCTTCGTGCGTGCAAGTTATTTGAACGAATCGCATAAAAAATTTAAAATTTATATTTAAAATTAATGACAAATTAATAAATATTATTAATTTCATAATTTTAGGGCGAAAAATCGAAAATTTATTATACAATTGATTTCCGATTGTTATGGATTCAAGTCTAGGTCATAAAAAATTAAAATTTATCATAAATTTACAATTTTTATGGTGGTTTTTAATCATAGGTTTCTAATTAAATTACAATTAATTATGAAAATCAAATTAATTCTAAATTATTCTAATTTTCAACAAATTAATCATAATTACAAATTAGATTGCATAATTAACAAGACTAGGCATTCAAACTTGTTAAACATATGCAGTAGGTCAATCAAAAATTCAAGATTTATCAACAGGAATCGCAAATATTTAATTTAACATCTTAAATTTACGAAATTTTGCATCCGAAAAACTAAAACCTTCGAAAAGTCATAGTTAGGCTTCGAATTTGAGAATTCTGGGTTCGGCAGAAAAATACTATTTTTGTCAAAATTTTAGAATGCCTTTGACATGCGGAATTGACACAAAAATCACTCAATTCGGATGAGTAATGAAGAAACTGCCGAAAAACTGCGTACATATATTTAAATAAACGCAATTTGCAATTAATTAACAATTACGAAAATTAATCACCCCTTTTAATTCTTGCAAATTTGTAATATTTAACCATGTTCATGCAATTTAGATTATGAAAATAATAAGGGGCTCGTGATACCACTGTTAGGTTATGATACATATGACATTTACATAAATCATGCGGAAACAACCATTAACCCAGGAAACATATTATTTACACATAATCATATAGCATAATTAGATGCATACTCTTTGTTGCGTGCCTTCCCTAGCTGCGCCCGAACCGAACAAGAACAAGTCTTTTAGGACTCCAAGTGTCGTCCCTCCGTAGAAAGTCCACAGCACGTCCGGATCCGCCTTAAGATTGACCAACTAGAATCGCCCTTAAGGTACTCAGAAAATTCGGCACTTTTGGGGCAAGATGGGTGTTTGAATTTTCTCTCAAAAACCTCACTTTTGAATACTTTGAAACTTATGTATAAATTATGACCCCTAGGCCTTTATTTATAGAGTTATGGAAAAGGAATCGTAATCCTAGTAGGATGCGAATTAATTGGAATTAGAATTCTACATGAATTCTACTTAATCAATTTATCCAATAGGAATAGAAATTTAATCATACACTGACTCTTGCAGATTCAGGAATCTCGCATGAGCTAAAACTCACACACACACGGCAGCCACAAGGGCTGCCCACGCATGCGAGCAGCAGCCCACGCAGCGCGGCCCACGCATGCGCGGCCTTGTGCGCGCTGGGCTGTGGCGTGCGTGCTTGCTGGGCGATGGCCTGGCTTCGTGCTGGGCCTTCGTCCGGCAGGCCTCGTCCGATGCTAATTCGTACGATACGCTTCCGATTAAATTTCCATTTCCGGAATCTATTTCCGATACGAACAATATTTAATATTTCCGATTCCGGAATTAATTTCCGTTTCGAACAAATATTTAATATTTCCGTTTTCGGAATTATTTTCCGATTCCGGCAATATTTCCGATTCTGACAATATTTCCGTTTCCGGCAATATTTCCGATTCTGGTAATATTTCCATTTCCAATAATATTTTCCGATACGTACCATGTTTCCGTTTCCGGCAACATCTACGACTTGGATAATATTCATATTTCCGATACGATCCATATTTCCGTTTCCGGCAATATCATCGTTTCCGGAGTATTCATTTCTTGCCTGTGACGATCTTAGCTCCCACTGAAACCAAGATCCGTCGGTTCCGAATATTCATAGATGGAGTATTTAATGCCATTAAATACTTGATCCGTTTACGTACTATTTGTGTGACCCTACGGGTTCAGTCAAGAGTAAGCTGTGGATTAATATCATTAATTCCACTTGAACTGAAGCGGCCTCTAGCTAGGCATTCAGCTCACTTGATCTCACTGAATTATTAACTCGTTAATTAATACTGAACCGCATTTATTAGACTTAACATAGAATGCATACTTGGACCAAGGGCATTATTTCCTTCATTACTTTGGTGGACTCAAGTCGATTTACTGATACCGAGGAGCCCTTTGTTTTGGCATCTCATGCGAAACAAATTTTCTACGTCCAAGACAACATTGATCATCAGTGGCGTGTTGTTGCTCAAGGAAAGAGAAAAATTGTTGGTGTCGAAGATGTTGTTGATGAAGAAGAGTATGATCGATTTGATGACACCCCGCCTCTATCTATTGGTGTTCAACCTCTAGGAGATGGGGAAGACATTGTTGATGATGGAGAATATGATCATGAAGAAGGAGTATATGTTGATCTTGATATATAATTTGTCAGATATTATATATGGTGTTATTTAGACAAAACGTTGTTAGCATAGTCCTTTAGCTTTTCTTATTTAGTTGGTGTTTATCACTGAAGTCAGTTTGGTTAATGTCTTATTTTGCAAAAACTTTGAGTTACTTTAGACATCGATTTGATGATATAGATTAGTGTGGTTTTGTTTTTCTTTGTAAGTTTTTGTCCACCGGATTTACTTTACATGCCTTCATCACGGATTCTGGTTTTTAAAACATTTTTCTGAATTTCACTTTCTGTACTTTTAGTTTATTGATACATTCTCAGGGTTTATTTATCATGGTCAGTTAACCTTTATTCATAATTGGTAAGTGTCCTTGTACTTTTTGTTTAGATTCGTTAAACCAACAACTTGTCCAAATTATCTCATCTATATGGATTCGTTTAACTGATGGCTGAATACTTTGGTTGTATAGTTTAGCTAACTTCGGTTGTATACTTGCCAGAATTAGTATGGATGTTGAACAAAGTCAAGAGCAAAGATCAGCGGAACAAAGTCAAGATCAAGGATCCGCTAAACAAAATGTACCATCTAAGAAGAGGAGTAGGGGTCCATCAAAGGGGGTACAGTCAAGTACGCCTATGTTCCTAGAGTTTAATGCTTTTGATTTGCCTTGTGGGAATTGGGAAGCTGCCTACGGGAAACAAATTGGCGCTTGTGCTAAGAGAATTGATATAAATTTCAACGAATATTCGAAGATTGATAAAGTTGACAAGGACAACTTATGGGAGGAGACAAAGGTATGAATTTACTGTCTTAATTAACTTAGCTCGTGCATTGATTTATTGTCTTAATCAGCGTACCTCATTGCTGAACCGGTAAAATCCCATCCACTGTCTTAATTAACTTAACAAAATGCATACTGATACCTGTCAGTGTGAGGGGAGAATCTGAGATAAACGTACCTCTTCTCTTCTCTTCTCCTCTCCTGTCAGCTGACCAGTCAAACCAATCCAAAACAACTGACCTACTGCAGCACTGAAAGCATAAGTAAGAAGAACGAGCCTATCAAACCAGTCTACCCCACATTCAGCCAATGTTCTCCTCTTCTCTTCTCCAAATAATTTGGTTTTTGTTTGACTCTATTCTGTTTCATTTAAAATCGGGTAGTATCCTATATCAGTTTAAATGTACGGTTTGAGGTAGTGGATGCACGTAGATCATGAACTGATCTTTCCTTACTCGGGTAGTATAAAAGATGAGTTTAAATAAAAATTTGCATGATTTCAGTATCCATGAACTGAACTTTTTCACAATGATGAAGTCTATTATGAACTGATTTCTCGCTCTTAGTTGACTTGGTGTAATTCTGTACTTTGCTATAAGGACTCGGTGTATTTATATACATTTGAATCAGATATATCTAGCAGTTAGATATATCTTGCTGCAAATGCTTGCATTACTTGAGAATATACCTAATTATCTGGTTAAGTTTCATCTAGGTTTTCAGACCAGAGTATAACATTTGAATCAGATATATCTAGCAGTTAGATATAAATTTTTCACAATCTAAGAAACTCAAGCCCTCAATCAACTAACATGAGAAATAAATGTTCGGATTCACAACAACAATAAGAAACCAAAACAAAAAGGAGTATAAAATGCAGCAACAACAACTTAGGAATGCTCAAAACTCAATGACAAGTAACAAAATTAATCTCTACCAATCCGCAAAACACATAGAAAGAGAGAGAGATAGACAGGAGAGGAAAAAAAACAGACCAGAATCAAGAGAGTCCAGGAAAGCACGGTAATACGGCGAGAGGTGGTAGCATCAAAACATCAGTTTGCCATCACAGGGAAGACTTGAGAAGTGAGAAATGGTTTGATGATGAATTCCGGAAATATCGAGACTTTTCCTCAAATTGTAAATGATCCCAAAATGAAGATGCCACGTAGCTCTATAATGATTTCCTTCCCTTATGCAAAGTTGTTTATTATTATGTAGGATGAGCTGTACTTTTTCACTTCAATTCGGAATTTTCATGTAGTTTTGTGTTTTGTTGTTTGTGTGTTTAATTAAATGGTTAGTGTCTATTTATTTGACAGCGAAAGTTTCACATTGAGGATCCAACTGGTGAGAAGCAAAAAAAGTTTCATAGCGCTGTGGCTGCACGATTCAGATGCCATAAGTCAAATTTGAGGTCTCGTTTTATCACTTTAACAAACCCGTACCCACCAGATTCTCCAAAAGCACACATGAAGCCATGGGAAGTGTATGAAGGTTACTTCACGGAGGATCAGTGGACGGCCTTTGAGATACATAGTAACTTGCCAGAGTTTAAGGTAAATATTTAACTTGCTAAAGTCATTACAGTATGTTTTTCTATTCCCAGTTATTGTTGATGTTGTTGGTATTAATATGTTGTGTGCGTCTGCCAGAGCAAGACTGTCATTGTTAGCTTATTCATCAGAATAATTTACATACAAGTTTTCCAGCAGATTGCTATCACCTGTAGAAGTTCTTCGATGTACTGTAAAAAAAGTTCAGTCTGAAGTTCAGCCACAGACTGTGAGTGTCAGATGATAGGGAAAGTTACTTAGCTGATGTTCATTTTCTTAATCTCTTATGCTAATTGTTAGCTTTGTTTCCTTATTCAACAGGTCAAAAGTGAAAAGGGAAAGGAAAATGCAAAGTTAAACAAATGTCGCCATCACTTAGGCCAACATAGTTATCAAAGGGCCCGGAAAAAATGGAGTCAGCAAAAGAGACTTGAAAAGAGACTCCCCGCCATATCAGAATCATCAACGACTGTTTCTGAGCAGAGTACTATCTCAACCAATTCCGATTTTGATAAACGCTCTGTGGAATGGCTTTTAGCGCATGAAAAGCCGCAGCCAGATGGAACGTGGGCTATTGACCCCAAAGATACAGAGACTATTCGCATTGCTAATCTAGTTGTAACTGGTGCATAAAACATCATTTTTACATTACGAATGAATTTGAGCGTGTAAATGGGAATTTTTGTTCGCAACTTGTGTGAGAAATCACAAAACACAGTTGAGCAATGTAGCCGTGCTAAGATTTTTTTTAATGTTCTATTTTATTGTTAAACTTCTGTTTAGGAGTTGCATTTCGGAATTTTGATAAAGAAACTTCTGCTACACCTAGCTTGCTACATATATATATATATATATATATATATATATATATATATATATATATATATATATATATATATATATATATATATATATATATATATATATATATTACGATTAATAGCCATTCTAACCCTTATTACTTGTTGCCAGGATTTGCAAAAACAGGCCAAAGAGCGAGAGGAAGGGGTATATAAACCATTAGAGCGGGGTGTTGATGCCCTTACCATGGCTCTTGGGAAAACGGACCACCGTGGATTTGTCAAGGGACTTGGTGTGTGTGGGATTGGTGTAGGCTATAAGCAAGCATTTGGGCCGGTAGATCGGAAGGCTAAAAAGACGACCCATATTGGTGGTTCACTAGAAGAGTTAGAAGAGATGAAAGCTAGCCTAACTCGAGAATTTGAAGCAAGGCTAGAAGAGAAGGTGCAAGAAAGAGTTCAGAAGGTTTTTGATTCATTTTTGCAAGGCAGGGCCAGCGGTACCGAACAACATATGACCAGTTCTGAAAAGCCAAGCAATGATCTTCAGGAGGAGCCACAAAGCTTGTCAAGTCCAGTAAAAAAAGACCCTCGGTTGGTAGAGGTAAGCATTTCCTTAACAAAATTTATGAATTATTTGGATCAAAAGTTATTGGGATCAAATTAAAATGCCAACACAACATCACATTTCACAATTAATCAATACCAATAAGAATTCACACCTCTTCCTATGCTGGAAATAAGCACTTCAACGGACTCTTTGACAATACATTTTTTGGTCAAAATCATGAAAATTTATCATAAAACAGCCAAGTTTGCAGGCTGTTTGTTCTGTTGTTTCAGTCTGCTGCTATGGGTTGTTCATTGCAGCTGCTACTTCTATTGTTTGTTGGATGCTGCTGTGTTTCTACAGTTTGTGGTGTGAGTTTGCGTTTTTGTAGCCATCATTTGCATATAATGTTAGTGAAAGTCAGTCATCAGCCAAAAATGCTTAATGATTCAACTACAAACAGTGGCAGCCAACACAAAGGCACAAAGCTAAAGATCTGTCACACTTCTGTGTTTAACATAATAACAGGGTACGCTCAGGCTAGTTAATGTGTGCAGGCTAATCTGTGCTTAACATAATAACAGGGCATGCTATCTACTTTCATTCCGAAACAGAATTTGAGTGTGGATCTCTTAAAATTTGGACCAATGTCTGTTAGTCTCACCACTTCTACACGCCTTCTTTGTAGCTCTTACAGGAATTGTGCTCAGAATTTAGAATGAGGGGGTAAGTCAGTCTATCTACCCTTTCTAATTTGTACCTTATGGGAGTAAAACCTTTGAATTTGAACTAGAACCCTAGGGTTTTGGCAGTTGAGTAAATATTGTAATAGACCGGACACCAAAACACAGCAACATTTCAGGTTATGATACATGATGCTCAATCAGAATAATTTCTAGAAATAACTAACCATATTTATTGCTGATACATGATGCTCAATCAGAATAATATGGTATGATTCCGTCTTAAACCCCTAACCAAAAATCCTTGATTAAAATCCACCCCACTTTACTACTTGGTAGGTTGATTAGCAACAATAAATTCCCAGGGCTTTGTGTTAAAGAATAATCTGAATTCCTGACAACCTAAACTTGTCTTTCCGGACATGTCAGATTAGGAAAAAAAAATACTCCATACTCTTCTAATGTCAATAAGCTAGCATGCAAAGGCACTCAAATCAGATCCTCCATAGATATAATAGGAAGAATTCAACGCTGAACATTAACAATAACTTAGAAAGAGGGGAAGAAAATATATCTAGGACTCACTCTGGACACACAAGATTTATAACATGCTGCAGACTAAGCAAGTTACAAACTCTCGGAGGATACACCGAACAAGAGGACATTGTGACTCTTTTGGCCTCAGAACCAAACCTAGTAATCCAGCCATGAGTCGCTGCAGAACCTGTGAGAAGTGAGGAGTAAGTTATACACAAGCAACATATATAAGAGTGAAAAATTGGAGATAGTGTAACTTCGTCAAACTCCTTCCACACCTTGTACTCACTCTCAGCAGACATCAATGCTGGATGGAGTTCCTTAGAAGCCATAAGATCGTGTTTTATTCTTTCATCAGAAGACAAAGTAAACAATAATATCTACGCCAATAGAAGCTTGGATTTTTCTAAACAATTCCAGATGATCACCTATTAAGTCAACTATATCCCTAAAGCATTAAACGTATTTATGTTAGTCATGATGCAAGAACTCAAACAACTGCTATTGTATAAGATGCAGGCATAACTAAAACATAAATTATTTACCTTGTTAGAATTGAAGCTCTTGTTGTATTGTTTTATTGTTAATTGTATCTTATTTTTGTATAATTAACTTGAGAATTTTTTGTGAACTTATGTAGTTATGTTTCAGATTTTTTGTCCATAACTATTTAGGTAATTATGAAGTACAATTTAATAATATTTAGTTCTAATATTGATATGTATTTATATCACGGATGTATTTATAATATTTAGAATTTATTTGTTCTCTAGATTACCTAGCCCACTTATATAGTTTTCTTCTTTCTAAATTGGGTTATTTAGTAGTATTATTGTATTATTGACATAAAAAATTATGCACTTGTTGTTGAAGGCCTAATTAGTAATTATTACCAAGTATTGACCATTCTTTTCAATTTTCCGTCCTTGCAATAACAATGTTTGCTCTAAATGTATGTAGGTTCCAACTAAATGTCGTCTTGCTTTGAATGATGAATGCAATGAGAACTTAGTGATCGTGGCAGATGGAACGGTAGAACCTTGCCCGCATGGGGTGACTCACAACAAGAAAATGAAGCGCGACAACTACAGGGTTAGTGTAGACAACCCTTATAGTGATTATGCCCTCTTTGACCTTCCAATTGAGACCGATGATGGTGTCACTAAGTTGGGTCAGGCTAAAGGTTATTTTGTGGAATGGCCCGTAGACATGGTGTTCTTTGTGGATAAGGTAATAGTTCTATCATAAATAATGACTTGAAAACTATTTTTCTGAAACTTATACTAACATTTAGCTCTTCACATGAAAGGGCGAGACAACGCCTAAGAAGGCTAAATCGATATCACTCAAGCAGAAAGTTGATAGTTGTGGCTATAAATCAGGGGAGTCATCAACTGTCAAAGGCAAAGGAGGCAAATGCAGTGAACTTTCCGAAAATATCGTTGAAAGTCTTGGTGAGTATTGTTCTATGTTATATTATTGCATGATTTCGGGTGAAGGAGATTATGATACCACGTCAATACCACTGAAGGCCCCATTGTTTTATCAAGATCAAGACAAAGAGATTTTTCTTACATCCACTGACGTCTACGAATTCTTAAGAGGGGCATGGGCTAATGTCTCATTGATTTATGTCTACATATTGTAAACTATTTTCACTCTAATACTTATATTTTATGTAATTGAATTGCATTAACTATGAAATTTTTACAATCATCTTATTAACTATTCACTTTGCAAAATTTATGCAGGTTTCTTGTTGAAGAGCGCATCTCTTTATTTCAAATTTCAGAGATCAAATTCCTGTGTCCCCAAAGAATATCTGCAGCTGAAATCAAGAGTGGCCCATCTGAAGTTTCGATGTACTTAAGAAATGCTTTCTTGGCTGATGCAAATTCATTTTGGCGCCGTATTATGAAGAGTATGTACTACTTATAATTTGAAATCCAAGCCCATTACTTATTTAATATATGTTATTATTATATTAACAAGTTTCTTAAAATGCAGCAACCATTGGGTTCTCTAAGCGATTGACCTGCGTATGGGGTTTGTGTACGAGTTTGACTCTTGTATGCAACCTGAGAACAAACCGCGACACTCACACCTGGCAAATATAATGAAAACGTTAGTTCATAACCTAAATAATATTTCATATAATTAAATTGATCTTCTATTTTGTTCTCGTTAAATATTTGGTGGTGGTGTTTGTTGTTTGGTAGACCCTATAATGTTTACAGGTGTAGACTTAAAGAGAATGCTTTCAAAAAGAGCAAGGTGCAATTGTTATTCATAAGAATGGAGGTATGTATGCATTACTAGCTTCTCTTGTTATTTTAAACATACATAATAATTAATTGACTAAATATTATTACGTTTTCATTTACTAGTGCGCTCAACAACGTGGAAGTACCGAGTGTGGATATTATGTAATGAGATACATGTATGAGATAGTTTCTTCTCATAGATACTGCAAGGATAAGTTGCAAGAGGTTAGTGCCATGTCCTTATTTGTTTTTCACTTGTTTACTTACACTAGCTTGATTCAACCTTCTTTTTAGTATCATATATTTATTTACTTATGATTTTCGAGTTATTTGGCTTATTGCTAAGACTCATTTTGTTCATCTCAATCTCTTTTTTGAAGTAAATACTTCAATATTTCTTTTATAGTCAAGGAAGCTAAGCGAGCAAATAAAATATTACATGCTAAGTAATTAACATGCTTATTTTATTTTATTTTATTGTGAAGGAGTACATGGCAAGGGATGCATCGTATAATGATGAAGAAATCAACGAGGTTCGAGAACAATGGGCTAAGTTTTTTAGAACAACTTATTTATTGAAAGATTAAACTTTTTTAGTGACATTAATTGTGATGATTATTTTTAGAGAGGTATAATCGCATATTATGTTCATAGGCGTAGGAACTTGTATCTACATTCATTCATTTATATTGTCCAAGAAAATAGAACATTTATTGATAATATTTCCTATCTTATTATTGAAATTTGGTTGATAATCTCAAGTTAGTTTTGTTGTCTTTGTGAAAATTTGGTATGTGTAGTATTGGTGTATTATATATTGGATAAAGAGGACTTGTGGTGGAATATGTAGACCAGGCCAGATTGCAGGTTTAATTCCGTCACCCCAACTTGATTGGGTGATCAACTTTATAAGGGAAATGCTGTCAAATTTTTCATAGAATATTACTGTCGCTGCACTGCTGCTGTCGCTGCACTGCTGCTGTTGTCGCTGCACTGCAGCTGCTTTCGCTGCACTGCTGCTGCTGTCGATGCACAACTGCTGCTGTCGCTGCACACCTGCTGCTGCTACTGTCGCTGCACAGCTGCTCCGGTACTGCTGTTGCTGCGTTGCTCCAGTACTGCTGCTGCAGCGCTGCTCCAGTGCTGCTGCTGCGCTGCTGCAGCACTGTTTTTATTATAATTTTAAAAAAAAAGGTAATTAGTAACTGGTATGAAATGGTTATAGTTACTAGTATAAATTATATTAGTAACTGGCCTACGCTTGTAGTAACTGGCAATTATAGAAGCCAATTACAAATAAGAAAATAGTAGTAACTGGCCAAGCCCAACACCAGTTATAAATAGCTCATTTTTTTATGTAAAATTTGACATATAGTAACGGGCAAACGTAAATGCCAGTTACGAATAGCACAGTATTAGTAACTGACATTTGCCAGTTACAAATAAATTACACTATTAGTAACGTGGCTATAGCAACGGACGATGTTAGTTACTAAAAGTCATTTTTTGCCAGTTACTAATAGCACTTTTTCTACTAGTGTGATCACAAGTCTGCTACCTAGATGATTTTCTATTTTAGATATGATTATCATTCTAAACAGAAACGAAAGACTAGATCATTCTAGAAACATATTCAAGGATCTTTTCATCTTACATCGAAAGGATTTCGATAGAAAAGATCCTAAGAATAGCAAAGTATGATAAACTAAACCTCTGCATTGAATGATACAAAACATTTATATGCAGATATGGAATAAAGTTGAGTTCCATGAATGTTTTAAGTATTGGGTGAAAGGCCTATATCTGTAAAACATTAAATGGTTGATTTTGGGTTAGAGGCCCACAAATTGGTAAGCATTTGGTTTAAACATTTATCGTTTATGAAATTACATTTCATAGTTCATTTAATCTTGGTTTAGTATTAAATGATAAGTCCATGTGATTCAAATCATTCAAATGGGATGTCAAGATGGATTCTTCGACAAAGAAACACCCATAAGTGAACTTGAATATTGAAGTCACAAAGGATCCCTAATCCAGGTCATTGAAAGGTGGACGACCAATGACTAATGAAGATTAGATTGCAAGTAGATTACTTAGTTCTGTTTCTTGAACTAGAGTGACTGGATGTCAGAATCTTTTGCATAGATACTTATTGGATCTTGTATCGGATTGACCATGAGAACACTTTAAGAGATTAAAGTAATGTCATAGGTAGTTCTCATTAATGGTGATTAGAAACCATTCCTCAGAACATGAGCGATTATGTCTGCTCGTTTGAGAATTAGTTCGCTTTGATACTAGCTAAACATCGCACCGTAAAAGGAGGATATAAAAGCAATTATTGGGCGTACTATGAATCAAAGTGAGTGTTCATAGATTGCAAGAATGGATTGTCCTCCTATCTTTGATAGGATAGGGTGTTGTTGTGTAACAAGGCCTCTCGCAGAGTTAGATACTGTAAAATGCATGGCCGTGCTCAGAATGGTTAAGGCTTAACCTTCTGCAAAAGTTTAACAGTTGAGCTCTGTAATCCGAGAAACACTTCTAGACCTAATAAGGATGGCTTGGATCTTACCTTATGTTCAGTAAGTAAACACTAAGTGACAAAGGAATGTGGATGCACACTTGTCTGAATAACAAGTGGGAGATTGAAGGAAATATGTCCTTCACCCAAGGTGCATTAAGTCTAATACCCAGGTTCAGATTAATTGCGAACAATTAATTCAGTGAGATCAAGTGATCGGAACAGCTAGCTAGAGCAATGCTTCCGATCAGTGAGTTCTAATGGATATTGAACTCACAGCTTACTCTTGACTGAACCTACAAGGTCACACCAATGACACGTAACAGATCAACGGATTAAATGAATCAGAAATTCATTTAATAGCTTTTCGGGAATTAGTTGGAAAACGTATTATACGATACGACCTTGCATCGGAATCGTATATCGTATCGCGAATATTCGTAAGCTAGGCGAAACGAATAAATCGTATCGTACGACGGTGATTCGTCGTATACGAAACGATAAATAATATATCGGAAATATATTAAACGCGGATACGAGGAGCGGCCCACGAGCCGAGTGCACGAAGCACTCAAGGCCCATGGGCGCGCGCGCTAGGCAAGCAAGCAAGGCGACACAGCAGCGTTGGCCCATGGTCGAGCAGCTGTGTGCGCGCGCGGGCCAAGACCACGACACAGCAGCAGCAGCGCGGCCCACGGCCCAGCTCGTTGTGCGTGTCCTTGTGATGCTGCGCGGGCTTGCTAGCCGGCCTTGCCTTATGGCTTGGTCGGTTAGTAAGGTTATGTAAATAACCTTCTAACCCCGTTTTCCAACATAACACAACACAATTCAGTTTACACACAACCCTAGGAGAAAACAGAGAACCCTAATTCTCTCTGTGCCTCCAAAGTGTATTCATCCCAAAAGCACAAACTCTTGATCGATTGTCTAAGCTACGATAATCAAGACGGATCTGATCGTGTCGGTGAACCAAGTAGAGGAACGACGAGTGGAGTTCTTTGTTCGTGTTCGTTGACAGATTATTGTGGAAAACACGCTTCGAATGTAAGTTTGCTTAATCTGTGCTTTATACATGTTTCCTGGCTTTGGGGATTGTTTCCGCACATGTTATTATGTTTAACTATATTCCCCTACACCCGCCCGGAAAGCTCCTTCTAATCAATACCATCCTCACCGCCTCAACTTCTCATGTACTGTCCGTGTTTATGGTACCAAATATAATCTTGATAAAGTCACGAGCTCCCTCCTAAGGTTCTGGTGGGCTACCTCGGCGGATAGGAGGCCCATGTATTGGAGGAGTAGAGAACTCCTTGAAAAACCAAAGGCATTAGGAGGTTTGGGCCTCATAAATGTTCAAATAATGAATTTTGCCTTGGTGGCGAAGCAGGATTGGCGAATTCACAACAATCCACAACTTCTTGTCTCTTGTGTTCTCATCAGCAAATATAAACTCTCCCCCAATAAGCAAGGCAAAAACGTCAACTAGCATCAACACAGCCTCGTGGGGCTTTAGAAGCCTATTTCGAGCCAGCCAACACACTATTGGAGGTATGGGAATCAATATAGGGGACGGAACACAGACAAGGATCCTTGAAGATATTTTGGTAGGGGAGGGGAAGGTCCCATTCAAAAATACCATCATGACCCCCATCAGAGCGGTCTTTGTCTCGGAATTGTTAAATGAGAACAGGTCATGGAAGTTGAGCTTCATTTGGAGTCTCTTTAATACGCAAACAACCCGTAATATTCTAGCCATTCATATAGGGGAACGTCGTTCTCCGGACTCGCTAACCTGGCTGCACTCAAAAAATGGGACGTACACGGTAAAATCAGGCTACAACTTTCTTGCAAACAATAGGGAGGACCCGAAGGAGGAATTATGGAAATCAAAAGTTCTACCAAAATGGAAACTAATCGGATGGAGACTGATTCACAATGCATTAGCAACGCAAGAGAACCTAAAAAAGAGGGGTATCACCACTGAGCAACAATGACCATTGTGCGGAACACCCGAAGAAACATCAGAGTATCTATTTAGGGATTGTGCAACTTTAGCACGAGTTTGGATGGGCTCTCCGCTTGGCATCGCTCCAGGACAATCAAGCATTCCCCTTGCAACATGGATTGAAAAATTCTTTCTCTACCTCAAGAAACAATCAGAGCCAGAGGATAACATGATATGCACCTTCCTGTCGACTTTATGGAGCATCTGGCTTCATCGCAACGTAATTATCTTCAGACATTCGAACCCGGACCCAATGAGAATCATGAGGCCCATTGAGGAAAACATGTTCAAATCTTTGGCTTTTGGCAAGCAAGCAAGAAACACATGCCTAGCGTCGGCAACACTCAACCTCAGCTCCTATTTTGGTCCACCGACGACGTGTCGGGTACAACACCAACATTAGTACAGGTAGACGGGGCTTGGTAGAAGAGGAAAATCTCAATAGGCAAAGAACTATGGGACGCAGGGGCAGGGTGGGCGATCACACCACCAAACCAGGAGGAAGAATTAGGTTGGGAAAAGATCATGGCTACATCACCTCTTCAGGCGGAATTAAAGGCATTGCTTTTGGGTCTACAAGTTGCGGCAACATCATGGAATAGGATTGAAGTTCATACAGACAGTACGGAGGTTTTGAACTTGATCAAGAATCCTTACATAGCAAAGGGGGATACCAAGGCCCTATTATCAGACATTTCTAGTATTATAGCTTCTTTAAATTATTTATGTTGTTCGAAAGTTCCTCGTTCTTGTATAAAGAAAGCCCATAATCTTGCTACCATAGTAAGAAAAATTGGCTCCTAGCTCTTTTGTTTTATCCACTGCCAAACAAAAAAGGGACTAAACTGACCATTTGAGAACTTTAAAAACAAAAAATAACCTCTTGGCAAACTTTAGGGACCTAAAACATGGGAACATCGGGGCGGTTAACTATGATGTAAAACCATTTACATCACATTAGCTAGAAGACAAAAGAGGAGGAAAAAGAAAAGAAAAAAGTACAATTTCTTTAGAACAAAAAAAGTATAATTTCTCTAGAAAAAAGTATTTCCTCCATTCCGGAAATATTGCACTATTTGTTTTTACACTATTCACACTACGACTTTGGCTTTTTTTTGTGATTTGTACGTAATAAAATTTTAGTCATGTAGGGTCTTGTTAGATTCACATCGATATATATTTTCTAAATATTTAATTTTTTTTTATATAATTTTTACTGAGTAAAAAGGCAATCATGGTGCGATATTTTCGGAACAGAGGAAGTATCATTTCAGTAAAAAAAAATATATATATATACCATTGTTTTTTTTTTTTTCACTGTATGTGTATGGTTACGTAACCGTTAGGTAAACTTCCTCCCTAGTGTATACTTGCTATCTATCACTCGTCGTTTCGTGTACGCCCATTCCTAATTTCCCACCCAGATCTTTTATTGCGCGGGCATTTTTAATCCCTTCTTTTTCTCTCTCCTCCAATTTCTCATCTTCCGCCTCTTCAATGGCTTCTTCATCTTCTTGCTCCGAAGATCAAATCACTTTCAGAACCAAAATCCTGAATCGCCACCTCAACCCAATTCTCTCTCCTACATCACCACCCAATCCTCTCTCCTCCTCACCATGCCTCTCTTATTCCCCACCCGACCTCGCCGTACCCGCCGCCGTGTTCGACACCAAGCAAATGCGATACATCATAGACGATCACCATATCGAGCACCGAGACTGGCTATTCAATATCATGATTCAGAGCAACCTCTTCAACCCTTCGATTCGGGGCCAACGGAAGTTTATCGCCCCTGACTATAATCAATCCATGGAGCAACAAAGAGAGATTACCATCAAGCGAATCGAGTATTTGCGTGATCGAGGTGTTTTTAAGGGTTGGCTTACTGGCGAATCCGAAGAAGATGAGCTTCGTAAGATGGCTTTTGATGAAGTTTTTGCTATTTATGATCATTCCCTTGCTATTAAGCTCGGCGTCCATTTCTTCCTCTGGTAATTCTCTCTAATTATTATTTAATTCAAGAAATTTATCGCCTTTTTGTTTGTTAAAGTGCGGCGAAAGCAAATTTAATTGTGTGTTTTTATTGCTAATTCATGGTTTAATTGTTGCAATTTCCTTTTTTTTTCGAGGGAATTTGTAATTTTGTAGAATGGACTCACCCTAGATTTAAAACCAGCTGAAATTAAATTTCCGAATATCCCAAATCTTTGAATGTGCATAGGAAACTAAAAGAAAATCCAGTTTCTCTGACCTAAAGCATACACTTTTTTTGAATTGTACAGAAACACACGTAGAGCATTGATGTAGACGTAATTTGATCCCTAATCTTGACTACTACCCCACGACTTTACTAGCTAAGCTATATGGAATCTACACATATACTAACATACGGAGTGTACCCCATTCAAATGTGGCTGATCTTAAAATACATTATTTGTTCAAGGTTGTTGAAAAAGTATAGAATAAGAGCTACCCGTCTAATTAAAAAAAAAAAGAAAAAAAAGAATAGGAGCTCAGTTTTGTTGACTTTCAACTACTAACGCTGTACCTACCTCACATCAGCTGGAGATATAGTTTCAGATACTTATTGTACACAATTACAAAAACCCCATTTGCAACAACTCTTTCTTTTTGTATCTAATGGCCTCTCGAGAAGAGATCATCATTTTTGACACCAAAAAATTGAGAGCCCTTTTAGATATGCACAACATCGAAGACCGCGATTCTCTCTATAATTTGATTATTCAGAGCAGTGTGTTTAATCCAAGAAAGATAGGCAGCAGGGTTTTCGTTTCCCCTGACTATAATGAGCCCATGGAACTGCAGCGAGAAGTGACAATGAAGCGGCTGCGGTACATGGTGGATCACGGGGCGTTTAAAGGGTGGATTACGGAGGGAGGAGCAGCAGTTGAGCTAAGGAGAATGGCTTTGAATGAGGTTGTTCAGATGTATGATCACTCCCTTGCTGTTATGCTAGGGGCTCATTACTTCTTGTGGTATGGGAATTTCCCCCCCTAAATTATTAAGTTGTTGGTTTAAAGGTTCATGGCTGTGATGGATCATTCATTCTAGTGGTTCTTAGTGAGAGCAATTGCAAACCACGACTTCTTACTTTCCATTGTTTTTAAAGCTATGCTGTGGTTTGATAGAGTGGTTACTTCCTTCTTGTTCTTCTAATCTTCCTGTCCAATTTGTTGCTCGGGGAGTACATACGTCAAAGCTTGTTCGAGTTATTTGCTTAAAGTTTATGATTCTGAGTTTCTACACAGCTGGTTTTGGCAAGTATTTTATGTGGAAATTCAAGGTGGTTCCTCTAAGAATTATGATGACATTATTGATTTTAATTACCGTATAATGGAAGATATTTATTGTCAAAAATTTTAGGGATTAAAATATATAGCTCCATTCATCATAGTTCAACAGACCTTTTCTAATCATAAATTGAAATGTTCACTATTTTTTATGCTAAGAAGTTTTCGTTTCTTGTGACAACAGGAAGGGGATTTAATCTCTATAGTCAAATGTTTACTGATAAAGTTTCAGCATTTAGTTGTGATCCTCTGTGTAAAAAAGAAACTTTAAATGGGACTTTTTGTGGGAAATCATACACTTACCCTGGGGGTAAGCTTAGTAGACTTACCCTGCAATTAGGGATTGACAACTAAGCAAGTAAAAAATTGGTTTGGGGGGACAATTTTCAGTGTTTGCGCCATTGCAGGTCTTCTTCAACGGGTTTTGCAGCGCGTTATTTCCTTCCCAAAATTATACCGCCCAATTTTCATATTAGAAATTAAAAAAAAAAAAAAAAAAATCAGGTTTACACATTATGCAGATTTGAAGCTTTCTTCTTCGTCGTTTCAAGGTACAGTTTCTTGAACACTATTCTATACTTCCATTTTGAAACGAAATAATTCGTCATCTTCAATACAAAAAGGTATGGTTTTTTTTTGTCCTGAAAAGAAGGAGATTAATCGTTCATTTTTCAGTCGAGAAGAAAGGTGGATTACACATTTTAACAAAGAAACTTCGGTATCATCGAACCTTAAAAGATCTAAATAGATCGGGTTCAAAAAAATTACCAGAAACAAAAAAAAATTGATGGCCGAATCGAATCTACAATTGAAAGAGAGTTATAAACATTAACCAACAGATTGTAGTTGTTTGCGTGATGATCTGCGAAATCTGCCTGGCCGTGGTTCACTTTGGAAACAACGACATAAACACATAAAAAAAAAAAAGGAAAAAAATTATTCATTATTTTGAATTTCAAATTCAAATCAGGTTTGAAATATTTGGTGCTGAGTTGGACGGGAGTACAATGACTAGGATATGACTGGGATTAAAATAGCCAATCATAGCCCAGGGTAAGATTATTAGACTTACCCCCATGGTAACTGTGGGTTTTGCGACTTTTTGTGGTAGACCTGAAGTAGTTGACTCCCTAATCCTCAATGTTTCGTGATACTAGTCATGATTTCTTGATCTTCTTTATCAATTGGTCTCATACTGTCTCTTATTTTCTGAACTCTGAAGTAATGTCCCTTTCATAGAGTAGCTTTCTGAGCACACATGTATTAAATGCACTATTAAGTCTGTCTATGGCTGGGTCTTGGGAGAAGCGTGTGGTGACATGACGGAACTGGGACTAGGTTTCATGGTGCTCTCTTTTCTTTATTTTCCTGAAACTTGTATTTCGTTGTATCGGATAATTATAGGCAATGTTTCTCATGTAAACATGCCTAGTTTTCTTTTAAAAAATATGCAAGATTAGGATTTTGAATTGAGGACCACTTGGGTTCTAACTTGACATTGAAACACTAGCTTTATTAATTCTTTGTTCTTGCAACATCATTGGTTAGATAATAGGAGGTAAATGAGTCTTTTTGTTAGTACTTACTTGGTAGAAGCACTTGTTGTCTACTTCCTTTAGAGTTTTGTGTTATTTGGGGCCTCTAGGATTGGTACATCCTTTCTATGTTACTTGAATCCTTCATTAAACCTCAAGTACCGATGTCGTATCCTCGACACTCCGACATTGGTATGGACAACTCCACACTTCATTTTTCAAAAAGTAGTCGAGCCGGACACTTGGACACGTATCCGTGTCGGACATGTGTACCGCATCCTGGTTATATAGTATCCACTAATGTTTTCGATTTCTTAGTAGGATGCGTTCAGGGTGTTAATGATTTCAATTGAATAGTAATCTACTTTTCAAGCTCATTCATTATTTTTATATTCCAGAATCCAGATTGAACCTTGCAAAGTGAACAGAGGGTTAACTTTTATTTTAAACTAGTTCCTAATAAATCCACTAATCAAACTTCAACGAGATAATGGTCAAGCTATTAAAAGGGGTTCATGAACATAACCGAACAAGCATCCGTCCGCTCATGCTCAATTTTTTTACTTCGTAAGTTTTGAAAAAAAAATTGGTTCATTTGATCAACAGACAATAGTAAACAAACCATGGATGACATGGAACTAAATCTGTTCAGTAAATGTGCCAGTTGGCAGTGTGTATGAACTTTTAGCGCTTGCTAACTCTTGTTTTCTCCGTTCTTCACCCGACCTTCCTTATTTTTCTACCTTTTCTGTCATGTTTTCATCTTGGCCTTCCTCCTTCCCCCTTTTCCTGTCCTTGACAAGGAAATTCCATTAAGGAAATAAGCTAAACAGCTATAGGGGAATGATTTGGAGCAATATGCCTATCGTGCTTCTCTTTCATAACAATTACATGTAGTGGACAAGTATACATCTGCATATCAATAAGTCAATAACTATGTGCTAAAAGAAACACCAGGAATAACACGTAGTATTTTGCAAATTTTTTTTTTTTTGCAAAAAACTTTTTTTTTATTGGTTTATTTTTATTTTTTTTTTTAAATTTTTTTTTTGCAAAAATCTTTTTACCCCCAAATCATTTTTGGACTAAGGCTTTGTTGTTGTTGTTGTTGTTCTAAAAATCTTTTTATGCAATATTCTTATCCACCATAAAATTTCCTTATAAATTAAACTAGAATATTTTTCCAATATTTTATAAGTTTTATTATCATTTCATATCTTTTGAAAAATATATATTTGGAAAAAAAAAGTCAAAACTTTACCAACAACAAATTTCTTTAAATACATAAAATTATCAATAACAATATACAATACTAATCTTTTTTTTATAAAATACACAGTACTAAAAGGTACACCGAAACTACTCGTGTTATAAAGTACTAATGTGTCCTTTGTTTTTTTATTAAAAAGAAAACTCAAATGTCTAATAAAACTTATAAAGATGTCATAGAAAAGTTGACTACATTTCATGAGATTATGATTATATCCACAATTGTTAAAAAGATCGAATACGTACGTATACTCCGTATAATTATTAAATAGATTTTGTGCGTTGCACATACGGGAACAATCTGCATATTCTTTTAGGGATCTACTGGACTGCTACTGCTTGAGAAATTGATTCATCGTCGTATTCCTGAATTTTAGGGGTGGTGCAATCCAATTTTTTGGCACAAAGCGGCATCATGACAAATGGCTGAAAATAACTGAGGACTACGGCATTAAGGGTTGCTTTGCTATGACTGAGCTAGGGCATGGAAGTAATGTAAGCAAGATATTGTTCGTTGAATTAGTTTGATATTATTGTTATGTGCATCAACTTTTTATTGTTCACAAAATCACAACTTGGTTACTGATGCCTTTAGGTAAGAGGAATTGAAACGATCACTACTTATGATCCAAATGCTGGAGAGTTCATCATCAACACTCCATGTGAATCTGCTCAGAAGTACTGGATTGGAGGAGCAGCTAAAGTATGGAATATTTGGATTGCTATCGCTTCTCTCTTGCTTATGTTTTCTTGCTTTGGGCTTTTTCTTGAAGCTTTTACCATATTGACATTCTTTTCCTGTAAAACTTTTGTAGCATGCAACTCATACTGTTGTTTTCTCACAACTCCATATAAATGGGAAAGACGAAGGGGTCCATGCATTTATAGTCCAGATCAGGGATGAGGAAGGCAATGTTAGTCCAAATATACGTATTGCTGATTGTGGTCATAAGATCGGGCTGAATGGTGTTGACAATGGTCGTATCTGGTAATTGGTGATGATATTTCCCCCTTAAATGTCAGTCATTGCTTTAGCTATCGTAGTATAAGATTCAGCATTTCTTTTCTTTTCTAGGTTTGACAATGTTCGCATCCCAAGGGAGAATCTATTGAATTCAGTGGCTGATGTTTCTCCTGATGGCCAGTATCTTAGTGCTATAAAAGACCCTGTTCAGGTTTTTATTCTACTTGTCTTCTTATACTACTTAAAATCTTAAATACTTAAAATAAGCTATTTTTTCCCCTTGTATTGTTTTTATGTCAGTTCCATTTTATATTATGTAAAGTAATGAACATTTAATGTAATCTGCAGTTATGAACTAATTTCTAATTCTATGTGCTTGGATTTGTTCAGAGATTTGCAGCATTTCTTGCTCCATTGACATCTGGTCGCGTCAATATTGCAGTTAGTTCCATTTACATATCAAAGGTGACTGATGCCAGATTTTATGGAATAAATTTGTTAACTTTTATGCTTCTATGATTTTGTTGAGTTACGTTGGCGTTTTCCTTTAGGTTGGTTTAGCTACCGCTTTAAGGTATTCTTTGTCAAGGCGAGCCTTTTCTCTGGCAGCAAATGAACCTGAAGTGTTATTGCTCGACTATCCTAGCCACCAGCGCCGACTCTTGCCTCTTCTTGCAAAGACGTAAGTCATGCATTTAGTGGCTTTTGCAATAGAAAATCATGATGCATCTGGTTTCCTCCTCTTGGCTGGTTTGGCATTCTGTTTGTCAACCTCTAATTATGAAAAAAAAAATATTGATTTTTTTATGAAGTCACTTTTCTGATAGTGCAACCTTCTCAAATAATATTTGTGTCAATACAACAAACAATTATAACTGGAGCTACCTAACTTTTAATTAAGTCACTCACGTCAAATCATATGGGGAGGTTGGAGGTGTTTCAAACTTTCAATGCAGATTTTCAAACTTCGTTTTCCAATGGGGAGAATAGGAGAAACGAGAAGATAAAATAGTTCACTAAGACTGCATTCCTAAGAAGATTTAATTTATGTATCTACGTGCTTATTACTCCTCGTTCTTTGGTTGGATGAACGTGGGAAGTTCCTGTATCTTTTTTCCAGCCCCAGAAAATAGTGAGCTTTTCTTTGATTTTGGTCGAAGTCCAATAGTACAGTGGCTCTCATTTGTATTCTCATTTTATATGTGTTTGATTCGTTTGCTCATATATATTCAGAAAATAGGTAGAGAATTTGCATATAATATGATAGGTTCCAGTTATGTCACTGTGTATGGTTTCTGGCTTCTGCTTGGTATTTGTACTTATACATGTTTGTTTTTATTGCAGATATGCTATGTCTTTCGCTGGAAACTATTTGAAATCCATATATGTGAAACGGTCACCTGAAACAAATAAGAATATCCATGTTGTTTCAAGTGCCCTAAAAGCTACACTAACTTGGCATAACATGCGGACTCTTCAGGTAAATCTTGTCAATGCCGAGTTCAAATTTTCATTTTCTTCAATTTCATCTTAATGATATGGTTTTGATTTGTGAGTGTTCAGGAGTGTCGTGAAGCCTGTGGGGGTCAAGGTCTGAAAACTGAAAATCGTGTAGGTCACTTGAAAGGCGAGTATGATGTGCAATCAACATTTGAGGGGGACAATAATGTTCTCATGCAGCAGGTAGCATCTAATTATTTGGGTTTTCTTGGTGTTTCATTCATCATATGCTTCAGCTGCAGTTTTTATGCCGAATGTCATGCATTATGCTATAATTATTACAGTTGGCTATCATAAAAAGTGCATAATTAGTACTCACTTTATGACCAAACACTCCTGGAAACATAAAACGAGGCATACAGGTGTTTTATGGTGACACCTAGTCAGTCTATGAATTATAGTTGAGCTTTATGCCCAATTATTTGTTGTATTTTGTTGGCAATTTTTGGCCAAACACACCTGCTTAGAGTCAGGCAGCCTTTATGGCGGTGAAACCTGAGACCGAGCCAGTCTATGAGTTCTTGTTCCTTTTTTCCCTCTTTTATGGTGATTAGCTGATTCACTATCGCTGTAAGGGGTTTGGAAGAGAGGATGTTAGTATACCTGGACTCCATGAACAATCTGACACAGGACTATGAACAACTCGCCCAACCTAGAGGTTACGAGAGATGTGGTATAAACCAGGTGGAAGCTTTTGCATTGAGATCGGCACATAATTAACCTTGTTTTATGAATTATTGTTAGCATCTTAGCAATTTGAATCAGGACTGTAGTTTAATACTTTATTAATACTGTAATATTGGTTTCCAAAATGGTTCAGACTTCAGAACGTGAAATTGTACCTCTTTTATTGAAAGACTGCTAATTTTGTGGGAACCTTGGTTTAATCAGTAGCTTCGAGTTGCGTTGGTTATGGAGAATTCTAGTGGATGTTATTCTGGTGAAGAATATTTAGGAAGTGACTAATGTTTCTGAAACTGAAAACTATGTTAGGCTCTTTGAAATTGTTGGTGCAAGTGCACAGAAAAATCTGATTGGGGGTAGCTGTATGATATGTTGTGGTAGAACCTTGCTTGGTACAACATATTTATGTGGAAGATGCATGACCAATATGCAGGATACAATTCCAATTGGAGAAATTGCACTCTATCACTCTATGTCAAAAGGTGATTAGTATTACATGAGATTAATTTCATGTAAAAGTTTAAAAATACTTTGGCCGCTGGATGCAAATTCTCCTTTTTTTGGTGCATCAGCCTTATGTTTGCATGGAGAATGAACAATTTTTCTTATGATAATGATAATGGTCCTAAATCTATGGCTTGCTACAATATGCATTGATAATTTGGTAGATGTTGTAATTAATATTTGGTGCTTCCAACTTTAAGGTTCCAGAAATTTATGGTTTTGAATACCGTGTTTCTAATTTAATGAATTTCTGGTGGTGTTCTCCACATCCCTTAATGGTTGAATATTCCCTATGTTGTCGTCGTTCCTAGTCAAAGTCCTAGTATCTAAGGGCAAGTGGGTTGTATTCCAAGGGATCAAGCAGGCTAAGCCTCCTAAGAGTCAATGCTATGATCGCACTTACAATCAACAAGCAAATAATCTGTAGATTGGTGAAGAAACTAACAATAACAACACCCAGTAGCAAGCATTACAAATACCACAATCTCTTCAAAAACATAGCAACCATGGTCACAAGGGGTGAGCAAGACTGGGGTATTCGGTCTAAATTCCCAGGTCTGGAACCGGAGCTGTTTGCAACTAGTTCCTTAAAATTGGAACTAGAATCGGAATCGAAACTGATTTTTACCGGGTTCGTAAAATTTGGAACCGGAACCGGGGAGTTACCAGTTTTGTTACCCGATCACATATTTAATTTGATAAAAGCTGCGTAGTCATGTGTATTTGGTATATTTCTTTTCGTTGGGGTTGTACTGAATGAACCTTTTTAGTTTATAGGCTACTGTATTTTCTTTGGTCTTTGTTAATATTTTTTGGGCTTTATTAGTTTTGGTTCAGATACCAGGATATGCAACTGGTTGTGGTTTCAGAAATCTAGGAACCAAAACTGTTTTCTAATTTCCTTAATCAGCTGGAATGGTTGTAACCAGATGTTCCTAATCGGTTTCAGTTCCGGAATCAGGTACCCTTTATTTTGCTTAATCTAATGTCCATAAAAGAAATATTTCAACGCACTCCCACCTCGGGCTAGTGGCAAGGTTAAAGATTGACGTTTAAGTGTTTGACCCTAGATAATCTAACTTCAAAAGGAATGATCATGCAGTGGTACATTATGGGACTTTTGAAGCACAAATTTAATTGCGCAAACCAGTAAACAAAATTCTCGAAGAGTATTTAGGCTTTGTTCTCTTAACCTGGTCTGGTCTGATTTTTCTAGTTTCTGATCTGATCTGGTCGAAATATTTTTTGTCAGTGTTTTTTGCTTTTTCTGGTCTGGTTTTTCCTGTTTTGATCTAATAAGAATAAGGTGAAGAGAAGTAGAACAGAGCCTTATTAAGTCACGAGGCTTCTTTCCGGGACCAGTGAAAATGTGACAGTGGGATTTCATTTAGTAGCATGAAAACATGCAAGTTTTAGTTTTACTATCAAATTTATCCCATAAACAAATGTAATTTGTGAAAATTGACCACTGTGTTTTTACTAATAAGACCAGGAATAAGCCTATTTGGCTAATTTGCTAAATGTCCTCAATTCACAAGGAGGAAAAAGAAAAGGGGATAGCGTGAAATGTTAGTCTGGAAGGCTATTTTGGTCATTTGCTAACTGTTATTACCTGTAACCTAGATAGACTTTGCCAAAAGCATGGATCATTTTCTGGTTACAGGAGACTGAAATATGTTCTCAACTCTTCGTAGACAGAAGCTCCACCATGTCATCAGTGAAGACATAAAATGTCTTAAAAGAAGCAGAGAGTTGTTTTCAAAATTTCAGGTTATAAAATAATGTAATTTGAATATACTGTGACTCTGCAAGACCTATTCATGCTGGGAATCAAACCCCAGAAACATTAAATTGGACTAGCTATCGTAATATTTCTCATGTGAAGACCAACTATGAAGCTTTCCCTGCTAGCCATCCACCTTGCTCGCTTGCTTTTGATCTACCTTTGTGTATTTGCTGTCTGGCGTTGCTATTGGACTAGATCAAGCTGTGAACTTTAATACTACAATTTTGGTTATACATGGATTCACATTGGATGTCTGGTTTGTCTCAGGTGATTCTATTAGAGTGAGAGATTTCTGAATAAGTGATGTACCATTTGAAATCTCCCCATCCCCATGTTCATTTTGGAATATTTGGTTGACTGTTTACTTTCTATTCCACTCTACTCATGCTCATTGGACTGATTACAGTGCATTTTACCAAGGTCTATTCTCTCATTACACAATTTTCTTTTTTTAACAAATTGTTCTTGTAGAGTTGTAGTGCGCAGTTTACCTTCATTTAATTTACCACGAAGCTTGGCCACAAATAAATTGTACTGATGCATTAAAAAAAAACCTTTTAAGTGTTCATTGTTGTCAAGCTAAATATCTGGTAATTGCTTTTTCCTTCTCTTTAATATTGAGGTCTAGTGATTTGATGTTTTTGAATTATGCCTGTCCAGGTCAGCAAGGCATTGTTTGGGGAATATATAGCTACTCAGAAGCAAAATAGACCATTCAAAGGATTGTGGTTGGAACACATGAACGGCCCCAGCCCGGTCATTCCTGCTCAACTGACAAGTTCTATTCTCAGAAGCAGCCAGATTCAGGTATTCATTTTAACATCTTCAATACTATCATCTTTTTTGAAAACTTTTTGATATACAATAATCTTTTATTCTTGTTTTCTGATCCAGACTGATATTTTCTACCTGAGAGAGAGAGATCTATTAAATCGTTTTGTAGCAGAAGTTTCAGCACATCAAAAGCAAGGAAGAAATAAAGAATATGCTTTTTCTCTGGTGAGGATTCTCATCTTACACGATTCTTCTTCCTTGTGTTTTTAAGGGTGATGCTTGAAATTTTCACTGAAAAATTCTGAAACCTGAATTTTTGTCATGCTCAAGTTTAACCAAGTCATTGTTTCAATAAGAGGTATTTCATGAGGGTGGTAAAGACCATACTAATTGGACTTCGACGCGCGCTTAAGTAGAAAGTCCTTGCAGCCAGGAAAGAAAATGCTGCTTAAATGTTAAATCCTGGGAGAAATTTTTTTCCGTAACACAATATGATTATACTTTCTTATACTAATACAAATATCGTTGCTTTCTAATCAGTCATATCAGCTTGCAGAAGATTTGGGCAGAGCTTTTGCAGACAAGGCAATTTTGCTTACTTCTATAGAGGCTGAAGCTAATGTTCCTGCTGGACCCCTAAAGGTATAAGAATGAATTATGTTTATTTCAGTGTTTCGTTTTAGCTTTTGAAACCCATAGGTACTTCAGAACAAGTGATGTAGCAGTCATAACTCATTACTATACTTGCATAATAACTTATATATTAGGCCTGCCTGAGTTTGTAGCCTTTATTCTTTAATTATTCGGAGTAAAAAAAAAAAGAAAAAACCAACGATACTCCATTAGTGAGTTTGATCAACTTTTTGCTCATTTGATCAATTTTGATCATTTGGGGAATTTAAAATGACTGAAACTATTAAAATGAGTTTAAAAAACAACGATTGGGTACACACCTAGCTTTACGTGGAAACATGATAGATTTGGTAGAAAAACACACTCCATGATAGAGAAAACCCCATGTGGAAAATTTTATAGACATTTTTGGCATACTACATATAAATTCACGACGTACTCGTAAATATTACTTCCAGACAATCTGGAAATTAAAGCTTTAGACTTTGTTGGAAGAGCTTCTATATGTCACCCAAGGTGATTATGTTGAAAATGTGCAGGATGTGTTAGCGTTGTTGCGAACATTGTATGCTTTGGTAATCTTGGAAGAAGATGCTTCATTCCTTCGTTATGGCTACTTGTCTGTTGAGAATTCTGCTGTAGTAAGACAAGAGGTGATTAAGCTCTGCAGTGAAGTGCGTCCTCACACCCTTGCATTGGTCAGTTCTTTCGGCATACCAGATGCGTTCCTGAGTCCTATTGCGTTTGATTGGATTGATGCAAATTCATGGTCCTCGGTTCAACAGTGATTCAACTACTCAATAATGTATAAATGTTAGTCTGCATTATGTATCTTTTCAATTAGATTGAAGGTTGTTCATTCAATTTGATCTATGCCTCCCTCGCGATGCAATTACAGCAGCATACAATTAGGTAGACAGTAACCAGTACCCTGTACCACTAAGAAAGAATGTGCCCAATTTATTATTTACTTGTCATTTTGTATAATTTGTTCTCTTGGAATAATAATCTAATATATATATATATAAAGGAGACATATTTGTTAAACTATTAGAGCTCCACGTAGGATTACTAATGGTTTTCGCCAATGAAAAATAAGATTTCTAATTAATTTTTGAATTAAAAAAATTAAGTGCCATGTAGATATTTAAATTAATTAATTAATTACTAATATATACAATTCTATCCAAAATCAAACATTCTAATAATTAATTACTACTCCCTCCGTCTCTTTTTGTTTTTTACGTTTAGTATTTTGCACGCATTTTAACGACTAATTAATGTGCATTGAGATTCTTCTAAGTTTTTCAATGTAAACGAGGAAAATTACGTTTATTTATAATGTTTTCACTCTTATCAAAATTCTGATGTGGGGAAAATGAGAAAAAGTTAATGTCTTTATGGAAAAGTGTGAGGGATTAAATGACTCAATTGATTTAATTGGTTAATATAATAATTGGGTACAAATTTTGATAGAATATTAAATTATTTATGTGATAATATAAAAGGAAATATAAAGAACATTTTAAAACACCAAAAAAGGAAACGTAAAAAACAAAAAGAGACGGAGGGAGTAATATATACATTAAGGAACGGCATGGAACTATGGACGGGGTTAGTTTGTTTAGCAGTTGGGAATTATTCCTGAAAGATGTATGCCACGCCACGAATGAGTATTAATGTATTACTATAATGATATATGATGGCAGAGTGACCTCAATAACCGGGTTAAAGACTTATAGCTAGAGAGGGGCAAGGCAGCGGGCGGTGTATCACACATTGTAAGAAGAGATATTTCACACCAAAAAGACAACCTGGCCGGTACCCCGAGTAAATGGACGAAAGCAATGTACAAAAATGATACCAACAAAACCAAGGGAGATAAAAGGCACAAGATGCTGCTTAGTCCTAACTACATCTCTATCTCTATATTGATAAAAATTACAATAGTGTCAGTAAATTCGTTAATATTTAAGATAATACCAAGTAGTATATCCTTTCAATAGTCCTTCACTCATTGTCAGTGAAATGTCTTTCACCTTTTCCATTTCCATTTCCATTTCCATGGTCTGAGTTCACATTGACCTTTGCCTTGCCCTTCCCAGAGCGCTTGTTCTCAGCCGATCCTTGAGCTGTAAGCCTACCCATCTGCTTTTGTAGATCACCAAGGGGATCATTTGTTGTTACTTTTGTCTTTGGACTCTTCTTCTCCTCTGCTACTTTTAGTTCTAAACGGTACAATGCAATTGTATTACACTTATTAATCTCGTACTCAAACAAATGCCATTCTAACTCCTTTTGTGGCTGGGGATCAGCATAGTAAGACCTCTTCTGCCCATTATATTCATTTGCATTTTGCTTCCTTGACTCATGCCAACCACGCCCCTCATGGTCTGGCAACGACCTCTGCTTTCTGTTTCCAGTCTCAAATGCTTTTCTAGGTTTATCAAAAAACAGCCATTCCCTTATCTTTTCACCTTCTGATATGGAAATATCAAATAGTTCTGCAACCCCAAATTAAAAGACCAACAATCATATCATAATATAAATTAACAATATCCTATATTCATATTCTCAACATCTTCTTAATCACTATAATATGCTTACCAGGAGTATTCCATGGAGATTTTGCAGAAGCAGCACCAAGACATTCTGGGATGCCCACATCTTTTCCCTCCAGCTTTGACTTGAGTGCTACAAAAAGTGGACCATCTTTCAAACCAATACCTCCAGGCCTCAGAATAGGACAACTTCCTGGAGGGCATTCCTTTACTGCTAACTCCGCATGAAATCCACTGCAATAGTTTCTACAAATTTCTGTTGACTTAGCAGGTCTTACACAATCCCATAGGGCGCATTTTGGTCCTAAGAATGCGGATGGTGGAGGGTTGACATTTGACGAGAAATCAGAAAATACATCCATTCCCCAATTCTCAATACCACTCGAACTGATAAATATCTCACTGTCAAGGTTCTGGTGTTCATCCAAGGGGAGGAAATCCAGTTGAGTCATCATACTAAAGTTATTAGGCACCATGTTGTGTACATCTGAAGGTTCAAAGTTATTGATCATACTACCTTGCACAGTAGTCGCAACACCATTGCAATTCTCAAAACCTTGATAGTCCTGAGACTCTGGCTTATGATTCTCAAAACCTGGAAGTTCATGATGCTGAGGTGGATGACTGTCAAAGCCAGGAAACTCATGTTGTGGTATATGACTCTGAAAACCTTGGAATTCATGCTGCTGAGGTGTATGATCCTGAAAACCTTGAAAATTTTGTTGCTGAGGTGTAAAATTCAAGTAGCAGACCTGTAAAAACACAAGAATTAGAGTCATGTCATGAAGAATACATACTTCGCATATAATTGCAATGCAGCAAATGGTGATTTCTGATGGTCTATGAAATTGAATAAACATTACTAAGTACTCTTCCAGAATATAATGGGAAAGGCCATTGCATGTTCTTGGAGTGTTTAAATTGAATGAACCTAATCCTGAAGAGTTCACCAAATATTTGGCCTGAACATTTTTAAAAATAGATTGAGAAAGGGGGGTTGCGATTTCGGCATGTTAAAGTACATCAAACCAATCTGAACTTTAAAAGGTGGATCCTAAACAATGGCTTCTTTTCTTTTTTCCAATTTATTCTATTTTCTTATTTCAACATTGGCAAGAGGAAAGTAAACCTCTTCGTCTCTTCCAGAGTTTGACACCGCAAAAGCGCCGGTGGCATCACCATGCCTCATGTTATGTGGTACTGTTAATGGACTTGTTGCATCATCTTCTACATCAAACTGCTGCAACAGCTGACCAAGTTCTTTAGAAAATGACCCAAGACTGTCTTCCTGCATAGCATATGAAATTTTATATTCATTCTTAAGCGGTGCAGATAAGAAACAGCAAAAGAAAATGATACAGATTGAGTACGCACATTCAACGAAGAAGCTGGGGTTGATTTTTCAAGATCATCTTTCCATTCACGAAGTATTTGGTTAACTTGCTCTTCCAGTGTAACAACGTCACCAGCCCGACTCTCCTTCCTGGCAACCTGAATTTCATTGATCACTGACTGAAGATCCTCAATCCGATTCTTTGCTTGATCTTTTAAGAGCAAGTGAGAAGGTTGTCTGTTGTTCTTTGAATCTTTTCCCATATTGTCTCTCACTCAACCTTTACATGCTACAAGTTTCATGAATTAATATGCAAAATTAAAATATTGATTCTGGTTTTACTGTATAAAATATTGATTCTATACACTTGTATGCTCGTATAAACCAACAGTCGTACCCGAAAGCTTCACAATAAAATCTGATTTTATGCTTAAATTATCCCAAATTTTTCGATTTAAATATTTAAATTTATGCAACTAGTATATGATTAATTTTATAAATTTATAACACATTGAAAATATTTGATTTTGTGTATATACAAATCCGAAAATTGCCTATAACACTTCGAACTTTTAGGTAAATAATCTGATTATTTATCTAATTTAATTTCGATTTCTTACCTAATTTATGCCAAAAACAGTGATAAATAGGGCACAAAATCGTTTTATGCGCAATTCTTCTACGAACCCTAATTTTATGAAAATTACACACCCCCAAATTCAATTAAATTGTTGCTTGAAATCTTACCAAATCCACGCAAATTGTTGCACGAATCGAGTGGGGGAAACGGGTAAGCAAGTGTTGCGGCGGTAGTTTTGGCGTATGTGGCCTGCTGCGAGGGAGGGCGAGAGGTTCTGGGTTGTCGAGCAAGGCTGCACAAGCAAGGAAAGCGCGCGGGATCACGCAAGTGTTGCGTGGGATGCTTCGTGGTTACTCTGCTTCGTGCTGGTGGCTGGCTGAGGTGCTGGTCCCGCTGACGAACAGAGATGAAAGAGCAGGCCGGTGGTCGACGGTGAGGGTATAAGCGATTACGCCGGCGCTGCAAGGGTTGAGTGGCTGGGTTTTGCGTCACCGCCCAATTGATTTGGGGGTTTTCTGGTGCTGGGTTTTGTTTTTTCAATCCCGCACAATCTCTTTTGGGGGTTTTTTGGTTTGGCCTTGTTTGGCAAATGGCTTTTTGCTGGCTTTTTGGTTGGCTTTTGGCTATTGGTTTTTAATCTGGTCAAACAGTCAAAAAAATATGTTTGGTAACTGTCTTTTTAGCTTGCTGAAAAATCAGTTTTTTCGCCAAAAATGAAAAGCTAGTAACACTAGCTTTTTGGAGTTGGCTTTTGGCATTTCACTATCTAAATTACTTTTTTGTGCTTGTTTTTTACTAATTAACTAATAATTAATAATTAATGATTAATGATTAATAATTAGTAATTAGTAATTAGTAATTAGTAATTAATAATTAATAATTAATAATAATTAATAATTTTTAATAATTAATAATGAATAATTAATAATTAATAATTACGGAGTATTAATTAATGACTAATAACTAAAAGTGAATAATTAATTAATAATTAATTAATAATTAATCATTAATTATTAATGATGATTAATTAATAATTATTAATTATTATTAATTTAATTTAATTATTATTAATTATTAATCATTGATTATTTATTATTAGTTATTAATTATTACTCTGTAATTATTAATTAAAATAATAATTTATTAATACTATTGCATAAAGTAATTTATTTTTAATTTATATTCTATTTATTTGTAATTACGTTTTACTCCGTACACAATACACAGTATATTATGTATTGAAAAATGAATAAAAGACATTAAATGTCATTAAATGTCATTTTACATAGCTACAGCCAACAGCCAACAACTGATTTTACCAAACATATTTGTGACCAATCCATAGTCAAACAGCCAACAAAAGCAGCCAACTTGAACAGCCAGTCAAAACAGCCAAGTAAAATAGCCGACAGCCAACAGCCAACAGCCAATTTCCAAACAGGGCCTTTATATTTCGAGCGCAAAAGTCCCAACACAATGTATATGAATGACTAGTTAGCTCCCATGCATTATTAATTACTAGTATTTTATGCACACGATGCGTGCATGCATTTTAGAAATTTTATTGTGCCTAGTATTTCATGCACGTGATGCGTGCGGAATTTTACAATCATTGTGGGATTAAATTTAAACGCTAATGTTTCCAATCATTTGTTCCAATTTTTCTCTTTTCAATATTCCTTTTGAAAAATCAGTAATAAACTCGAAATTTAAAAACCACGTGCTGCATGAAGTATATTGGAGAGTGAATAATGTAATTTATTCACTAACTATTTTTTTCTTTTTAAAATTCTATTTTTAAATTTTTATTTATTTTTATTTAGATTAAAACATCTCTATTAGCCAACCACACGCAGGCCGCAGCCCAAAGATATAATCCGGCCCATTCTCTTTTGTTTGATTTCGTTTAGAACAAATTGAAAGATATAATCCAACCCAAATTGAAATAGGTTTTGCCCAAATTGAAACCTGCGTATATTTAGCCATTTGGTTCAGAACACCGCCGCTCTCCTCTCTCTCCTAACCCTATTTTGTTTTGTTTCTGATCTCTCTCCTTTCTCTCTCCTAATTTGATGCTTTCCTTCATTTATCTCCTAAAAAAATGGCTTCAGATAGGCGAAAACCTTCAGAATAATGAATGCCATGAAGATCTTACACATAACTCTCTCGCCTATTTTACACAGGTATGTTCCCCTTATCTTCGTCTATTTTTAGGAATATTTGGAATTGATTTAGAATTTTAGTTATCAATTCATGTTTTTGGGTTTATTATTTGGATTTTATTCATGCGGAATAACGATTTGTTGCTTAATTTTTGTTGTATTTCGTTTTTTTATTATTGGTTAACAAATTTTTTTTATTTGCATGTGGTCTCCCTCCATGAGTGAGTTGGAGAGAGAGATGCAGGAGCGGTGAGCGAGATGACGGCGAGGCGGTGTTGAGGCGCGCGAGGCGGTGGTCGAGGCGTTATCCGAGGCGATAGGTATTTTTCTACATTATTATTATTTTCGTTATTAGATCAGTTTGATTTGTGTATGTTTCTGATAGATTTGATTTGTGTATGTCTCTGATGTGGGTTTTCAAGCTAATTCGAGTTCGAAATTCTGGATTTTATTTTCTTTATTTTCATTTTTTGTTGATCTGGATGCTGAGAATTTTGGTTATTTTTTCACGTTTATTTGACCATTTTAGTTTTTTTAAGATGTAAAATTAAATAAATTTTGGTTTTTTGGCCTAACCTACTTTTTTTGGGTCTGTGTATTTGTGTAGTATGATTGGGAAACCAATTTATGATTTGATTTTGTTTTTTTAGTGCAATTTACTCTTGGCTTATGGAATTTTGTTATTTTTATTTTTTATGCAATTTCAAACATGTTTTTTCTACATGATTAAAAATAAGTCGTTTCAATGGAAGTAGCATGATTTTTATAATTCTTTGGAAATAACATGATATAATTCTTTCACTCTATCTCTTGATTTTGATTGTGGAATTGTTGAATTTCATGGAAAATAGTGTTTTCTGTGATAATATTTTCTCAAAATTTCTTTGGGAATCATTTCAAGTGAATTGAATGGTTTTTTAAACAGTTTAACTTGGGGTTTTTTGGATTTAGCAAAAAAGTGTATCTTTTCTTGCTATTTTGTTTGATTTCCTGCTGATTTTGTGCAAATAGAAAATGATTCTCTGTTTCCTGCTATTCTGCATGCTATTCTGTTTGATTTCTTTAGTTCGTGTTTTTGCTCGTGGAGTTGTTGAATTTCACTGTAAAACAACGTCTTTTATGTTGTTATTGTGATTTTGTGGTCTATTATGTTATGTTGAAATTGGTTTTTGGTCGAAATGTCCTCAATTTTGGAATTGAATGTTGGGATTTCAACATTATAGTGAAAATCAGTGTCAGTGATTGTATGGGATTTCACTGTTCTCTGTGTTTAGTAATGTGTTTCTTTGTGATGATTTATTGACTCGTGCTTTAGTTTTTCACATGAACCAGTTTAAATTGGTGTGGGTTGTTGGTAGAAATGTTTTAGAACCTAATAAAATCTGAAATAAAAACCAAATAAATAACAACTTATGCAGACTAAAAGCATGAACATCAATCATTAATAGTTAATTAAAATCAGTAAAATCATGCAAGTTACTCTTTTGTTTAAGAGATTGGTGCAATTGGCGAACTTAACACCCAAATGAAAATCGAACTTGAAACTGTAACTCTAATCTGTAAAAACCAAAAGAATATTTCAGATTTCTTGATTGATGTAGATTTACATTTTTACATGCTTTTAATCAATAAAATCTGAAGTAATTACTTTTAATCAAGTAAAAGCTAATCAAGCAATTTACATTTGCTGGTGAATGATATTTTGTTTTTAATGGGGGCATGCGATTTACATTACTCGTGTTTTTTATGCTCACCAATGTATACTCACCAAATTATTAGCTACAAACGATGAAATTATAATTATCACCAAATTATGAACAATAGTAATCAGCAAATTATATCACCAATGTAAATTATTCGCTTTTAATCAACAATAATTACTTTTAATTAATTTAAAAACTAATCAAGTAATCTAAAATAATGTTGAAAAGTGATTATTAAGCAAATACTTTGTAATGGACTGATTTTTTTTCAAGTAATTAAAGAAATTAAAATCAAATAAGTGACAATTTAATTAATTAAATTAGGAGTTGATTTATCAGCATGAATTCAAATCTGAAATAATTAATTAAATTAGGTTAAAGGGATGGCTATTACTATAATTTTTTTTGATTGGCACATACCGTATGTTGTTCGTTATTTGATCTCGTTATGAACTCTTAACTCAACTTAAAATCTGCATAAAATCCAATTCAAGTCGATTATTTTCTGATTCATAATTGTAATGACACAAATAACACAAATGTAAACAGAAATTCGTAATTCTCCCAAACATGATTTTAACATAAAAAAAAAAAATTATGAGATGATTTAATTAAAAGAATAAATTAAAATTTAAAATTAATTATAATTAAAATTAATTGAAGCATGAAAGTTGCACCTTGTATTTTGAAATCTG
The DNA here is from genome assembly GCF_020520425.1 of Spinacia oleracea. Lineage (NCBI taxonomy): Eukaryota > Viridiplantae > Streptophyta > Magnoliopsida > Caryophyllales > Amaranthaceae > Spinacia > Spinacia oleracea. The sequence goes on along the minus strand of NC_079490.1, from coordinate 129,208,132 downwards.
CAATTAGAGTTTAAAAAAATATAAGAGATATTAAAAGCATTAATTAAAATGTGAAATAGTTAATTGGAACTCATAAAAGAAACTTACATACCTTGTGTTTTCAAATCTGCAAAATAAATAACGAAATTATATAAGTTAGACCGATTTAATTCTAATGACAGAAATATAAGAGATTCATTATTCTCTAAAAAACCCTATAAACATAAAAAAAAAATTGAGATTATTTAATTAAAAGCGTGAATATGAAAATTTGAAATAATTAATTTAAAATCATAAAAGCGTGAAAGTTACATACCTTGTATTTTCAAATCTGCAATATTAAACAAACATGAATTAAAATGTGTATTATTTTCTAAAAAACATGATTTTAACATAAAAAAATATAAGAGATTGTTTTATTCAAAGCATGAATTAAAATGTGAAATAGTTAATTGAAATTCATTAAAGCATGAAAATCATACCTTGTATTTTCAAATCTGCAAAATAAATTAAAGAAATTATATAAGTTAGACCGATTTAATTCACGAATCATTATTTATTAAAAATTGTTTAATTTCTGTTATGCATACTATAATTCCATGTATTTTATGCATATTACAATTTTAGTGGCCGTATCCTTGTTGGTTATGCATTAATATTCACGAATCTATATTAAAAGTGTTATTTTTTTTTTCTTGCAAGGATTCGTGAGAAAAGTATACTTACTTGTATAGGAGCAACTTCAAGAACGATGATACGGTTCTTCTGAGAATCAAACTTCGCGAATGATTTTTCTTCATCTTCTGAGAACTGAAGAACGTTGTTTTCCGGTTCTTGTTTTTGGGTTTTTTTTTTACCTAATTTATGCCAAAAACAGTGATAAATAGGGCACAAAATCGTTTTATGCGCAATTCTTCTACGAACCCTAATTTTATGAAAATTACACACCCCCAAATCCAATTAAATTGTTGCTTGAAATCTTACCAAATCCACGCAAATTGTTGCACGAATCGAGTGGGAGAAACGGGTAAGCAAGTGTTGCGGCGGTAGTTTTGTCGTATGTGGCCTGCTGCGAGGGAGGGCGAGAGGTTCTGGGTTGTCGAGCAAGGCTGCACAAGCAAGGAAAGCGCGCGGGATCACGCAAGTGTTGCGTGGGATGCTTCGTGGTTACTCTGCTTCGTGCTGGTGGCTGGCTGAGGTGCTAGCCCCGCTGACGAACAGAGATGAAAGAGCAGGGCGGTGGTCGACGGTGAGGGTATAAGCGATTACGCCGGCGCTGTGAGGGTTGAGTGGCTGGGTTTTGCGTCACCGCCCAATTGATTTGGGGGTTTTCTGGTGCTGGGTTTTGTTTTTTCAATCCCGCACAATCTCTTTTGGGGGTTTTTGGTTTGGCCTTGTTTGGCAAATGGCTTTTTGCTGGCTTTTTGGTTGGCTTTTGGCTGTTGGTTTTTTAATCTGGTCAAACAGTCAAAAAAATATGTTCGGTAACTAGCTTTTTAGCTTGCTGAAAAATCAGTTTTTCCGCCAAAAATGAAAAGCTAGTAACACTAGCTTTTTGGAGTTGGCTTTTGGCATTTCACTATCTAAATTACTTTTTTGTCCTTGTTTTTTACTAATTAACTAATAATTAATAATTAATAATTAATAATTAATAATTAATAATTAATGATTAATAATTAGTAATTAATAATTAATAATTAATAATTAATAATAATTAATAATAATTAATAATAATTAATAATGAATAATTTTTAATAATTAATAATGAATAATTAATAATTAGTAATTACGGAGTATTAATTAATGACTAATAACTAAAAGTGAATAATTAATTAATAATTAATCATTAATTATTAATGATGATTAATTAATAATTAATAATTATTATTAATTTAATTTAATTATTATTAATTATTAATTATTAATCATTGATTATTTATTATTAGTTATTAATTATTACTCCGTAATTATTAATTAAAATAATAATTTATTAATACTATTGCATAAAGTAATTTATTTTTAATTTATATTCTATTTATTTGTAATTACGTTTTACTCCGTACACAATACACAGTATAGTATGTATTGAAAAATGAATAAAAGACATTAAATGTCCTTAAATGTCATTTTACATAGCTACAGCCAACAGCCAACAACTGATTTTACCAAACATATTTGTGACCAATCCATAGTTAAACAGCCAACAAAAGCAGCCAACTTGAACAGCCAGTCAAAACAGCCAGGTAAAATAGCCGACAGCCAACAGCCAACAGCCAATTTCCAAACAGGGCCTTTATATTTCGAGCGCAAAAGTCCCAACACAATGTATATGAATGACTAGTTAGCTCCCATGCATTATTAATTATTATTATTTTATTTTATTTTGACATCGGTTAATTTCAACCTATATTAATACTAAAATAAATTACATATTAAAACTAGAACATTACAAACTATAGATATAATTGAAACTATGCTTGTTGGTTTTTGATCGCCTCCTCCACCTTGCGCACTCACATTCCTTTTTTCACTTGAGAAGTAGCTTGGCAATAAACAATAAGAGCATCCACATTCATGGGAACCCATCAATTTCTCTCCCATCACCTCATTGGTCCACATTGAAGGAAATAATGCCCTTGGTCCAAGTATGCATTCAATGTTAAGTCTAATAAATGCGGTTCAGTATTAATTAACAAGTTAATAATTCAGTGAGATCAAGTGAGCTGAATGCCTAGCTAGAGGCCGCTTCAGTTCAAGTGGAATTAATGATATTAATCCACAGCTTACTCTTGACTGAACCCGTAGGGTCACACAAATAGTACGTAAACGGATCAAGTATTTAATGGCATTAAATACTCCATCTATGGATATTCGGAATCGACGGATCTTGGTTTCAGTGGGAGCTGGGATCGTCACAAGCAAGTGAATACTCCGGAAACGATGATATTGCCGGAAACGGAAATATGGATCGTATCGGAAAAATAAATATTATCCAAGTCGTAGATGTTGCCGGAAACGGAAACATGATACGTATCGGAAATATTATCGGAAATGGAAATATTGCCGGAATCAGAAATATTGCCGGAAACGGAAATATTGTCAGAATCGGAAATATTATCGGAATCGGAAAATAATTCCGGAAACGGAAATATTAAATATTTGTTCGAAACGAAAATTAATTCCGGAATCGGAAATATTAAATATTGTTCGTATCGGAAATGAATTCCGGAATCGAGAATTTAATCGGAAGCGTATCGTACGAATTAGCATCGGACGAGGCCCGCTAGACGAAGGCCCAGCACGAAGCCAGGCCATCGCTCAGCGAGCCACACGCACCATCGCACGCCAAGCCTCGACCAGGCCCAGCGCAAGGCCAGGCCCAGCCAAGGCCTGGGGCGCGCGCGCGAGAGCACAGCAGCAGTGGGCCGAGCGCTGTGCGCCTAGCGTGGGCCGCAAGGCTTGCGCGGGTGTACGATGCTCGTGCAATGCTCGTGCGGGAATCCTAAGCAATCGGGATTCGAAATATGATTAAATCCTAAAACTATTAGATAATGATTATTTAATAGAGTCCTAGCAGGATTCTAATTAAACTAATTAATATCCTAATAGGATTATAATTCCTTTTCCATACCTCAATAAATAAGTGCCTAGGGTCATAATTTATAGATACAATTGAAGTATTCAAAGGGTAAGTTTTTGAAAAAAAAATCAGCCATACACTTGCAAACACAATAGCCGAAATTCCTAGTAACCTTAAGGGCGATTCTAGTTGGTCTAACTTGAGGCGGATCCGGACGTACTGTGGACTATCTACGGAGGGACGACATTTGGAGTCCTAAAGACTTATTCTTGTTCAGTTTGGGCGCAGCTAGGGAGGGCACGCTACAAAGTGTATGCTCCTAAATTATGCTAAATGATTATGTGTAAATAATATGTTTCCTGGCATTAAGGTTTTCCGCATGATTTATGTTTTGTCATATGTATCATAACCTAACACACATCACTTTCCACTAACTTTATCACATAATCTTCCCATTTCACAATTTCATACCTACATTCATTAACCTCCCCATTTACCTTCTCTCTCCTACCTTTCCATACCCCACTACCTTTTCTCCCTCCTACTCTCCATACTCCACCAATATTAATAAAAATTATTTGATTCACAATTTCACACATTAATATTAGATAACATTAATTAAATCAAAACTTGGTAATTATAATTAAATAATTACCATTTAATTAATCGGGTTAAATCATTAATTGTAGTACGTTAAAAAAAAGGGTAATTTTTAATTATGCTAATTTAATCGTTAATTGCTATTTACACTAATTTACTCGATTAATGTTATTAATCGCGCTAATATTGATGATAATTTTTATCATTGGAACAAATAAATGCTTAATAAATCAGATTTGTAATTTGGTTTAGAAATAAAACAACATAAATTCATTAAAGAAACATAGATGAATTAGACATGAAACCATACAATTTATATTATTTTAAAAGATTGCAATAATTTAGATAATTAGTCGTCACCGGTAGACGGGCCACAATTTTGCCAAATATGTTGAGCCAGGTCTCTTTGTAACGCATTGTGAACATTTCTATCCCATGTGTCAGCTCTCCTTTCCATATATTAGTCCAGTCCAATACCATTAAATCGACCAGGTTGCACATAATAGTTTGTATGAGTTGATCCGGAAATCGTTGTCCTGTTTTCTTGCTCAAATTCCGTCTTGTCATGATAATTCTGGTATGTATCTCGTGAAAGAAATAATGCCCTTGGTCCAAGTATGCATTCAATGCTAAGTCTAATAAATGCGGTTCAGTATTAATTAATTGTACAAGTTAATAATTCAGTGAGATCAAGTGAGCTGAATGCCTAGCTAGAGGCCGCTTCATTTCAAGTGGAATTAATAATATCAATCCACGGTTTACTCTTGACTGAACTCGTAGGGTCACACAAATAGTACGTGAACGGATCAAGTATTTAAGTGAATTAAATACTCTATTTATAAATATTCGGAATCGACGGATCTCAGTTCCAGTGGGAGCTGAAATCGTCAAAAGGAAAAATATGAGTTCTCCGGAAATGATGATATTGCCGGAAACAGAAATATGGATCATAACGGAAATATAAATTTTATCCAAGTCGTAGATGTTGCCAGAAACGGAAATATGGTACGTATGGGAAAATATTATCGGAAATAGAAATTTTGCTGGAATCGGAAATATTGTCGGAAACGGAAATATTACCGGAATCGGAAATATTGTCGGAATCGGAAATAAATTCCGGAATCGGAAATATTAAATATTTGTTCGAATCGGAAATAAATTCAGGAATCGGAAATATTAAATATTGTTTGAATCGGAAATGAAATCCGGAATCGGAAAACGAATCGGAAGCGCGACGTATGAAACGATCGACGGACGAGCTTGCTAGACGCAAGGCCCAACACGAAGCCAGGATCGCGCATAGCGAAGCCCGCGCGCGCAAGCGAGCAGCAAGGCAAGCCCAACGCGTGAGTAGTGAGCAAGGCAGGCCCAACGCGCACAAGCGAGCAAGGCAAGGCCCAGCGAGCAGCAGCGCCCACGATGGGTCGCGTGCAGTTAGCGCCCGCCTTGGGCCGAGCCGAGCACCAGCGCCCTTGTGGGCTGCGTGGCTGCAAGGCTACGTACGACCAACTCCTTGGTCGTTTAGGATTGCTTGATTAAATCGTTTTCCTAATTCTACTCGATTTGAATGTTTTGTTAAATCTGAAACACTTAGGTGTTTGATTAAACATTAAATTCTAATGGATTAATTTAACTAGAATCCTAATTGATTTAGTTATTTGAATCCTAGTAGAAATCTAAGTCCCTTATTTCCACCATATAAATACGTGGTTCATAATCACAATTTACATACAACAATTCAATAAGTATTCATATAGTTTAAGTTCAAGTGAGAATTTAATAATTTGTCTAAATTAAAAATTGACCTTTCCGAATAAACATAATACCTTAGAAAATATCCTAGTTGGTTGAATCTAAAGCGGATCCGAACGTGCTGTGGACTATCTACGGAGGGGCGACATTTGGAGTCCTAAACTTGTTCTTGTTCGATTCGGGAGCAGCTAGGGAAGGCACGCATCACATGTATGTATCCTAAATTATGCTAATTGACTCAAACTTGTTCTTGCTGCGTGCTATACGTGGCCTGCTCGACGCTTGTGCTATGACCCTACAACTAATGTGGCATTTCCATGCTTCATTTCCCACTTGTAGGTCATTAGTGTATCCTATCTTCCATCATTTGAGTTATTACCGAAGTAAGAAACTCAAGGTGTACGTTATATGATACCAAAGAAGTTTGATTGCTAGATCACTTCTCTTTAAACATAAACTTATAGGTAGAAACGGAATTGTAAATTCCTTTTCACTTGTTCCTTGTTTTCCTATTTATTGTACCCATTCTTATAGTCTTAAGAATTGACTTCTTTAGTGTTGACTTTTATACTTTGTTAGACATGTCCAGTGTCACTACAACAAGGTTCTTACCATTTAATTTATGTTAAAATTTTTGCTTCAACTAGATGATCTTTCCAGAAGCTTCTAAAGTTCTCTATGAAGGAAATAATGCCCTTAGTCCAAATATGCATTTAATGCTAAGTCTAATAAATGCGGTTCAGTATTAACTAATTATACAAGTTAATAATTCAGTGAGATCAAGTGAGTTGTATGCCTAGCTAGAGGCCGCTTCAGTTTGAGTGGAATTAATAATATTAATCCACAACTTACTATTCACTGAACCCGTAGGGTCACACAAATAGTACGTGAACGGATCAAGTATTTAAGTGAATTAAATACTCTATTTATGAATATTCGGAATCGCCAGATCTCGGTTCCAGTGGGAGCTGAAATCGTCAAAAGGCAAAATATGAATACTCCGAAAATGATGATATTGCCGGAAACGGAAATATGGATCATAACGGAAATAATAAATATTATCCAAGTAGTAGATGTTGCCGGAAACGGAAACATGGTACGTATCGGAAAATTTTATCGTAAATAGAAATATTGCCGGAATCGGAAATATTGTCGGAAACGGAAATATTACCGGAATCGGAAATATTGTCGGAATTGGAAATAAATTCCAGAATCGAAAATATTAAATATTTGTCCAAATCGGAAATATATTCCGGAATCGGAAATATTAAATATTGTTCGAATCGGAAATGAATTCCGGATTTGGAAAACGAATCGGAAGTGCGACGTACGAAACGATCGACGGACGAGCTTGCTAGACGCAAGGCCCAACACGAAGCCAGGCCCGCGCCTAGCTAAGACGGCCGCGCACGCAAGCGAGCAGCAAGGCAAGCCCAACGCAAGCGAGCAACAAGGCAAGCCCAACGCAAGCGAGCAAGGCAAGCCCAGCAGCAGCGCCCACGATGGGCCGCGTGCTGCCAGCGCCCCGCCTTGGGCCGCGTGCTGCCAGCGCCCCGCCTTGGGCCGAGCCGAGCACCAGCGCCCTTGTGGGCTGCGTGGCTGCGAGGCTACGTACGACCAACTCCTTGGTCGTTTAGGATTGCTTGCTTAAATCGTTTTCCTAATTCTACTCGATTTGAATGTTTTGTTAAATCTGAAACACTTAGCTAGGTGTTTGATTAAACATTAAATTCTAATGGATTAATTTAACTAGAATTCTAATGGATTTAGTTATTTGAATCCTAGTAGAAATCTAAGTCTGTTATTTCCACCCTATAAATACGTGGTTCATAATCACAATTTATATACAACAATTCAATAAGTATTCATATAGATTAAGTTCAAGTGGGAATTTAATAATTTGTCTAAGTTAATAATTAACCTCTCCGAATAAACATAATACTTTAGAGAATATCCTAGTTGGTTGAATCTAAGGCGGATCCGAACGTGCCGTGGACTATCTACGGAGGGGCGACATTTGGAGTCCTAAACTTGTTCTTGTTCGGTTCGGGAGCAGCTAGGGAAGGCACGCATCACATGTATGTATCGTAAATTATGCTACTTGACTATGTGACAATTAATTTGGATTCCTGGCTTTATGGTTTTTCCGCATGAAATATATGATTTATATTTGTCATAACTTAACAGTGGTATTACGAGCCTCTAATTAATTCCATAGTCAATTACAGTTAACATGGTTAAATTTTATAAATTTGCAATGAATTAAAGGGGTGATTAATTTCGTGTATGTAATTAATTGCAAATTCGTGCGATTATTTGATTATATGTTCGCAGGATTTTTCGGCAGTTTTGTCAATAATGGTCGGAATCTTATAATTTTATAGTGAATTTCGCATGTAAACAACGTTTTAAAATTTTGACAAAAATCAAAGATTTGTCGTCGAACCCAAAATTCCCAAATTCGAAGCCTAACTATGACTTTTGGGAGGTTTTAGTTTTTCGAACGCAAAATTTGTAACTTTTATGACGCTAAATTAAACATTTGCGGATCTTGTATGTAAATCTTGAATCTATGATTGACCTGCTGTATATGTTTAACAATTTTAAAGCCTAATCTTGTTAATTATACAACCTAATTTGTAATTATAATTAATTTGTTGAAATTCGAATAATTTAGAATTTGTTTTGATTTTCATAATTAATTAGCAATTTGTTGAAATTGAAAAGTTTTAAAATTTTATGACCTAGATTTGAATCCATGAAAATAAATATAATCGGAAATTAATGTGAATAATAAATTTTCGATTTTTCGCCTAAATTTATGAAATTAATATGAGCTATTAATTTGTCAATAAATTTAATTATAAAAGTTTTGATTTATATGTAAATCGTTCACGAATCTTGCACGCACGAAGCAATGGAAGCTAAGTGTTACCCTTAAGGGGTGTTGAAATAGTGCGGGTATGCGACGACGAGCAAGGGATCGAGCTCGTCGCCCATGCGGTACTAGGCAGCGAGCAAGGCACAGGCACGCGTGCGAGAGGCTACGCTCCTGTGCGGTGTGTGTTGTGTGCATGTGAGCGAGTGGCGAGACGAAGGCAACGAGCACACAGGCCGCGCGCGCGAGCAGCGAGCGCTGGTACGCTCCTGCGAGCGCTGGTTCGCCCAGCGAGCGTTGGCTCGTCCCAGCGAGCGATGCTTGTTGCGTGCTATGCGTGGCCTGCTCGACGCTTGTGCAACGACCATTGCAAGTAGAAGGCCATGGGTGCTGCACTTGTGCATGCGGCCCGTAGGCGCTGCTACTACAAGGCTTCGACGAGGCATGGGCGCAAGCCTGTGGCTTTGTCTTAGCCCGTTGGTTCGTTTTAATTTTTCGGTTGAAAACGATTTTAATTAAGTTTAATTTTGTAATTTTTTTTTCTCGGAATTTAATTTTGATTATTTTAATTATTATATATACTAATTATTTTACTAAAATTAAAACCTTGATAAAATTTAAATTAATTAATTTTAATCAACTGAAAATAAAATAAAGGGATTTAAATAATATTTTATATGAGCTTTAAATTTTAAATAAATTTGTAAGTTTCCGGTTGGACTAGGAAATACAATTTTATGTTTAAAATTTGTAAAGCATGTAAATTTGTTGGTTTTAGTGAGAGCATTTTAGTCATTAAACTCTTGATTAGGTCTACATTCCTTTAAGGTTAAAACAACTCGATTAGAATTCGTAAGGATTGAATAATTTGTAGATTATTGGAACCCTTAATTGGTTGCTGCAAATGTTTATGTGATGCAAAATATGTTCCACTAACTTGCTATGTGGGCCATTCATTGATAAATGAATGGGTGAATGGTATATTGTAAATGTACTGTTTTGCAGGTTATGGAAAGTGACTAGTATGGCCCAAATAGGATAGAAAATATGGTTTGCGTACCTCATTTGAATGTAAAATTGGTCTAATGCACCAAAGTTTTAATTTTAAATATGGTATGCATACCATCAAATAGTTGTAATTAGTTTCAATTATTGCATATCCTATTTGAAGAAAATGGCGCCTCCCATGGTGAAATTCAAGACGGAGTTTCCAATCCATTTTCAAGACGGAGTTTGAAGTTGAAGCTTCAAGATGAAGTCGGGCCATATTAGATCACATTTATATCTTATGCGCGCATGCTTTAAGTTATTTATTGCTTTAAACATGTCTTAATTATGCATGAGATTATGGCTTGATTATGTTGCATGATTAAGGATTTTAGTTCACTTAAACTCTAACCAACATAGTAAGAGCCTTAAGTTCCAAACTTTAAAAATTGAGTTAAAAGGTGTCATGCCAAAATAACACTTACTTGGATAACCTTTACATCAATCTTAGTAATAGTTTTCCGCCATAGCGAGGTGTTACTTATTGATCCTAAAGGGGTAAGGTACACAAATAATTATGATTACATGTTAGTTTTGTTGAAACTCAACAGTATAAGTAAGGAGTCCTTTTATGTCGTGGCAAATGAGATAGGTTTACCTAATAAGTTCTTAGACGTACCTATCAACCAAGAGTAGTTTCTAGACTATTAGCAAAGGATTTGCTTACCTAAAATATTTTAGAATTGAGTCTAAATACATAATGTGCTTAATTCTTCAATGATTTAAGGATCTTGGAATCATTTTATTCACACCTGCCGGAACACATAACTTGAATAAAATGCTTATTAATATTGAATTATGCATGAATGCTAGAATTTAAGTTTATTAAGAGAAACTGTGAATGGTTATTTACTTGTTTATTCTTTTCAATTGTAGTTTTAACTATGGCAAACAACGATTCATTCAACATCCGTTCAATTCTCGAAAAGGAGAAGTTGAGCGGGAAAAACTTCCTTGACTGGCAAAGGAACTTGCAAATAGTTCTTATGCAGGAAGAAAAGGAGTATGTCCTGGAAGAGGCGATGCCCGAAGCCGTTGGCGACGGGGTCACTCAGGCAGCCCTCAATCGTTAGAATGATGCCAACAAGGATGTAAAATGTCTAATGCTTGCAACCATGAGTGCAGATCTACAGAAAACGTTCATCAACTCAGATGCTTTCACGATCATCAGTGAATAAGATCTGGCTCGAGTCGAAAGATTCGAGACTCATAGACAAATTCTTGACACCAAGGTCAAGAAGGGCGAGCCTGTAAGTTCACATGTTCTCAAAATGATTGGACTCATTAAGAATATGAGTCAGTTGGATCAGTAGTTCTCTCGGGAAATGGCTTTAGACACCATCCTCCATTCTCTTCATAGCGGGTATGATAAATTCAAGCTAAACTACAGTATGAATAGTTTGGACAAAATGCTAACTGAGCTTCACGGTATGCTGAAGACCGCTGAAAAGACGCTCAAAAGTGATAAGCAAGATGTGCTTATGGTGCATGGGAGAAAGTTCAAGAAATCTGGTAAGAAGAGGAATGCTAAGAAAGGTGGCAAGAAGGCCAGCCCAGCTAAGCAAGTTGGCGGCACCAAGTCTGAAAAGCAGAAGGTGAGCCAACCCACTTCTGAATCTGAATGCTTCTACTGCAAGAAGAAGGGGCATTTGAAGAGAGATTGCTCGAAGCTTAAGGAAGATCAGAAGAACGGAACAGTCGTTCCATCTTCAGGTATTTTCGTTATAGACTGTATACTTGCTTATTCAACTTCTTGGGTATTAGATACAGGTTGTGGCTCACACTTGTGTTCCAATTCGCAGGGACTAAGAAGAAGTAGAAGATTAAGCAAGGGTGAAGTCGACCTACGAGTGGGAAATGGAGCAAGGATTGCTGCATTAGCTGTAGGAACTTATTATTTGTCGTTGCCCTCTAGGCTAGTTTTGGAACTGGAAGAATGTTTCCGTGTTCCAAGTCTTACTAAAAACATCATTTCTGTTTCTTGCTTAGATGCTAAGGGATTTTCCTTTTTAATAAAAGACAATAGTTGCTCGTTTTATTTTAAAGAGATGTTTTATGGATCTGCTAAATTAGTCAATGGACTTTTTTTACTAGATCACGGCAAACAAGTTTATAACATAAATACCAAAAAGGCCAAAAAGAATCATTCAGATCTCACATATCTGTGGCACTGTCGATTAGGCCATATTAACATGAAGCGCATAGAAAGACTTCAAAAGGAAGGAATTCTAGAACCATTTGACTTAGAGGATTATGGTAAGTGTTAATCATTCTTACTTGGCAAAATGACAAAGCAATCTTTCTCTAAAGTTGGAGAAAGAGCAATTGATCTATTGGGTTTAATCCATAGAGATGTATGTGGACCAATGAGTTCAAATGCTAGAGGTGGTTTCAGCTACTTTATCACTTTCACTGGTGACTTCAGTAGATATGGTTATGTCTACCTAATGAAGCATAGGTCTGAATCCTTTGATAAATTCAAGGAATTTCAGAGTGAAGTAGAGAATCAGTTAGGCAAGAAGATTAAGGCACTGCAGTCTGATAGAGGCGGTGAATATCTGAGCTATGAACTTGATGACCATCTGAAAGAATGTGGAATTCTATCAGAATTGACTCCTCCCAGAACACCTCAATGGAACGGTGTGTCAGAACGGAGGAACCGGACCTTGCTAGACATGGTTAGATCAATGATGGGTCAGGCCGAACTTCCAATAGAATTTTGGGGACATGCACTAAACACAGCTGCACTCACACTAAATAGAGCTCCGTCTAAAGCTATCGAAAAGACTCCATATGAGTTATGGTTTGGAAAGCCTGCAAATGTGTATTTTCTTAAGATTTGGGGTTGTGAAGTATACGTCAAACGATTAATTTCAGGCAAACTTCAACCAAAATTTGACAAATGTATCCTTGTGGGCTATATAAAGGAAACAAAGGGGTATTACTTCTACAATACATCTGAGAACAAGGTGTTTGTTGCTCGAGATGGTATCTTTTTGGAAAGAGATCACATTTCCAAAATGACAAGTGGGAGAAAAGTAGACCTCGAAGAAATTCGAGTCGAACAACCAACTCTAGAGAATTCTCAATATGACATTCAGGTTGAAACTCATAGATCTTTATAAGTGTCTAGTGAGAATCAAGAACCAACTATAAATGTAACCCCGCGTAGATCGCAGAGATATAGGTCTCAACCGGAAAGATACGTAGGTATTTTGACGAACGAGAGCCACGAAGTTCTATTACTGGAAAGCGATGAACCTGCGACTTACAAACAAGCTATGACGAGCCCTAGATCCAAGCAATGGCAAGAAGCCATGAAATCTGAATTAGACTCCTTGTCTGAAAACCAAGTTTGGGATTTGGTCGATTTGCCAGATGGCTACCAAGCCATAGGTAGCAAATGGGTTTTGAAACTGAAAAAGGACAAGGATGGGAAACTAGAAGTTTTCAAAGGTAGATTGGTTGCAAAAGGTTACAGGCAAGTCCACGGTGTGGATTACGATGAAACCTTTTCACCAGTTGCAATGCTAAAGTCTATTCGGATAATGTTAGCAATCGCTGCATATTACGATTACGAAATATGGCAGATGGATGTCAAAACCGCTTTCTTAAACGGCGTTTTAACAGAAATTGCGTTTATGACACAGCCTGAGGGTTTTGAGGATCCAAAAAATGCTAAAAAGGTATGCAAGCTTAAGAAATCCATTTATGGATTAAAGCAAGCATCTAGGAGCTGGAATACACGTTTTGATGAAGCAGTCAGTGACTTTGACTTCGTCAAGAACGCAGACGAATCTTGTGTATACAAGAAGGTCAGTGGGAGCAAAATTTATTTTCTAGTATTATATGTCGACGACATATTACTTATCGAAAATGACATTCCTATGTTGAACGCTGTCAAGATTTGGCTTGGGAAATGTTTTTCGATGAAGGATCTAGGAGAAGCACAGTACATAACTAGTTTAGCGCCCGTGCAACGCACGGCTACTACTAAAACAATTTATTATATGAAGTATTAAAAGTAACTAAAAGACTTGTGATATTAGTAAAACATGAAAGTAAAAAGGATATATGAAAAAGTATAAATTCAAAGTTGTGTAAAAAAAAATATTCAAATGAATTAAATTTGCATATTACTATACAAAGTTAAAAATTATAGTCGTTTACTTTGTATGTAGAACGATCTTACAACGTTAACCAAACCCGAATGACTCAAGACTAATTTTCGAAAAGACCCGAGCATAACCAAGTTAGTCAAATGCAACATATTTTGAATTGAGTAAAATCTTGATAAATAAACTTATATGTTAGTCTACTTACCATGTATTATTATTTTAATTAACATTCTTACTTACGATGTACTATGTTATTAATAGTAGACTAATATTAGAAGTTATAATAATACATAAATAAAATTATATCATAAAGGAAAAATAATAGTATTGATTTAGCTTTCCTCCAATAATATATTATGCAGTACACATCTATGGTAATTAAAATATATTTTTATCTTAGTTTCCTAAAAAACATAATGTAATTTATTTATTTTAAAGTAAAAAAATAAAAAAGCATTTTGGCGGGAAAAAATTGCACCAGGAAATGACACGTGTCATTCCTGGTGTCTCTTTTAGTATATAGTAATAGATGGGCATCAAGATTTACAGAGATAGATCTAAAAGGATGGTTGGACTTAGTCAAAGCACTTATATCAATAAGGTGCTTGAAAGGTTCAAAATGGCAGACTCCAAGCGAGCTGAGGCTACCTACCCATGTCTCAAGGAATGACTCTAAGCAAGACTCAGTGCCCAAAAATACTAGATGAGCATAGACGCATGAGTGAGATTCCATATGCATCATTGATTGGTTCAATAACGTGTGCTATGATATGTACACGCCCGGATGTTGCGTATGCACTCAGTGCTACGAGCAGATACCAGTCAAACCCAGGAAAGGCACAAAGATGATTTCCTGGTCTATGGTGGAGATGATGAATTAATTGTTAAAGGCTATACGGACACAAGTTTCCAAACCGACAAGGATGATTTCAGATCACAGTCTGGGTTTGTCTTCTGCCTCAACGGAGGTGCATTAAGCTGGAAAAGTGCTAAGCAAAGCACCATTGCGGATTCTACAACTGAAGCGGAGTACATTGCTGCACATGAAGCAACAAACGAAGCTATTTGGCTAAGGAAGTTCATAGGTGAACTTGGTGTAGTCCCATCCATTAAAGGACCAATAGCTCTATATTGTGACAATAACGAAGCTATTGCATAGGCAAAGGAGCCTTGTAGGGGTTTTTTTTTTGTAAAGCTCGAATTGCTCTTTCCCTACAAGAGGCGGTTTTTAGAAACCTTTGTATTTTTGGATCTTGAAAGAGTCGCCACCAAACATTGTTTAGGGTCTCGTTTGGAAAGACCGCAAATGACTCTATTAGGATAAGGCTTTGAATCCTCGAAACGGATGGGTGAGATCCGGACACGGGAACGAGGTGCTTATTCCGCGAGCTTTAGAAATTATTCAAGTACATGGCACAACATTTTCGAAAATACCCTAGTTTAGACTATGTGGGTTTGAATTTAGGACAAATAAAATTTCTACTTTGTATGGTGGTCACTTTGCTTTAAAGTTAATTTAAGGGAACCTAAGATCGGTTTGTCCAAGAAATTATCTTTGTTAAGCGTGATGTAACCTTTCATTTTGTTGTATTTAGCATGTGCGGTGATGAAAGCAATAAAGAAAATAAAGCAACATCACAATAGTAAATAAGTGCGGAATTAGTAAATACAAGACCCCCTAGAAATGGACTAGGGAGTAGGTCTACATTGCCTAGAGGACTAGGCAAGTAAAATTACATAATTGAAAGTGCGGAATTGAAATGCGTTATTGAAAGTGCGGAATTGAAAGTGCCGAATTGAAAGGTGCGGAATTGAAATTGCGGAATTCAAAGGTGCATAATTGAAATTGCAATATTGAAATTTGTACTTGGGCACATGAGATCCGAACGCCAAATGGCTACTTAAAAATAAGTGCGCTCGACACGAATTCAAAGCCAAAAATCTCAACTTGGGAGAAGTTGCTCATCCCAAAGTATCCTAGATTTTGCATATAGAACTTGAACTTGAAAGCTTGAATCTTGACATATTGAACTTGAAATACTTGAACTTGAACTTGAAATATTGAACTTGAACTTGAAATATTGAAGTTAAGAGACTTGAATCTCAAAGATCCGGCCTTTTAATGTTGAAAAGGTTAGATCTTTGATATGCTCTTACTTTGAAAGGATCCTAGTTTAGGGAAGTGGTCATGAGCAACCCTAAACATTGTTGGATCTTGAAATTTGAAAACTTGAACTTGTATATTGAAAAATGGAGTCTTGAATATCAAAAGACTAAACCTTTAAAAGTTAGAAAGGCATCATTTTTCGTTACTCCATATTTGAAAATGATTCTAGTTCAAAGAGGTGATTACAAACAACTTTGAACATCCTTGAATCCTGAAAGTTTGCATTTTTGTATTTTGAAAAGTTTGGATTTTGAAAAGATGTATGATTGTTGCAAATGACATTTTCAAGAGTAAAAATGCCAACTTACTAATCATTTTGAAATAGAAAATCAAAACAACATTGAATAGATTAAGGTTGGGATTTGGAATTACCTAGTTAGGTTTAGGCAAGCTTTCCGATTAGAACTCCCAATTTCTTAAAGCTTGAAGATTGTATGGTGTTTTTTGGAGGATTTTGTATTGATTTTTGTATTGAATTTTGAGGTGTAATTTTTGTATTACGACGTTATGTGTCGATTTTGCCTCCCTAAACTGCTCAGAATTTGGGGTATTTATAGGGGGATTTGCTGCTAAACGCCAGCCATAGCCAGCGCAGCATGCAGCTGGCAGCGCTGGGCGCTGGTGACGTGGCATGGATGCTGCCAAAATAAGGACGCGGGCTCCGTCCTTGCCTTGTCTTGTATTGGTGTACCTTCGTACTATTTGTACGAAGTTTGGCATGTAGTGTTTGCTTGGGGATTAAGACTTGATTTTGCGTCTAAAAACAAGCCGTTTCGGGTTTTTGAATTTCGGTTTTACGGGACGAGGCCTGGCTTGCTCGGTTTTGTGGGTCGGCGCCCGAATTTGACTTGCCTTATATGATTTTGAGTGGAAAAGGCCTTGTAAAACCAATGGGATAGCCCATTGGGTGAGATTGTACTTGGATTTTGAAATTGGTTTTGGAATATGTATTTTGTCCCGAGTTCCGGAATGGGAACGGTCTCGAGGATTGGATTTTGGCTCTTGGATTTTGGACATGCTTATAGCAATTGGAATTTTCACATGGAGTTGCTCCAATTACCTAATAAGGATAATGGTATCGTCATCATCCCAATGGGGAGACACAAATTAGGTGTCTACAAGCCTAGACACCACCAGAGAGTCAAGCATGTACTTCATAGATTTCACCTTCTACGAGAGTTCGTTGAAAGAAAAGAAGTCGAGATAAGCAAGATTGGAACGGACGACAATATCTCAGATCCATTAACTAAACCTCCGCCGCAAGCGAAGCACAACTCGCACACTGCAGCTATGGGAATCAAGCATGTTGGAGAATGGCTTTGATGTCCTTAATTAATGTTTAAAATTTTAGAGTTTAATACTTTGTAAAACATTTTGGTTAACCATTAATATAAATGAATAGAATTCATTTTTCCATTTAATTTTGTCAAGACCAGTCCTGTGACTAAGAAATGTCTATCAAGTGAACTTTAATATTAAAAGTTGAAAATGGTCCCTGGTCGAAAGTTTACTATAAAGGTGGACGCATAGAAAACGCCAGACGGCTAGAATACAAGATGACTAGTAGTTCTGTTTCTTGAACTATGTGGACATGGCAATGTCATAATCATTTGCATAGATACTTACTTTGAGAAGACTAGTATCAGATAGACCTATGAAACTTTACAATAAGAGATGAAAATCTGTCATAAGTAAATTTCATTACATTATTAGACACTAATCCTCAATACCCGAGTGATTTGAGATTACTTGTTTGAGAACTGGTTACTTTGACTTTGTCAACCGTTGCACCGTAAAAGGAGACTATAAGGGCAACGAAGTAATCACCTATCAAACGAAGTCTAACCTCAAGATCATAAGAAATGGGATTGTCCTCCCATAAATCGGAATGAGATGCTGAAAGTTGTACAAGGCCACTCGGAGAGCTAGAAACTGAAAAATGCATGGCCGTGCTCAAATGAATCATAGGCTATTATTATTTGTTTATTTGATCAGTTGAACTCTGAAACCGAGAAATACCTCTGGACATAATAAGGATGACTACTCTTACCTTATGTTCATGAGCAAGCATCAAACGACAAAGGAATTAGGCAATGCACACTTGTCCCTAAGGACAAGTGGGAGACTGAAGGGAATAATGCCCTTGGTCCAAGTATGCATTCAATGCTAAGTCTAATAAATGCGGTTCAGTATTAATTAATTATACAATCTAATAATTAAGTGAGATCAAGTAAGTTGTATGACTAGCTAGAGGCCGCTTCAGTTCGAGTGGAATTAATAATATTAATCCACAGCTTACTCTTCACTGAACCCGTAGGGTCACACAAATAGTACGTGAACGGATCAAGTATTTAAGTGAATTAAATACTCTATTTATGAATATTCGGAATCGACGAATCTCGGTTCCAGTGGGAGCTGAAATCGTCAAAAGGCAAAATATGAATACTCCAGAAATGATGATATTGCCGGAAACGGAAATATGGATCATAACGGAAATATAAATATTATCCAAGTTGTAAATGTTTCCGGAAACGGAAACATGGTACGTATCGGAAAATATTATCGAAAATAGAAATATTACTGGAAACAGAAATATTACCGGAATCGGAAATATTATCGGAATCGGAAATAAATTCCGAAATCGGAAATATTAAATATTTGTTCGAATCGGAAATAAATTCCGGAATTGAAAATATTAAATATTGTTCGAATTGGAAATGAATTCCGGAATCGGAAAATGAATCGGAAGCGCGACGTACGAAATGATCGACGGACGAGCTTGCTAGACGCAAGGCCCAACACGAAGCATTGCCCGCGCCTAGCGAAGCCCGCCCGTGCGCGCAAGAGAACAGCAAGGCAAGCCCAGCGCAAGAGAGCAGCAAGGCATGCCCAGCGCAAGCTAGCAAGGCAGGCCCAACAGCAGCGCCCACGATGTGCCGCGTGCTGCCAGCGCCCCGCCTTGGGCCGAGCCGAGCACCAGCGACCTTGTGGGCTTCGTGGCTGCGAGGCTACGTACGACCAACTCTTTGGTCGTTTAGGATTGCTTGCTTAAATCATTTTCCTAATTCTACTCGATTTGAATGTTTTGTTAAATCTGAAACACTTAGGTGTTTGATTAAACATTATATTCTAATAGATTAATTTAACTAGAATCCTAATGGATCTAGTTATTTAAATCCTAGTAGAAATCTAAGTCCGTTATTTCCACCCTATAAATACGTGGTTCATAATCACAATTTATATACACAATTCAATAGGTATTCATATAGATTAAATTCAAGTGGGAATTTAATAATTTGTCTAAATTAAAAATTAACCTTTCCGAATAAACATAATACCTTAGAGAATATCCTAGTTGGTTGAATCTAAGGCGGATCCGAACGTGTTGTGGACCATCTTCAGAGGGGCGACATTTGGAGTCCTAAACTTGTTCTTGTTCGGTTCGGGTGAAGCTAGCTAGGGAAGGCACGCATCACATGTATGTATCCTAAATTATACTAATTGACTATGTGGCAATTAATTTGGATTCCTGGCTTTATGATTTTTTCGCATGAAATATATGATTTATATTTGACATAACCTAACACTCTAAGCATCAATCTATTTGAATGTCTAGGGACTAGACTCATTCGAGAATTAAATGGACAAAGATATTAGGTTGTTAACCATTGGTAAAGCTGAGCGTTTAAACTCAATGCTTTATGATCTCAAAACTACATTATATTTTGAATTCACAAGCACCAATTGGTTTGCCATTCGACTTTGATACTCGAAAATAACCATAAAAGTCGCTAAAAGAAACGTACATTTTAAATTGCTCATTTTCTCTCATTTCCGTGAATCATTCTTGGATTCGCTACCAATCGAGGAAATTTATTGTTACCTTTCTAAAAGGATTTACTGCAGTGGAAGATATTTTAATTATAAACAATAATTAAAACATACATTGAAGCATGCAAAGTCAAAACATTTATCATGAGTAATAACTTGAAAATTAAAGCAATCATGCAATTTAAACAAGTCATTGGCATTTTATTCGAAATATTTAGTTCCGGCAGGTATGAATAAAATGAATCCAAGACCCCAAAATCATTGAAAAATTAAGCACGATTTGACTAAATTCTAAAATATTTTAGGTAAGAAAATCCCTTGCTAATAGTGTAGAAACTATTCTTGGTTGATAGGCACGTCTAAGAACTTATTAGGAAAACCTATCCCATTTTCCACGACATAAAAGGACTCCTTACTTATATGGTTGAGTTTCACCAAAACTAACATGTACTCACAATTATTTGTGTACCTTACCCCTTTAGGATCAACGAGTAACACCTCGCTATGGCGGAAAACTATTACTTAGATTGATGTAAAGGTTATCCAAGTAAGTGTTATTTTGGCATGGCACCTTTTAACTCAATTTTTAAAGTTTGGAACTTAAGGCTCTTACTATGTTGGTTAGATTTTAAGTGAACTAAAATCCTTAATCATGCAACATAATCAAGCCATAATCTCATGCATAATTAAGACATATTTAAAGCAATAAATAACTTAAAGCATGCATAAGATATAAATGTGATCTAGTATGGCCCGACTTCATCTTGAAGCTTCAACTTCAAACTCCGTCTTTGAAAATGGATTGGAAACTTCGTCTTGAATTTCATCATGGGAGGCGCCATTTTCTTCAAATAGGACATGCTATAATTAAAACTAATTACAGCTATTTGATGGTACTCATACCATATTTAAAATAAAAAACTTTGGTGCATTAGACCAATTTTACATTCAAATTTGGGCCATACTAGTCACTTTCTATAACCTGCAAAACAATACATTTACAATATACCATTCACCCATTCATTTATCAATGAATGACCCACATAGCAAGTTAGTAGAAAAAATCATGCATCAAATAAACATTTGCAACAACTAATCAAGGGTTCCAATAATCTACAAATTATTCAATTCTTATTAGTTCTAATCGAGTTGTTTTAACCTTAAAGGAATGTAGACCTAATCAAGAGTTTACGACTAAAAGCTCCCACTAAAACCAAGAATTTACATGCTTTACAAATTTTAAACATAAAATTGTACTTTCTAGTCCAACCGGAAACTTACAAATTTAATTAACATTTAAAGCTCATATAAAATAATATTTAAATCCTTTAATTTTATTTTAAGTTGATTAAAATTCATTAATATAATTTTACCAAGGTTTTAATTTTATTAAAATAATTTATAATAATTAAATTAATCAAAATTAAATTCCGAGAAAAATTAAAATTACGAAATTAAATTTAATTAAAATGGTTGTTTAATCGGAAAAAAAAAACGAAACAAGTCATTTGGGCCAAGGCAAGGCTCATGGGCGCAAGGCCCATGCCTCAAGGTTGCAGCGTCGCAAGGAGCAGACCACACGCATGGTCAAAGCCATCGCATAACCCACTCCTCGCCAACGCATGCTGCTTGTGCTCGTTGGGCATGCGCGCATGGCACGAGTGCATATGTTGATGCCTTGTCACCAAGGACATCGCTGCTGCTCGTGTCCCCGTCCCACCCTTCGCCTTGCTCGTTCACTCGCTCATGCACACACCGCACAGGCCGATGCCCGCGTGCGCGTGCTCGTGCTTGCTCGTTGCCTTCGCTGCCTAGTACCGCATGGGCGACGTGCTCCCTTGCTCGTCGTCGTATGCCCGCACCATGCAACACCCCTTAAGGGTAACACTTAGCTTCCATTGCTTCACGCGTGCAAGATTGTGAACGATTCATAAAAATTTAAAACTTTTAAATTTAAATTTAACGACAAATTAATAACCAATATTAATTTCACTAAATTTAGGCGAAATATCGAAAATTTATTAGTCAAATTAATTTCCGATTACATGATTTCTTAGGGATTAAAATCCAGGTCATAAAATTTTAAATGTTTTCAACTTTAACAAATTTTATGGTGGTTTTTAATCATATGATCCTAATTAAATTATCAATTAATTATGTAAATCAAAACAAATTCTAAATTATTTGAAATTCAACAAATTAATAATAATTACAAATTAGGTTGTATAATTAACAAAATTAGACCTTAAAATTGTTAAACATATACAGTAGGTCAATCATAAATTCAAGATTTACATACAAGATTCGCAAATATTTACTTCAACATCATAAAAATTACAAATTTTGCATTCGAAAAAGTAAAACCTCCGAGAAGTCATAGTTAGGCTTCGAATTTGGAATTCTGGGTTCGGCATCAAATCTCTTGTTTTTGTCAAAATTTTAAAATGTTGTTTACATGCGAAATTCACTATAAAAACATAAGATTTCGACCACTATTGACAAACCTGCCGAAAATCCTGCGAACATATAATCAAATAATCGCACGAATTTGAAATTAATTACAATCACGAAATTAATCACCCCTTTAATTCATTGCAAATTTATAAAATTTAATCCATGCTAACTATAATTGATTATGGAATTAATTAGAGGCTCTTGATACCACTGTAGGGTTATGAATAATATAAACAATATAATTCATGCGGAAAAGCCATAAAGCCAGGAATCCAAATTAATTGTCACATAGTCAATTAGCATAATTTAGTATACATACTATGTGATGCGTGCCTTCCCTAGCTGCTCCCGAACCGAACAAGAACAAGTACAGGACTCCAAATGTCTCCCCTCCGTAGATAGTCCACAGCACGTTCGGATCCGCTTTAGATTCAACCAACTAGAATATTCTCTAAGGTTTTATGTATTCGGGCATGTTGTATTATGTTCTCCCTTGAACACAATGGGAATAAATAATTTGCTTTTAATTCAATTAATATATAATTGATCTTTATATAATTATGAGGCCCTTAGCCTTATATTTATAGTGTATGAAATAAGGAGTTTGAGTTTTACTAGGAATATAATTACCAAACCTAATAGGATTGAAATTCTTATTCAATTAGAAACTCTTAATTATTTGAATTCTAGTAAAACTAGGAATTTAACTAATCGGATATTACTTAAAGCCCAAGACGAACAACACCACGTAGCCACAAGGGCCCACGTGGGTTGCCCGAGTTACCTCGGTCCACGGCGCTGCGGCCCAAGCCTCGGCAGGCCTCGTAGAGAGCTGGGCGCAGCCCATGTGCTGCTGCCTTGCCGCAAGCTTGGCGCGGCCCATGAGCTGCTGCCTTGCCGCAAGCTTGGCGCGGCCCATGAGCTGCTGCCTTGCTTGTGAAGGAAATAATGCCCTTGGTCCAAGTATGCATTTAATGTTAAGTCTAATAAATGCGGTTCAGTATTAATTAACAAGTTAATAATTCAGTGAGATCAAGTGAGCTGAATGCCTAGCTAGAGGCCGCTTCAGTTCAAGTGGAATTAATGATATTAATCCACGGCTTACTCTTGACTGAACCCGTAGGGTCACACAAATAGTACGTAAACGGATCAAGTATTTAATGGCATTAAATACTCCATCTATGGATATTCGGAATCGACGGATCTTGGTTTCAGTGGGAGCTGAGATCGTCAAAGGCAAGTAAATGAATACTCCGGAAACGATGATATTGCCGGAAACGGAAATATGGATCGTATCGGAAATATAAATATTATCAAAGTCGTAGATGTTACCGGAAACGGAAACATGGTACGTATCGGAAAATATTATCGGAAATGGAAATATTACCGGAATCGGAAATATTGCCGGAAACGGAAATATTGTCAGAATCGTAAATATTATCGGAATCGGAAAATAATTCCGGAAACGGAAATATTAAATATTTGTTCGAAACGGAAATTAATTCCGGAATCGGAAATGTTAAATATTGTTCGTATCGGAAATGAATTCCGGAATCGGGAATTTAATCAGAAGCGTATCGTACGAATTAGCATCGGACGAGGCTTGCAAGACGAAGGCCCAGCACGAAGCCAGGCCGTCGCCCAGCAAGCCACACGCATCAAACAAACATGCCAAGGCCTCGACCAAGCCCCGCGCAAGGCCAGGCCCAGCCAAGGCTTGGCGCGCGAGCACGAATCAACGAATGGGCTTCGAGCATGGGCCTCGGCGCCGTGCAGCTCGCGTGGGCCGCGAGGCATGCGCGCGGGCTGTGCGGTGCTCGTGCGGTGCTCGTGTGCGTGCTATACGAATCCTAAAGCTATCGGAATTTGTGCATTGATTAAATCCTAATCCTAAAAGATTAAATTAATTATTTAGAGTTCTAAAAGGATTCTAATTAATTAATTAGTATTCTAACAGGATTCGAAATCCTTTCCATGGTTTTATAAATATATGCCTAAGGTCATAAATTTATATATGAGTTTTTTAACAAGTATTCATACAATTAAAGCAGTGATTTTTTAGCAGAAAAATCAGTCATATTACTTGCCCATATTAGCCGAAAATTATAGTACCTTAAGGGCGATTCTAGTTGGTCAATCTTAAGGCGGATCCGGACGTGCTGTGGACTATCTACGGAGGGACGACACTTGGAGTCCTAAAGACTTGTTCTTGTTCGGTTCGGGCGCAGCTAGGGAGGGCACGCTACAAAGTGTATGCATCTGAATTATGCTAACTGATTATGTGTAAATAATATGTTTCCTGGCATTAAGGTTTTCCGCATGATTTATGTTTTGTCATATGTATCATAACCTAACAGCTTGCAGCTTGGCGCGACCCATGGGGCTGCCCTTGCTCGTAGCTTGGCGCGACCTCATGGCTGCGGCCTTACTCACAGGGCGCGGCCTCATGGCTGTTGCCTTGCTACAGGCACAACCCATGATGCTGCCTTTGCTTGTCGAGCGATGGGCAGGCTCGCTTGCCGGCTTGTCGCTCGTCAAGCTTCCGATTCGTTTTCCGATTCCGAAATTCATTTCCGATTCGAACAAATATTTACGTTTCCGTTAATATTTCAGATTCCGAAAATAATTTCCTTTTCCGACAATATTTCCGATTCCGCTAATATTTCCGTTTCCGGCAATATTTCCGATTCCGTCAATATTTATATTTCCGATACGAGCCATGTTTTCGTTTCCGACAACATCTACGACTTGGATAATATTTATTTTACGTCATGATCCATATTTCCGTTTCCGGAAATATCATCATTTTCGGAGTATTCTTTATTCTGCCTTTTGATGATTTCAGCTCCCACTAGAACCGAGATCCGTCGTTTCCGAATGTTCATATATGGAGTACTTAATGAATAATATATTCACTTAAATACTTGATCCGTTCACGTACTATTTGTGTGATCCTACGGGTTCAGCCAAAAGTAAGTCGTGGATTAATATTATTAATTCCACTTGAACTGAAGAAGCCTCTAGCTAGGCATTAACTTCACTTGATCTCACTGAATTATTAACTTGTTAATTAATACTGAACCGCATTTATTAGACTTGGCATTGAATGCATACTTGGACCAAGGGCATTATTTTCTTCACAACCAACATATCATCACTCTTAGTTCACTCCTTTAGTGTTAGGTTATGATACATATGACAAAACATAAATCATGCGGAAAACCTTAATGCCAGGAAACATATTATTTACACATAATCATTTAGCATAATTCAGATGCATACACTTTGTAGCGTGCCCTCCCTAGCTGCGCCCGAACCGAACAAGAATAAGTCTTTAGGACTCCAAGTGTCGTCCCTCCGTAGATAGTCCACAACACGTCCGGATCCGCCTTAAGCTTGACCAACTAGAATCGCCCTTAAGGTTCTAAGAATTTCGGCTAATAGGCTACAAGTGTTTGGCTGATTTTGTTCCAAAATCTTACTTTGAATACTTCAATTGTCTGTCTAAATATGTGACCCTAGGCACCTATTTATAGAGTTTATGGAAAGGAATTATAATCCTATTAGAATACAAATCTATTTAATTATAATCCTACTAGGACTCTAATTAAACAAACTTTATCTATTAGGATTAGATTTAATCACATTACGAATCCCGGTAGCCTTAGGATTCCGAGTAACACACACGAGTGGCACAATGCACCGCACGCAGGCCTTACGGCCCACGCACAGCGCACGGCCCAGCTCGCCTGCTGCCTTTGATGTGCGCGCGCCCAAGGCCTTGGCTGGGCCTGGCCTTTGCGCTGGGCCTGGTCTTGGCTTTGGCGTGTGTTTGCGCTTTGGCTTGCTGGGCGATGGCCCTGCTTCGTGCTGGGCCTTCGTCTGGCAGGCCTCGTCCGATGCTAATTCGTACGATACGCTTTCGATTAAATTCTCGATTCCGGAATTCATTTCCGATACGAACAATATTTAATATTTCCGATTCCTGAATTAATTTCCGTTTTGAACAAATATTTAATATTTCCGTTTCCGGAATTATTTTCCGATTTCGATAATATTTCCGATTCTGACAATATTTCCGTTTCCGGCAATATTTCCGATTCCGGCAATATTTTCATTTCCAATAATATTTTCCGATACGTACCATGTTTCTGTTTCCGGCAACATCTACGACTTGGATAATATTTATATTTCCGATACGATCCATATTTTCGTTTCCGGCAATATCATCGTTTCCGGAGTATTCACTTGCTTGCCTTTGACGATCTCAGCTCCCACTGAAACCAAGATCCGTCGATTCCGAATATCCATAGATGGAGTATTTAATGCCATTAAATACTTGATCCGTTTACGTACTATTTGTGTGACCCTATGGGTTCAGTCAAGAGTAAGCTGTGGGTTAATATCATTAATTCCACTTGAACTGAAGCGGCCTCTAGCTAGGCATTCAGCTCACTTGATCTCACTGAATTTATTAACTTGTCAATTAATACTGAACCGCATTTATTAGACTTTAACATTATATGCATACTTGGACCAAGGGCATTATTTCCTCCAGTCTCCCACTTGTCCTTAGGGACAAGTGTGCATTTCCTAATTCCTTTGTCGATCGATGCTTGCTCTTGAACATAAGGTAAGAGTTGTCATCCTTATTACGTCCAGAGATGTTTCTCGGTTTCAGAGTTCAACTGATCAATTAAACAGATAATCATAGCCTATGATTCATCTGAGCACGGCCATGCATTTTACAGTTTCTAGCTCTCCGAGTGGCCTTGTACAACTTTTAAGCATCTCATCCCGATTTATGGGAGGACAATCCCAATCTTGCGATCTTGAGATTAGACTTCGTTTGATAGGTGATTACCTGAGCGTTGCCTTTATAGCCTCCTTTTACGGTGCGACGGTTGGTCAACGTCAAAGTAAGCAATTCTCAAACAAGTAATCTCAAATCACTCAGGTATTGAGGATTTAGTGTCTAATAATTTTAATGAAATTTACTTATGACAGATTTTCATCTCTTACAGTAAAGTTTCATAGGTCTGTCCGATACTAGTCTTCCCAAAGTAAGTATCTATGCAAATGATTATGACATTGCCATGTCCACATAGTTCAAGAAACAGAACTACTAGTCATCTTGCATTCTAGTCGTCTAACGTTTTCTATGCGTCCATCTTTATAGAAAACTCCGACCAGGGACCTTTTTCAACTTTTGACATTCAAGTTCACTTGATAGACATTTCTTAGTCACAAGACTGGTCCTGACAGTCTAAACCAAGATTAAATGGAATATGAAAATACATTTCATATATGATAAATGTTCAACCCCAATGTTTTACAACCATGGGCCTCAAACCCATCTTTAAAACAGTTCATGGAATTCAAAGCTATGCTTGATTTCCAATGCTACAACGTGAGTGTTGCTTCTCACTTGTTGCATAGGTTTAGTTATCATGCTTTGCCAATCTTAATATCCTTTTCATCGAATGTTCTTCGAGATATGATGATAAGATCTTTTGAGTATGTTTATTTTATGATCTAGTCTTTCTTGCTACATTAGTGGTTCTACACATTTTGCAATGAAGAGCCATTAAGTCAACAGACATGTGATCTTCCCAAGTTCAATGAAGAACTCATTAATATAAACAACTCTGTTTTATTGCTTCTTAGGCAATAAGTACTTTTACTTCAACTGTTTAGGTTGCTAGTGATGCTTTGTTTGGATTTACTTATCCAAGCAGTTCACAGATATGTGGAAGACTTTCAGCTGTATCTTAGAACATATAAATTAATATTTCATTTCCCACGCAACAACTCATGGTCTCCGATCCATGTTGCTATTTCAAAACACGATGCTCTATAGCTCGTCCTTGCCAATGGTTAACTCCAAAGGGATCTTGCTTGATCCTTTACCGGTGTTTATGCGTGTAGCATCAATATTTAGCATATCTTTATTTCCTTGAATCAAGAACTATTCCTATGTACCTTTTCAAGTACCATAAGTATTCTTGATCTCAATCTAGTTGATCTTCACTTAGATCAATAGAGATTGGTATATGTTCGTCATGCCTAAAGTCATACAATACGTTTTTGGCGATCCTCATATTATATCATACATGATAAATTCTTTTGCAGAATTATTCTCAATTGAATTCTATTCATGTAACTTTAGCTCATCTAGTTTCAGTAGATACTAAATCTAGCTAAATTCTTTGACATATAATATAGGTTAGGAATCTCACTTGGATCCTTTGATGTTTAACTTAGTAAATGCTTATACATAGTTCAAACATTCATTACTTAGATTTATTCATATGGATCGAATATCTCCAATGGAGTCTTTCGTGTTTGATTTAGTAAATGCCATTACTTAATCCAAAACAATATCATAAGATCTTTGTAAATAAATCTTAATACCCAGTATGTACTAAGTTTTGCCTTGGTCCATCATTGATGAATAATTTCAAACCTAAGTTATTAGCGCGCATTTGAATGTTATTTCACAATAGAGAGATATGTGTGTGATACACATAGGACCAATTAAGTTTTTATGTACTCCCACTAAACTTCTTATATATCTATAAGAATCATGTACATTTTATGAAACTAAAATGCTTATTAGCTTCACTAAAATACAGTTCCAATTCCCAATTGCTTGCTTAAATTTAGATTTCATAAGCTAGCTTTCCTTTTCAAGCATTTATTTGGATCCACAAATCCTATGACATGCCATGTACATAGTTTCTTCCAACATTTGATTGAGGAATACGTTTTGTCATCCAATTGCCATATGTACCAATATGCAATCATTGCTTGATTTATAGACTTGAGCATTAAGATTATGCATGAGGCTTCAACACAATCCATGCCATGAATTTGCTTGTAGCCTTTAGCAACTAATCTAGCTTTGTGTGTGAACACAATTTCATGTTTGATGGTTTTTATCCTTAAAACAAACTTGCAACCAATAGGTGTGAAACTATTCTTGCAAATCAACAAAAAATCAATTTTGTCAAAAAACACTAAGTATGTTTTATGGCCTTTAACCCTATATATGGCCTCTAACCATTTTAGGGAATCTATATTTCGTCATAGCTTTCTTACAAGTCATAAACTCATTAATCTACATGATAATAGTTTGACTGCAAGTTGTAGGTTTCTTCACTATCTAGCTAATAGAAGAATCTCATAGTTTCATTGACTTGAACTCTATGCCTACTTGGGTATAGAACATCAAACAATAGAATATCAATAGCCACTTGAAAGTCCTTTGAATATCCTGTTCTCCTTGAAGTACTTGTAAAGTCTTCTAAGAGATGTCTATTCTTTAAAAGTCACTTCTAAAGTCCTTAAAGAATACATGTTCGGATTTTCTAAAGAACTTCGAAAAGCCTCCGGAATGTCCGTTTATGTTTGTTGTTCGCCTTGAAGACTTTCGAGGTCTATTTTCTCCCACTTGTCATTTTGGAAACGAATCTCCAAAAGGACATTATTTCGAGCAAACAAACATTATGTTCTCAAAAATTCGTGGTAGAAACAATACCCTTGTGTCTCATTTGAATAAATCACAATGAAACATATATCTATACTTGGGCCTTAGTTTGTTAGATAACAAACACTAAGCTCCCACTGAGTTTAGGAAATCTTTAGATATATTATGAAAAGATATTCTGAAATTGCTTTTCAATAGCTTTGACGAATTTGGTTTAGTTTGGTGGTAGTTGAGCATTTTGTTTAGAAATTATAGGAAAAATCTTTATGATTCATCATTGATCGAATTAAGTACTAATTGACTTCGATCATTCCAACTTAGATATGCCATACCTTATGGAGCTAGATTGTGAATTTACTACACACAATCATTGATGATCATTCTTGACTTAAGTAATCATCAACATGATCTATCCTAGATCTTTATGATTACTTACCAAGTGGATTTTATACTTCTGAATCTTTGAACTAGCCAAACAGATTCAAACTTACATCAAATTTGAGTAAATAAACCTATATTCACTCAAATCCATGTGAAATAATAAAGTCATAAAATCATTCTTTAGCTTTGAACTCTATTGTCTAGGCGTTCTAACAATAGTTCATATCCTTTGTTACTTTCAACAAGTAAGACTAGCTTGTCTTGAATTGATCTAGAAACCAACCAAATTCCAAAAGTCCATCAAAATAGAGCTTTTGAATGTTAACTTGTTGATATCGTCTAAGCAACAATGCCAAAGATTAGTGGAACTCAAATCAAGAGATTGATTTGAACCTAGTAAAGTTTTTATTGTTAAAGAGTTGTTTGTTTTTAATCAAGCATATTGACTCAACCCGTAAATGACCATTTCATTCAAATAAACAAACACACATTGTTTTTGTTCTTCTGAATGTGAGTCTTTCTGTGTTTGAAAACAAAAATTTAGGTATGCTGATTGTGGAACAAAATAACCATTAAGTTCCAGCCTTGAAAGGACTTAAAACAAACTAGATGACCCTACAACTAATGTGGCATTGCCATGCTTCATTTCCCTCTTGTAGGCCATTAGTGTAGCCTAGCTTCCATTGTTTTGAGTTATTACCGAAGTAAGAACCTCAAGCAGTATATGATACCAAGGAAGTTTGATTGCTAGGTAGAAACATAAACTTATAGGTAGAAACGGAATTGTAAATTCCTTTCATTTGTTCCTTGTTTTCCTATTTCTTGTACCCTTTCTTATAGTCTTAAGAATTGAATTCTTTAGTGTTGACTTTTATACTTTGTTAGACATGTCCAATGTCACTCCAACAAAGTTCTTACCATTTTGTTTATGTTGAATATTCTGTTTCAACTATATGATCTTACCAGAAGATCCTAAAGTTCTCTAAGCATCGATCTATTCGAATGTCTAGGGACTAGACTCATTCGAGAATTTAAATGGACAAAGATATTAGGTTGTTAACCATTGGTAAAGATGAGCGTTTAAACTCAATGCTTTATGATCTCAAAACTACATTGTATTTTTGAATCCACAAGCACCAATCGGTTCGCCATTCGATTTTGATATTCGAAAACAACCATAAAAGTCGCTAAAAGAAATGTACATTTTAAATTGCTCATTTCCGTGAATCGTTCTTGGATTCACTACCAATCGAGGAAATTTACTGTTACCTTTCTAAAAGGATTTACGGCAGTGCAAGATATTTAATTATAAACAATAATTAAAACATACATTGAAGCATGCAAAGTCTAAACATTTATCATGAGTAATAACTTGAAAATTAAAGCATTCATGCAATTTAAACAAGTTATTGGCATTTTATTCGAATTTATTCTTCCGGCAGGTGTGAATAAAATGATTCCAAGACCCTAAAACCCATTGAAGAATTAAGCACATTATGTGTTTAGACTCAATTCTAAAATCTTTTAGGTAAGCAAAAGCTTTTTGCTAATAGTCTAGAAACTACTCTTGGTTAATAGGTACGTCTAAGAGCTTATTAGGTAAACCTATCGATTTTGCCACTACATAAAAGGACTCCTTACTTATATCGTTGAGTTTCACCAAAAATAACATGTACTCACAATTATTTGTGTACCTTACCCCTTTAGGATCAATAAGTAACACCTCGCTGAGCGTAAAACTATTACTAGATTGATGTAAAGGTTATCCAAGTAAGTGTTATTTTAGCATGACACCTTTTAACTCAATTTTTAAGTTTGGAACTTAAGGTTCTTACTATGTTGGTTAGATTTTAAGTGAACTAAAATCCTTAATCATGCAACATAATCAAGCCACAATCTCATGCATATTTAAGACATATTTAAAAGCAATAAATAACTTAAAGCATGCATAAGATAAATGTGATCTAGTATGGCCCGACTTCATCTTGAAGTTTCAACTTCAAAGTCCGTCTTGAAAATGGTTGGAAACTTCGTCTTGAATTTCACCGTGGGAGGCGCCATTTTCTTCAAATAGGATCAGCTATAATTAAACTAATTACAACTATTTGATGGTACGCAGACCATATTTGAATTGAAAAACAAATTTGGTGCATTAGACCAATTACATTCAAATTAATGGTACGCAGACCATATTTTCTATCCTATTTGGGCCATACTAGTTGTAGACACCTACTTTTGTCCCCATTCCCGAAAGGGAAGGTTCGATGACGAGAACATAAATCTCCACTTGGCAACGCATCTCCTATAAAATAATGAATCTCAATCACCCTTTCATTTCAGCCAAAACTGCTATTTATAGAAACCTGCTAAGAATAGTAACTGTCGTAAAAGGTAGTTGTTAAAAGTGGCAAAGTCATAAAAGATAGAAACCTGTCAGAATTAGGTGTTGCACTCCAACATAAATCCTAAAAGAGATAGAATTTGCATTCCTGGTATAATTCGAAAATAAGAGTTACATATTAATTAAGTTCCTAACGAACCTAGAGTTCGTAACGGGCCCAGACGCATTCCGTCATAAAGTTAATACGCACTAAAAGACTCGGATAAAACTCAAAAGCTCCGTGTTCTAAGAGTCCAAATATGACAAAGAACTCGGCCCAGATCCCATTTTCAACGTCTGGATCTGGGCGCCGAAATCTTCGGCGCCCAGCCCTGGGTGCTGAAAATGCCTGGGGCCGTTTTATCTCCGGATTCTTTTTGGATTCGTATCTTAAAAATCTATCTTTCCACACACCCTTTTCCTATAAATACAGCCTCAAAACCGACGTGAAAAGAACACACAATTCCATAACCTGAGTATTGACTCTAGCCTTAAGCCTAAGCCTCACGCTGCGAAATTGATCCAGCGTTCTGTCGCAATCGACCCAAAAGTCGAACAGAACGCATCCTGCCCCTTGTAGCTTGATGAATTAAGCCTAAATACTGGAACATTGCTTAGAAACCCGAGATTCGTTAAATAAAAGGAGAAATAGCAAAGCCAAGTGGTTAGTTTTCTGAGAACCACAACGCACCTCTCAAGGGTGCGTTGTAATGTGTCCCTCATATGATTTAATCGCTTTCATCACCCTTTTATAAAATTGTCAAACTATTAATTTGATTGATCTATCACGCGTAATAAGATAATACCTTGGACAATTGAATTATCATGCTAGGTACCTTAAATCAATCTAAATAAGATAATCACGATCGATTTAGTGTTATGTGTTGCATATTGCTAAAATCAATTCAGAATAGTTTAATAGTTTAACGCATGTCCCTTCAATTATTTATGCTGAGCTAGTAAGGATAACCTGCCTCTGGAGTATTATCGATGAGCACTCCTCTCGGTATCTACAGTCCCCCGAACTCTCAATCTCTGCCCTGCGGGTGTACGTTGAGCGATCCCCATACCAGGGATCACAAGGGAACCTATGGCCGTCGTGGTCGAACATAATTGCACTCCCTTTATGTCACGATAACCGGGTTTTGTCAGTTTTTCTCATCGTCGTTAAAAACTGAATGGCGACTCCTATATTACTAGTCGATTGGGTGTAAACTCACAGGAAATCCAATTACACTTGATCTGACAACGTCACGCCCACGAGGGACGAGGTCACGCATTAGCCTCGTGCTTTTTCGACCCCCTCACACTAGTCACTTCATAACCTGCAAAACATTACATATACAATATATACCATTCACCCATTCATTATCATGAATGGCCCACATAAACTTTGTTAGTAAAAACACATTGTATGCATCACATAAATATTTGCAGCAATTAATCAAGGGCACCAATAATATACCAATTATTCAGTCCTTATTAATTCTAATCAAGTTGTTTAACCTTAAAGGGTTTGTAGACCTAATCAAGAGTTTATGACTAAAATTGCTCCCACTTAAACCAATAACTTTATATGCTTTACTAATTTTAAACATAAAAATGTATTTCTAGTCTAACCGGAAACATACAAGTTTAATTAAAATTTAAAGCTCATATAAAATTATAATTGAATCCATTTATTTAATTTATTTTTCAGTTGAATTAAATGAATTTAAATTAATTCAAGGTTTAATTTTAGTAAAATAATTAGTATAAATAAAAATTTATAATAATTATAATATTCAAAATTAAAATCCGAGAAAACAATTTAAATTATTAATTTTAAAATTAATTAAAATTATTTCCGAACTAAAAGTCTCAAATTAAATTCAAAACGCGTCAATCGTAACACGACGAGGCACTTGGGCTTGCACCCAAGCCCCATCGAGTCATGAGGCAGCTGCGCCCCATCGACTGATCGCTAGGCGCGCACGAGCAGGCCACACGCATCGCAGCCATGCCAGGCCACGCTGCGCGCAGCACGCATAGCACGACGCTACTGCTTTGCTTGCTGGGCGAGGCAGCGCGCGCTGTGGCGCAGCTCGCTTGCTGCCCACACGCGACTGCTCGCCTGGCACACGCCACGCCCATCGCCCATTGCCCAATGAGTCACACACGCCCAACTCCATTGCTTTGCGCGCGCGCCTCTTGCTTGTTGCTCGTTGCATTTGTACCGCATGGGCGACGAGCTCCCTTGCTCGTCGTCGCATGCCCGCACTATACAACACCCCTTAAGGGTAACACGTAGCTTCCTTTGCTTTGTGCGTGCAACATTTATGAGCGTTTTCATAAAAATTTAAAATTAACGAAAAATTAATAAATCATATTAATTTCATAATTTTAGGGCGAAAAATCGAAAATTTGTTAATTAATTAATTTCCAATTAACATGGATTCAAATCTAGGTCATAAAAATTAAAAATTTAACATAAATTAACAATTTTTATGGTAGATTTTAATCATGGATACCTAATTAAATTATTAATTAATTATGAAAAACAAATCAATTCTAAATTATTCGAATTTCAACAAATTAATCATAATTACAAATTAGGTTGTATAATTAACAAGTCTAGGCATTCATAATTGTTAAACATATACTGTAGGTCAATCAAAAACTCAAGATTTATCAACAAGAATCGCAAAGATTCAATTTAACATCTTAAATTCACAAACTTTTGCGTTCGAAAAACTTAAACCTCCGAAAAGTCATAGTTAGGCTTCGAATTTGGGAATTCTGGGTTAAACCTCCGATTTTGTTGAGTAACGAATATTCTGCCGAAAAACTGCGTACATATAATTAAATAAACGCAATTTGCAATTAATTACGAAAACTAATCACCCCTTTAATTCCTTGCAAATTTGTAAAATTTAACCATGTTCATGCAATTTAGATTATGAAAATAATAAGAGGCTCGTGATACCACTGTTAGGTTATGATACATATGACAAAACATAAATCATGCGGAAAACTTTAATGCCAGGAAACATATTATTTACACATAATAATTTAGCATAATTCAGATGCATACACTTTGTAGCGTGCCCTCCCTAGCTGCGCCGGAACCGAACAAGAACAAGTCTTTAGGACTCCAAGTGTCGTCCCTCCGTAGATAGTCCACAGCACGTCCGGATCCGCCTTAAGCTTGACCAACTAGAATCGCCCTTAAGGTTCTATGAATTTCGGCTAATAGGCTACAAGTGTTTGGCTGATTTTGTTCCAAAATCTTACCTTTGAATACTTCAATTGTCTGTCTAAATATGTGACCCTAGGCACCTATTTATAGAGTTTATGGAAAGGAATTATAATCCTATTAGAATACAAATCTATTTAATTATAATCTTACTAGGACTCTAATTAAACAAACTTTATCTATTAGGATTAGATTTAATCACATTACGAATCCCGGTAGCCTTAGGATTCCGAGTAACACACACGAGTGGCACAATGCACCGCACGCAGGCCTTACGGCCCACGCACAGCGCACGGCCCAGCTCGCCTGCTGCCTTTGATGCGCGCGCGCCCAAGGCCTTGGCTAGGCCCGGCCTTTGCGTTGGGCCTGGTCTTGGCTTTGGCGTGTGTTTGCGCTTTGGCTTACTGGGGGATGGCCCGGCTTCGTGCTGGGCCTTCGTCTGGCAGGCCTCGTCCGATGCTAATTCGTACGATACGCTTTCGATTAAATTCTCGATTCCGGAATTCATTTCCGATACGAACAATATTTAATATTTTCGATTCCGGAATTAATTTTCGTTTCGAACAAATATTTAATATTTCCGTTTCCGGAATTATTTTTCGATTTCGATAATATTTCCGATTCTGACAATATTTCCATTTCCGGCAATATTTCCATTTCCAATAATATTTTCCGATACGTACCATGTTTCCGTTTCCGGCAACATCTACGACTTGGATAATATTTATATTTTCGATACGATCCATATTTTCGTTTCCGGCAATATCATCGTTTCCGGAGTATTCACTTGCTTGCCTTTGACGATCTCAGCTCCCACTGAAACCAAGATCCGTCGATTCCGAATATCCATAGATGGAGTATTTAATGCCACTAAATACTTGATCCGTTTACGTACTATTTGTGTGACCCTACGGGTTCAGTCAAGAGTAAGCCGTGGGTTAATATCATTAATTCCACTTGAACTGAAGCGGCCTCTAGCTAGGCATTCAGCTCACTTGATCTCACTGAATTTATTAACTTGTCAATTAATACTGAACCGTATTTATTAGACTTTAACATTATATGCATACTTGGACCAAGAGCATTATTTCCTTCATTTAGAAGGAAAAATTGAACGGAAACAACTTCATTGACTGGGAAAGGAATCTTAGAATCGTTCTTAGATCCGAAGGAGAGAGAATGTCGTCCTTGAGATATTATCTCAACTTTGAGCGCCACACAACAACCGATGTTAAAAATGCTAATCAGAAGGCTATAAAAGAGAAGTCAGTAGTTGTCACTTGCCTTATGCTAACTTCCATGGAATCAAAACTTCAAAAGAGATTTAATTTAATGGATGCTCTCACCATCATCCTTACCCTTAAAAGTATGTTTAAGGATCAAGCAAGGGTGGAGAGGTATGATACCCATAAGAAAATTCTCGATTCCTTTTTGAGTAGGATAAGTTAGTCCGGTCCTCACGTGTTCAATATGATTGGATATTTTGGAGAACATGGAATGACTTGGATTCTCATATGGTGAGTGTTGGCCACTGACATATTAAAACTTGTTTTTTACCACTTGAAAACGAAAAAATAGATGAAACTTGTATGTGGACCCATTAATTCAATTCCCCTCCAATTGTTTACACTCCTTTTGCGATTTTTCTTTAACACTTTCACCCTACTCTCTTTACTGAATTTTTTCAATTTATGAATGAATGGAAGAAAAAATTATGTGAATTAATGAAAAAGAAAAAAACAGGGGATGAGAAAAGTTAATACATGAAATTGTGGAAGAAAAGAAAATATCAGACATATTACCGTTATCGTGACTCACACATACTCCCTCCGTATTTATTTAAGAGATACACTTGGCCGGGCACATGTATTAAGAAAAAGAATTGAATGAAATAAAGTAATAAAACAAGTGAGGTTGAGTAGATATTTTAACCAGAAAAACAAGTGGGGACCATGTCATTTTAGGAAGTGGGGGGTGGGGGTGGGTATAGATATATTATTTAATTAGATGGTGGGGTAAATAAGTTACTAAAAATGGCAAGTGTATCTCTTAAATAAATACTGCCGAAAAAGGCAACTGTATCCCTTAAATAAATACAGAGGGAGTAGCAGTTTCATTTGGTTTTTAAATTTCAGGTACTTCAAAAATATGTTTTAATTTTTTTTAGATGGTATAATACAAATTTTAGTTTTAAGGTGTTAAAAAATATTTTTTCTATTTTTCTTTTTGTTGCTAGAAAATATTTTTCATTTATTTTATCCAAATGTGACCAACTTTTTAGAGCATCAATTATAGTAGACTCTTAGCCCACTCTTAAAGAGAGAGAAATTTTAAGAGTTAGCTCTTAATAAAAAAGAGCTAACTCTTAGCTACCTCTTATTTAGAGGTTGATTAAGACATCCTCTAAATAAGAGGTAACTCTTAGAAATAAGAGCGGGGTGAGGTGGATGATTGTGGGAATATTATACAAATTTTTGATATTTTTGTTACAAAAAATAAAAATAAATACATGTAAAAGGGGTTTAAGAGGGAGTAACTAAGAGATAGTTATTTCTTGGATTTTTTGATAGGTAACTCTTATTAAGAGAGGGTGATGAGGTGGATGAAGAGAGAGATTAAGAGTGGGTAAATAAGAGTGACCCTTATAATTGATGCTCTTAGTTTTTATTTTTCCGATTTGAAACTTCTAATGAATAGTGGACAGTTCGGATGAGATTGCGAACACCAATTTCACAACGACACAACGTTCTATTCATCATCGGGAAGAGCACTAAGAAATCTCCGTCATAGTACCGGTTTCTTACGTCAGCAGTCGTCTTCTCAAAATTTCCGCGCGCTCTCTCTCTCCCCCTGGTATGATTGAACCTCAAAATCACCTGTTTTATTTCCAAATTATCCATTAATTGCGATTATATGTCACGATACCTTAATTTTTGTTATTTAATTTCGAAAAGCATGTTTTTCCAATTGAAATTCGCATTGATATTAACTGTTCATTGATCTTGATCAGTATCACCCCCTTTATTGCTGTTGCCTATTGGTGTAGATTCAATTTCGCTGAAACCCTAGCTGATTCATAGGCTAATTTGCTGAAATTTGTATGAATTTTGGGGGAAAGAGCGATTTCGATAAATGGGGCTGTACTCGACCGCGACGATCTCAGCTGACGCAGTAAAATTGTGTGTGTTTGATCTGAGAAGGGGTCAACGAGAAGGGGACGAGGTGGAAAAGATTCTGTTTTTCTATCCTTCTGAAGTTCCCTTGACTGAACAGCTATCGGTTATTGGGCTTAGTGAAGGTTTAATCACTTTCACAAGGTTAGTTACTTCACTTGGAATTTTCCTTTATTTCTCTAGTTGTAACGTCCGAAATGTACAGGAATGCTATTCGCTAGCTAGTTCTGTTAAATTAGTCTAAAAGAGTTCCACTATACCAGTTTGTACCTTTGGATCATAGTTTGTTGGGGTAAGGGTGGGTTAGTGAATCTGTATAGCCAAATTTGATTCTTGTTTACAAGTTGTTGCTGAATGCTGAGGTACTTAAGCTGACTGTTAAACTTTTTAAAGGTTTCATAACATTTTACTTATGGGGTGAAATGGAAATGGGGTTTAGGCTCATTGCTTGCTGCAATAAGTTATACTGCAGTTCTGTTTGGTTACCTTGTGGGATTGTCTAAGGATAGTCGAATATTTGTTAACCCTAACTTGATGAAATGAATTTTATTTTTGGTATGATTTTGCCAAATGCTTAGAGTTTTCTTCTCAAGAATTTTCTACTTTTATTGTAGAATTTTCTCTCCAGATGTTGCTTGTGAAGTCATTGAGGCTGAGAGGCATTCTCATGTTTTCTATGAGGTGGAGCCTGACATTTGGATGGTGATGGTATGTATGTTGTTCTTTTACTTGTATGTAATATCCCTTTCAATTGACTTGCATGGATCCTGGGTTTTGTGATGTAAGTATGGGACTTTATCATTGTGGTCTGGGCTTACGTATCCAGAACCTCATGCCAGGCTAAGGCTTGGTTTATTGGTTTGTTTAAAATTTAGTGTAGTACACGGATGATAATGATTAACTACTTAAAGATTTGAATGCAACACATAATAAACAGAGTTAGAGCTGGTAGGTTTTGTCAGGTTGTGGTATTTTCTGATGAAGACAGGTGTGAATGCTCACACAGAGAGAGAAGGGGGAAGGAGCTGTGAATATGACGGGGAAGGAGAAAAGGTGGAGAGAGAGAGAGGGGGAGGGGGAGAGGTACAGAGGATAATACTCCCTCTGTCTGAAATTAAAAGTCACATTATCCCATCTCTCAACAATTAAGGATCCTCATTATTTTACTAGAATACCCTTTATATTAGGTGTTTTCTTTCCATCTCTCTACTACTAGGTGCTATGTTCAGAAACGTAAGAATAATTTCTTTCTAATATAAGAATTGTGACAATTATTTTCAGACATTTCAAGTTAGTGTACATGATTACTATTCCATATGGATAGAGTCATAGATTGTAGAAGTAGGATGATAAACTAAGCTACATATATGAGAAAAGTAGACATTGCTGCCATTTTGCACTGGCATATTATAAAATCTTGATTTAACCATCATATATAGGAGCCTTTGGGAGAAAGGACAATGCAGTCTATCCCAAAGACGAGACCAACATAATGGAAGTTATAGTAACCAAACAGCGTTGGATGCTAAGTGTTTAAAAATTCACTAAATTTATTCTTCCATGGTTTTGCCTGTTCCAGGTAGTGGAAAAGAATAGGGAGTTAGATGGGATATGGCGAATTGAGGCCCTAAGGGGTATGCTTAAAGAAGTACATTCTCTGTTTGTAATGTTCAATGGATCTATAAGAGCGATGCTTGACAAGGAATCTAGTGGAGCACTTGTTCGTTCACATTTATTCTCCTTTATCACCGATTATCTATTTGGTAAGGCCTAATTCTTTTGTAAATTATATGTTTTTCCATTGATTTTAAGTTTTAAGAATTTATTGTAAGTTACTAATTGTCAGCATGTCAAAAACGGTATCCTTTGGATTTCTGCTGCTGGGGTAATGCTGAAGTTCCTGTGTCATTCTTCATTGGATTTCTGCCACTGTGGCATAGTGCTGAAGTTGCTTCCTTCGTGCCTCACATAAAAATTTTCTCTTTGAGGCAGATCTATTAGCTGGAAAGAAACTCCAATTACCGTCCTTCCGCGATTCTTTACAAGAAAGAGGAACTGTGCAGATGTTGACTGTTGGACGTGACGCCGCAATTGAAATTCAGGTATGTAATGGGAGATTTAATTTATGTTTGCATGATTTTTCAGAGGACAATTTGCTTTTCTTGTGAAATATTTTATGTATTTTAACTTGACCATGGACCATAGACCTATGTCACCTATCTGTGTGCATCTTTTTTACATCTATAGTTGAAGAGTTTCTGAACTCTATTTTAGTTGTTGCCTCAACTGATGTGTTCTAGATTGATATAATGCATGATTTTTCAGAGGATAATTTGCTTTTCTTGTGAAATATTTTATGTATTTTAACTTGACCATGGACCATAGACCTATGTCACCTATCTGTGTGCATCTTTTTTACATCTATAGTTGAAGAGTTTCTGAACTCTATTTTAGTTGTTGCCTCAACTGATGTGTTCTAGATTGATATAATTGCCCCACAGTAGAAATATAGCTCACCAATCTTGAAAGAGGAAATGTAGATTGATATATTTTTCATCTATAGGTGATGTATTTTTTAATGTAGCTCATCTTATTTTGTGTAGTTGTCATCTAAGGCCATGTGAAACTGTTATATTTTACCGTTTTGTAGTTTGATACTAGATTAGATCCCGTGCACGCACGGATTATGATAAATTTTTACAAAATATTTAACTAAATATCTCCAAACTACTGTATAATTATAAATAAAAAAAATTAAACATACTCATTTATATTTATTCATCTAATATGCATGTATATGCTACTTTGACCGACATATCGAGTGAATATAATTTCCATTATTAATGTACCGATTTGAATAAAATATTATAAAAAAAAGTATTTACCAAAATTATTATTACGTGGTATCTATTATTGACATAAATTATAAACTGATATTTTTTTCATACATAGATAGTTTATAAAAGGGTAGAGAATAAAATAAAATAAAATAAAATATATATTTTAGGAAAATGTTTTAGGCGGGAAAATTTTACACCGGGAATTGACACGTGTCATTCCTGGTGTCTCTTTTAGTATATAGTAATAGATG
Source organism: Spinacia oleracea (assembly GCF_020520425.1). Classification (NCBI taxonomy): domain Eukaryota; kingdom Viridiplantae; phylum Streptophyta; class Magnoliopsida; order Caryophyllales; family Amaranthaceae; genus Spinacia; species Spinacia oleracea. The sequence continues at coordinate 129,165,977 of NC_079490.1, read as the reverse complement.
TTCCTCTGTGCAGGGGGTGGGGGGAGGACCAGAGGATACATTGTCAAACTTGGCAAGAGGAACAAATCACAACCATAGGGTCAGATGAATGGTCCAGAACAAAACCCTTAAATCTAGTTCAATCTTCACTCCTAGAAACGCTGCTATTATGATTTCTGTGGGCCACCTTGGTCATAAAGTGCTTACATGCCTTCTTCAACCTTTTGTTACTGTATGTCTGTACTTGTTAAGGATAGATGGCTAAAGTAATAGGATGTGCAAAGAAGAGAGAACTTCTGCAATGGAATCTTTCCCTCAATTTTTCATAACATAATCTCCTTAGGGCTCCAATTGACCCCCTCTTGTTATGCCTATTTTTATCCTCCATGTTACCCAAAAAATAGTGGGGGTTAGCATCCATTGAAAGAGGAGGTTAGTTGTTTAAAATGAGAGATTTGGAACTTTGAGCTTGCCTAAGATGCAGGTCAGAATGGAAAATGTGGGTAGAGTAAAGCCAACAGTGACTTTGCTGGTATTTTCCCTGGACCAATGCAGCTGATGTAGGAGTGAGACTTGGATTGCAGCTCCGGACCCAGTTTGGAATAGTTGTTTTGGGTTTGTAGAAGGTGGTCTTGTGTGCAGTTTTCACTAAAGGTCTTTTGAAGTCTTAAGAACTCATGCCATTCTAATCTGAACTGACGCTCAAAAGACACTCCATTTCAGATGCCTGTCTGTCATGCAGAACTCCTACACCCTTATCATCGATAGAGTCCCCCACCCCCCTCTTCTTCCTTTGGGGTCTCTCATCAGTCCTCCCATTCTCTCTTTCCTAAGAAAATATTGGCGAGTAGTAACAATAGTAGGGTTCGTTGAAGTTGTCCCTCTCCGCTGAAAAGGCTTAACTTTTATAATGCATTGAAGTCCTGGACTCCTGTATACCATGTTTGATGTGTCTTCAGACTTCAGGCATGGATATGTTTAGTCTTTTGGGGTCTTTCTTAGTTTTTATTATCATCAAATAATGATCAAAGTGTATATCTTGGGTTTGCAATGTCTCTCTCTGAACACTGATGATTTCTTTAGAATGAACTATGAAGTAAAGATTTTTCAGCTTTTCAAACAGAAGGTGGAGATGTCTTCTGCTTGTTAGGTTCCTCTGGATGTTCCTCTGGATGTTTCTCTTATTTATTTATTTATTTATTTATTTATTTGTTATGTGAGTAATGTGACAATTGGAAACAACCTCTCTGCAATTGCAGGGGTAAGGTTGCGTACGTCCGACCCCCCTACCCCGCTTCTTGCGGGAGCCTCTTTGAGGCAATGAGGTAATGATATTGATATGTGAGTAATGTGACAGATAATGGTCCAGATGTTTTCTACACCGTTGAGGGTTACCTGAAAATATGACGTGCTTCTTCTGCCCAAAGTTCCTATATGCACCAACGATTATGCATACTTTTAGGCTTTGCTTTTTCCAAATGATGAAAAATACTACTCCTAAGTTTCCGTGGAGCATAGGTCACACTGGGATATTTCCCCATGCATTTTGATCTACCCTGAAACATGCATTCTGATCTACTGTGAAACATGCATTTGCATTGGCTAAAATCAGAAAATACTCCCTGCTGACAACCAGTTGTTGTTTGAATGTTTCTTCTTCGTGGATCCTCCCCTGTCATGAATAGGGGATTAGGGGTGTGAGCCGGACCACCCCAAACCTATCTTTCCTGGGGTTCACATTTGGTTTTTCTTCGTGCTTCTGATTTGTTTTGCCAGTGTGGTCCTGATTAGCTTTTCTATGAGTAAAGGTTTTCCTAAAAGGGAATGGTCAAATAGCATCTTCATCATTCTAGGGTCTCTGAGGAGCGATCTAGGGTAGGACAATAGACCCTCAGCTGCCAGAGAGGAGGATTTAGCCTGTTGGTGACAAACCTTTTATCTTATTCTGATAGTGGTTAGGGTTATTGACTAAATATGTTTTTCATGAGTGACTGAGGGGATTTAAGATTCAATTCGAGTTTTCAGGAGTCTTGATCCAAGTTGTTTTTAGGTTGCCTTTTATCTTTTGGGTCAAGATCAAGATTCATATTATTGGTCTAGATCAAAATCCACTTCATCAAATTGATGGGTGGAGAAGTAGTATCTTTGTTAGAGTTGCAGCAACTCTCTCTTGTGATGAATCTCATGATGTAAATGTGCTTAAAAACATTGATGAGTCTGTAGACCATGGTTGCTTACAGGAAGAAACACCCCAAGTAAAATCAAATGCTTTTTTTAATTTTTAAACTTAATGGTGAATAAGATATTCTTGTAACAGTGGATAAGCATGTAGTCACTGTATGCAATATTTCAACTGGCAAAGTAGGGTGAATTAGAAACGGATTCCTAAAGAGCAGAATTCTGTCAGCTGGATGGCCACTTCTACCCCTTAATGTTTTGCCGACGCTTATGATAAATCCCATTGTCGATTCTTTATTGAAGTCATTCGACTTTTCGAAGGAGAGTGAAGGTGTGTGAAAAGGCTCAAACACTTGAAAACATCTCGAAAGAAGTGATTCAAGGGGGGGGGGGGGGGGTTATGGGTGCCTATGCCTCCCTAGAGAATTACTATCTGCCAGGCTCAGAATAGTTAACTTTCACATAGTACAAGAAGTATCCAAATTATCCACTCAAATGCTATGATGCAGTCTATTATTCTTAAGTTTATGTCTACAGAATACAGACTACAGTTCAAGTGCACCAAGAAAACGTCCGGCTAGTCAAATACAAGGTATGTGGATTACAATGGACTAAATCAAACATCACAGTGACCTGTCTTTAACTTATTCTCAATGCAGAGCTAGTCAAATATTTGCATATTGTATCTGTATGCGAGTAGCCACTTTGAAGGCCAGGGGTACTTCTGCATAAATTTCCCCCCATGCCTCACTCTTGTTGAGCCCCTTGTTAGAAGCATTGCTGCTGTCAGATAGTATGGTGCTGTGCCAACTCATTCTTCGAGCATTTTCCTGCTGCACCTACCTGTGGGACATAGGGTGCAACAGCCTAGGGGGTGTTTGTATTGGGTGGTTCTGGTCAACTGAGACATTAATATGTCATGCAGTACATATGCATGGAATTGTATCCTTGGATGAGGTTGCCTTGTGAAGGAGTTTGGGCATGCAAATATATGCTCAGTGGCATTTGTTACTTTGGTGAAGCACTCGAAATCTCTTTAACTGTTCTGGAACTCTGACTTTAAGGGATATGAGGTTTGGGACATCCACCAGACTTTTCTTGAGTTTCACAAGGTCTAGTTTCTGGTTAAGGGAAAGAGGTTCTTTTTGGCGATGTTTGGAACCTGGATAAACAATGATTGGGATGGTAGCCTGTCTTTGAAGCTTTTATTATGGTTGGATGAAGAGTTCCATTTTTCCAAGACCCTGATATGCAAAACCTTAAGTAGAAGAACCAAGGCTTTGCTCAAGTTTTGTTCTAAAAAAACAAATCACCCTTGACTCCTTGAGTAGTTGGTCCAACTCTTGAATTCCGTAATAGTCATTGAAAACTATGGCTTGGTATTGGGTTTTTGAAAATCTAGTTCAGTCTTCGGAACAAGGCTAAAATGACAACTCAATATTCGGGATGCCCTCTTCTTTCCCTAATCTCTGTTATTTATAGCATTTCTGATTCTCTTTATCCTCAAACTAACCAACTATTTTTCTCTTCAAGCTACCCTTAACAAGCTAATTGTAGAATACCTACACTACCCCTTCCTATTATATTACACCTTTTAGGCTATCTTAGTCATAAAACAACCAAACTGTGTTTCTTTGTTGCAGACTTCAGTATAAGTGGCTGGTAAATGTAACTTGTCCCTTCTTCCTGCGTGGCAAACTACCAATAGAATTATGGCAGGTGGCTTGTGATAAAGGAAATGGCATTTTAACTTTTATTAAGAGAGTATGTTTTAGTATCGATCTCCGAGCCTTGTCATTAATTCATTTCCAATTGTACCAATGGGAATGTTGGTACTGGGATGCTAGCTACCAGGTGATGGCTCATAATTTGCAAACTAATTAAAGTATTGGAGCTTTGTGCAGCCTATGAAAGGAGAGGAGGGGGAGTGGGGTCAAATGTGTGGATCTGCAGCCTGCAAGTACAAAAGCCGCTGTCTACATTTGGCCCCTAGGTTGTAGAATTCTTGATCTGCGCATTATTTTACAAAGAATAAGTGGAGCAAGTTCATCAAACCCAGGCATTTTGTTTGGAATATTACAATGCTAACTTGCTGGGCTCCAATTACTTGTGTTTTATTTTTTTTGTTCCTTTTCAAGGAGATATAAGATGGTAAGGAGGTAAAGACAATTTATGTCTTTTTTCTTATTTATTTTTGGGTAGTAATCTCCTTTACTCACTTGATAGATGTTCAAATTGGGAACTAGATACTCTTTCTGTGTTATGATTGTCATCTTCTTTACATTTGTTTAGTACCACTTATGCATAATTTTCTTATTTGCAAACAGGCATTGAAATGAAGGGTTTATCTATCTCATGGTTGGTTTGTTTGTTGTGGGTATTGGTTATTGTATCTGATGCTCGAGTAAGTGTTGACTTATTTGGTTTTACCACCTCATGTGTGAGTATCTGCCAATGATGTGAAATAAAATTGAATGATGTGAAATAAAATAGAATTATTGTTTACCGTACAAAATTTGTGTTTTGCTTTTATGGGTAGTATTCTTTTATACATACTCTTACCTTAAACATAAACTGGGCAATTGTGCAGTCATTAGTGCGGGTGCTTGAATCGTGTGCTGGAAGTGCAGGGTGTCACTCCCTTGTCTTGTTTCATGATCTGTTGGTCTCAACTTCTCTCTGTCCGGTATTTTCTGACTCCAGTTTATTTAGATTTGCTTTCACTTTCAGCACAAATTCATGGGGCATGGAATGGTATGCTTAATATACATAGAAAAATAAGTTCCAGCATGATATTTCCAGGACGACACTGTCAACTTATACACGTATGCTGTTATGAGGATGTCTCCTCGTGCTTTATCTACCAGTGTAAGCTCATGGTCCTATTTACGGAAAGGAAACAGTTCAGCTCATCTTACAACAGGATCCGTCCTTCCAACTTCTTCCTCTTCTTCTGAACGGGTTCAAGGATCACGCGATACCTCTCCTAGTGGAGACAATAGATATCTTATTGCAAGGCCTTTGCAGCAGGACAAATGGTCAAAAGGGAAGGATGGTTTTCTTGTAACTAATCGATGGGGATCAGATATGCATGCTTCACTCCCCACTGTTTGGCTTCAGCAGACAAAAGAGAGAATGTATCTTTGTGCACATCAGCACAAAAATGTTACCATTATCCTTCTCATTCCTGTCACCTTTATTAATAATGCAGACAGAGAGATTCCTGTACTAAAGCAGCAGCTATTGGAAAATGTAAGTATTTATTTCTCCTTGGTTTTAGGTGCATATGTGGATATCTTCTGTGCCAGTTGCCAACAATTATGCATAAACGATGCACTTTGATCAATGGTTTTATCTGTGTTATCGTAGCTTGCTGATTAATTGTTGGTTATTCTAGGTCTTTTCTGTGCTTGTAATAATTTAATGACTGCATGTGTCTTTGTCTGTTCATTGATGCAACTTTCCACTCAGATATGCAGATCTCTAAATTTACCTATGCCTCCTGGCCCTGTTTAGCTTTAGGTGTTTTTCTAAATATTTTATATCCAGATGTGCTGTTGACTTTTAGCTTCTTATTTATTTTTATTTTTAAGTTCATTCTTATGCTTGATATGTCAACATCAAGTTTGTTCTGAATGTGTATTCTTGATATTTCAAATCTGATAGGCATCATTAAAGATCTTAAAAGTTGAAGAAAAACTTTCAAAAGGTTGGGGTGGTGAGAATGCGTACCATGTCAGTGGGTACCGGTATCTATTGGTGGATGGTGATAGAAGTGTCTCCAGGGCTTCTCCTGCAGCGAAAGCTGCAACCTTATCTAAGGTAGGATTCTGTCACGTAGATAACTAGATGCTGTACAACAATCACTCAATTCAATACTTTTTTTGCTGTAACTTTTACTTTCCTTGAATTTATCCTTAAAAAAAGAATCTGAATCTAGTGGTGTTATGTCCCAAGAAGCTTGAATCCTGCTGGTTATTATGAGTGAAGATTGTAGAATTCACAGCATCAGTTAATGATGCATGTGCTTGTATTATTTAGTTTAATTCTATTTGATGTTTCCAGGAATCTTTGATTGCAATGTGCAAGCTGAGGGAAGAGATTGACCTAGAAAAGAGTAGAACTAAAGGGGATGATGGAAACCATGGTAAAGACCTGGAGTTGTGCATCAGGGCAAAAAATAATGCGTGGGTTGTCGCTCGGGTATTGAGAGGAAAAGAGCTCTATGTGGTTTTGGAGAAAGCCAACGAAACACTTCTTTATGCATCAGATGCCATCGAGAAGTTTAGCAACAGGTAGTATTTTGCTATTTTTGTATACTTGGTTTCCTGGCTTAACATTTTTACAAGCAGGTTTTGAGCTTTATGCCAGCTGACTATGTGAATTAAATATTTATTGAGATCATTTGATGTGATAATTCAAGTTCCACAATTTTGATTTTAGGCTCTGATAGTCTGATGTTTGCGTTAAAAACTAGGCTAGCATAATTTGTATGTCTTGTTTGGCCACCTCTAGTTCTAATAGTTATCAGCATTTTTAGTTTATTATAGTAACTGGATTCTATGTTACTCGGATTCAGCCTCTGATGTCATACGTGTGTATATGTATGTCCATAGCCATGGAGGAGTGTCGAGGATGCACCGCGGATACTTGACGCGAGGTAGTTGAGGTGAACTGAGGAGTTTTAGTAACTAACATAGGGTAGATGAGGAGTGATTTGAACATTTTTTATTAAAAAGTGTAGCTGAGGAGTGTTACCAAAGGGTGGAAAGAATATTGGGTGTTGATCACTAAGTACCCTTTGCCCTTAGCTGATCTGCTCTGTTCTGGCTGTCTCACGTAGTCTTCTCAGTAGTTCATCATCCATTTCTATCAATTTCTGCTTTAATTTCTTCTGCATCCATTTCTATCAATTTCTGCTTAAATTTTTTCTGCATCCATTCCAATCTTTTTTCTGCATATCTAGGAGTTTCTGCTTCATATACAAAGTATATATTGTTCTCCCCTGTTTAAGCTTTGGTCCATTTAGACTCAGGCCTGGTTTTATGGCATATCGGCTTTGGTGATAGGTTATTGCTGTGTTGGACAGTTGGAGGGCTTCCTTAACTTTTGACTAACAGCAGATCCAAGTATTATGGAAATATATTTTCCCAATTTTCATGTTTGACATCCATATTTGCTCTTTTGATGTTACATTAGTGGTATTTGAAGTGATACCTTGTTATTAAGTTAAATTGTTGAGGTTTGAACTTGGATTTTGTAGGTACTGCAATGGAGCTTTCTCATAGGACTCGTGTTGACGGATTTCCTTTAGATGGGTGCACAATGAGATGGAGAAAAAACCCGTTTCTTCTTTTAGACTCTTTGTTAGATCATGATACTTTATTTTGTTTGTACATTTCAGCTAAATATAGGAAGATAATGTACAAGTAGTTTCTACGAGTAGTTTATTGTAAAATGTCAACGCTTTTGTTTTTGATCGGGACGTATTCACATTATTGGTTTAGTATTAGTGATATTCTCTGCCATCCTTGCATCTCGAGGTAGTAAACTAGTAATATTGTATGTAATACCAAGTACTACGTATATGATACATTTTCTTCTTCCTCAGGTAAGGCTTGTGGTTTTGTTATCAGGTTTCTTCTCCTTTCTTAGTCGGCGATAAATGTTTGCTGAGTAAAAAGAATTTGTAAAACTAAGGATTCATTCTTGAATATGATGGATGTTGTTATTTAGAAGCTACGTTCATCACAATGGAATAATTCCTAACTAAGCTAAAAGAGTATACTAGTTGTTTAAAAAAGCAAAACCAAATTACTAGTTGCTGAATGCAATTTAATGGTTAAGCTTAAGCAGAGAGTTCCATCATGTTTTGATCGAGAAGCGACGACAGTAATGATATCTCCAACCTTGAGCAAACTCGAACGTACTTCCATCCTTTATTAAGATTGTAACCCCATCTTGTCAGAAACATGTTATTGTCCATAACAGAGTTTACTTTCACTTGTATTTTGCACTTTTTCCCTTTAAGGAATTCATCTTCTTCCTTACTTAAGAACTCAACAGTTGTGACTCCGGCATCGACAGACATGCATGTTGATCGTTAAAGTCGGATTCTTTCAGTTTTCTCTCAATCACTATCCATTCTTTATCAATTATCATCATAACAATTACTCTGTTTCGATTTCTTCTCGATCATCATATCGTTGTTGTTGTTGTTAACGCTAATGTTGTCGTCGCTAATGTTGTTGTTGTTTTCGCAGCCGTTAGTGTTAGTGTTAGTGTTGGTGATGGTGGATTTGTTCTCCTGTAAGAAAGACGCTTCTTTCGAGTTAGAAGATTCTCGCTCATGGTCAATATGCTGGATTTATCCTCGGCGCCTGAGAGTGGAACAATAACTTGTTCAGAAACACGCTTCAATTCCAAGCAAATTCGCTTCCTGAATGGCAGAAACTTCGGATTTTTTGCATTCAAAAATTTATCCATAGCAGCAGACAAAGAGTAGAGATCGCACAACAACGTAGGGTTTAATTTCGAAGCCAAAGTGAAAGTGAAAGTCAAAGAGATCGAAAGTAATTCAAATCCAATTTTGTTCAATTCTATTATTGATACGGATTATCTTTTGATGTCTATATGCAAATATATGGCTAAACTCGAATACTAGTAGAAAGTTAGAAACTTGATTAATTAATTAATTACATTCGAAAGAGTTATCAGGAACATGTGATTAAACTTGAATACTAGTAGAAACCTGCTGATTAATTCATTACATTTGAGGGAGTTATCATGAATATGTGACTAAAGGCGGATCCTAAGGGAACTTTGTGTTTTTATCTAATCTCATATATATTTTAGGTCCGGATCCTTTAGAGTTTTAATAAAACTCGGAAAAATCAGGAGGTGATATTGATGAGAAATAATAGAGGGGATTTTGGAAAGATAATATACAAGCTGTTGATATTGTTCAAACTCTACCTTATAGAGTTATTTTAGAACTCTAGAGGATCCAAAACCCATTTTAGAGTAACAAAAGGTTGTGTTAGATTCTAGAATCAAATGGAAGAAATTTATGGAACTCAACTAAAAGGGTTGAATGATGTAAAAGCTAATTATTAATCTCTCAACACAAATTATATATATTATGCAGTAAAGGTTAATCAAACTTGGTAATCCAAGCAAACCAGTAAACAGATCGATCATCTCGACACACATTTTTGTTCAATATAGCAAGAAAGATAGGCTTGACGTTATCGAAACTCGGATGTAGTGTTGAAACAAATTAAATCTAAAATTATATTCAGCAGTTGAATGATTAATGAAGACATAGAATCAATTTGCAAAATCTCAATGTTAATTGATGTAAACCCTAAGTTTACAAATTAAATTGCCTTATATAATTGACAAATTACTAAACTTAATTTTCCCGATTTACAGATTCTAGGGCAAAAGTTTTTACAAAATGCTAAACTAAAGTACTCACTCTGTAGCTATAATAAAATGGCAACCAAGTTGAATTCTAAGAACTGAATTTCCGATTTGGACCAATAGAACTTCTAGGACGAGTTACACCCCAATTAGGGAGAAGAGATGTGACCTGATTACCTCCATGAATGGCTAAACAAATAGAATCATCCTTGAATCGAACAGACACAACACGAATAAAATCCCCTTTCTGTAACCCATTCCAAACCCTGAATTGATTCCAACCGCCAATCAATGCATACTTAAATCCTTTACCTCTGTAATCCCATTTACTCAATTTCATCTTAACCCCTTCAACAGAGAAACAACCCCTTACTCTCACTTCACTTCAATCTTGCCTTTATTATCCAGCTTTTCAATTTCTGAATCATTCAAGAATTCCATGTCAACTACTTCAGATATCGGAATCGCAAGACATGCGTATTGTTTTTCAACGTCGGTATAGTTGAGATACTTCTCAATTACACATTTTTCTTGTCTTAATTCATCTTTTTTGAATTTCTCAAGTATTGATTCCAAAGATGGCAGCTTTAACTTGTTATGTTCATAGTCACCACAGCAGAGTTTCTTTGGTGGTGGTGGTGGTGGTGGTTGAAGGAGAATATCGGTGTCGATTTTCGGGGATACACTATTTAATAAAAGAAGACCATCTATTGCATCTTTCTCCTTTTTGTCGAGATCATTATAGCGTAAGAGTCTTTCGCGTTTCTTCAATGGCAGCCGTACCTCGCCTTTGTTTCTGTTCACCATAGCAGAGAATAACAGAGTCATCGTATCGAATCAAAATCGCGTAATTACAAGAACAAGAAATCTGGATTAAGTAGCGATGAAATTCAAATCGATTAATTGCGAGAAAGATAGAAATTGGAATTGCTCAATAATAATTGGAGTAAATAAGAAATTGAGAAGAAACAGAGAATGGAAAATTAGGGTTATTATCAACTCATAAAAGAGACGGTGATTTAGTAGAATTAGAATCTTAGTTGTCTACAAATATGCGCGCTATGTTACCGTTGGGAATTCTTTCTTGCATCAAATTACCCAATTGGTTTTGGCGGCAAACTTGAGAAATTGGGGTTAACAATATTTCTTAACGGTTTCATTAAAAGATATAAAAAAAAAAATCTTGTATTACTAAGGGGTTAACAAAGAAATTGGGGTAAATAGGGGTAAGTCGTAGGGTATATCATTCCAACTGTTTTGAGTATTAGGGTTTTAGACGTTACAAAGTGCTAAAACTTAAAAGAAAATACGATTTAAGTAACAAAAACGTTATATTATAATGATTTTAATTTGTTCTATGGTATACTTCCTCCGTTTTGTTTTTATTTACATGACACAATTGAGTTTTTGACATTATTCACACGAGTTCCTTTGATTTCCTTTTGTGAAAAAACATAATCATGTGAGGTCTTATTAGATACGTCTCAATACATATATTTTTAAATATTAATTTTTTATAATTTTTTCTTATCCACAATGGATGATATTAGTGTTTAAAATTGTGCATTGGCAAACGTGCCTAAATAATTGTGTCATTTTAAAAAAACAGAGGAGGTATGATACATGCATGATAAAAAACAATCCATAAAGAATTCGTATATATAATTTATATGTAGACATCTTCAAAGATAAACTAAAAAATAAAATACAATCCTTAAAATAAGAATTTGTGCTGCCCAATAGGAGTACTGATTAGACAATTTAAAAAAGATAAATTTAACGATACAAAATAAATAAAAGGAGATTTAAGTTAAAATAGGATTGTGTCCAAAAGAAAAAAGGAAAGAAAAAAGGAATATCGGTGTAATCAGAAGCCTAAGCTCCAAGAAATTCACAACATTGGAAAGTTGTATACTTGTATCCCTATGGGATTAGGAAAGTTTCACCGCCTATATATTATTGATTCTACTGTTGCTTCCAATTCGATACCCTAATAATCAATTGATACCCTTGTCTTTTATTCCGATGGAGAAATTATACGCAGAAAACGTAATGTTGCTACCAATGAAGAAGCGATTTTACATGGATACGCGGAAATATCAGAAAAAACCAGCAGTTGAATGTGGTGTTCCACTGTCAGAAAGTTCAATCGAGGATAAATGTGTCTCTTTAAACAACGACAATGACAATATTAATGGGGACAGGCATAAGAAGAAAAAGTGGTTACATGGTTCAAGAAAAGACGATAAGAAGAATTTGAAGCAGAGAAAGAAACAGAGAACGCAGGTGACATCTTTGAAGAATCCTGCAACTGCTTCTGATCAACAGTACTGTCCCGCAGATAATGATGATAAATGGATTGATGGGTCTGATGGGTCTGGTGGTATAGGTATAGGTATAGGTATAGGTATAGGTATAGGTATAGTTTGGATAGTAATTATGAAAAAACTTAATAAAACCGATGCTGACGATCATCAGGCATGTCTGTCGATCCCAAAATCTCATGTTCTGAGTAACTTCTTAAGTAAGAAAGAAGAGGAATACCTTGGAGGTGTGGATAAATATGGGCACAAGAACAGGATAGCAGTAAATGTCAGGGGTTGTAACACTATTAAGGACCATAAGATGTTTCTGACTAGATGGAATTACTGTCAGGGTGATAAGTATCGTTATGTTCTAAATGGAGTCAACCCGCGGTGGAATACAGTCATGACAGAGAGTAGGCTGGAGATAGGAGATGAGATTTGCGTGGTGGCGTATCGAGCAAAGAATGATGGAAGCCTCTGCTTTACCATTCACGGGGGTAGAAAGCCGTGATTCATAACCATATTTAATTATTATTCTCTTGTTATAAATCTTACATTAACTTTTCATATTTACTAATCATGGCTAATTAATATGTTCTACATAATACAATACTCATAATACAATTAATCAATCAAGCGCCTTGCTTGTCTCCATTTAACTTGGGAATAATTCCTATCTCCTTCGAGTAATTCTCCTGCCAACCACAAGTACAGATATGCAGGACATATGCAGCAAAGATGGATCAAAACTTGGTAACCAACAAAACCAGTAAGCATCAGCTTCAACATTTTTAGAAATTTTGAAAGATTTCTTTATTCACAAACGAATCCAACTTTAATAGTTCATCATCAACATTACCCTAACACAAGATCATCAAGTCAGAAACCAAACTACAAATTACTCAAAGTGAAACTAAATTACTCAAAATGAACTAAGTAATTTCTAGACAGACAACACTTGAAAAGACTTAAAAGCCACCACGGAGACGGAGGACAAGGTGAAGGGTAGACTCCTTTTGGATGTTGTAATCCGCAAGAGTCCTCCCATCCTCCAATTGCTTTCCAGCAAAGATTAACCTCTGCTGATCTGGGGGAATTCCCTCCTTATCCTGAATTTTAGCCTTGACATTGTCAATGGTGTCTGAGCTCTCAACCTCCAGAGTAATAGTCTTCCCAGTCAAGGTCTTGACGAAAATCTGCATTCCACCCCTTAGTCGAAGCACAAGATGAAGGGTTGACTCCTTCTGGATGTTGTAATCTGCAAGATTGCGGCCATCTTCAAGCTGCTTTCCAGCAAATATCAACCTCTGCTGATCTGGGGGAATCCCCTCCTTGTCCTGAATCTTAGCCTTAACATTGTCAATTGTGTCTGAGCTCTCAACCTCCAGAGTAATAGTCTTCCCAGTCAAGGTCTTGACGAAAATCTGCATTCCACCCCTTAGTCGAAGCACAAGATGAAGGGTTGACTCCTTCTGGATGTTGTAATCTGCAAGAGTGCGGCCATCTTCAAGCTGCTTTCCAGCAAATATCAACCTCTGCTGATCTGGGGGAATCCCCTCCTTGTCCTGAATCTTAGCCTTAACATTGTCAATTGTGTCTGAGCTCTCAACCTCCAGAGTAATAGTCTTCCCAGTCAAAGTCTTGACAAATATCTGCATCCCACCCCTTAGACGGAGCACAAGATGAAGGGTTGACTCCTTCTGGATGTTGTAATCAGCGAGGGTACGTCCATCCTCAAGTTGCTTTCCGGCAAAGATCAGACGTTGCTGGTCTGGAGGAATTCCCTCTTTATCTTGGATCTTGGTCTTAACATTGTCAATAGTGTCGGAACTCTCAACCTCCAGAGTTATAGTTTTTCCGGTAAGAGTCTTGACGAAGATTTGCATCTGTACAACATCACAAAAAGATTAATAACTGTACAAATCATACTATATTGTCACAGACAAACAATAAATTGAAAATTTCCATCTTCAATCACATATCTAACACCCAAATTGCAGAAATAAACAATAAATACGAGCAGATTAAAGCCGCCACCACCACCAATTAACTAACTTCGAAAATAATAATAAGAACAAGCCCTAAATTGATTTAGATGGAGAAAAAGAAACAAAATTCATCAGATGGAACAATTAAATATACAGAACAAACCAAGTCTGGCCGAATAAATCTTAAATATAATGAAATCTTCACCGAATATAACACCAAAGTTTCATATACAGGATCCAAATATTAATAAAATCCATCATCTAAATTAAGCGAAAACGCGAGAATTTCATATAAAGAATCCAAAATTTAATCAAATTGAACAAATTAATTGAGAACAAGATAGAGTAACACGAATTGACGAAACAAGACATCAATATTCAAGAAAATCATCAAATATGAATCAGAACAACGATAATTTCACATAACTCAACAAATTAGGCATTTACCTTTGAAGAATTTCGCAGAGAAACTTTGAGAGAATAGATGTGTTTTCGGAAACGAAGAGAAGATGATATTGGAAAATGGTTTGTTTTGGTGATAAATAATCTTCGTGTGGCCCGTATTTAAAGAGTTTGGTCGACCTGGTAGGTGAAGGAGAGAGAAGCTTCTGGAATTGTCCGCACGTGTCTGTCAAACCTCTTACTTCCTACTTCATATTTTACCAAATTGACCAGAAATTAATATAAGTATAAACCAAATTAAGAATAAACTACTCAGTAGATTACCATTCCATCTTTTTCTATACTGTACCAATGTGTTTCATCTATACATTGTACCTGAATATTAATTTTAAATTGTCTACCTTGTATCGTTGTATTTTTAGAAGTTAATCAAATGCATGTCAGCAAGTTTGATTACTTTTTTCAAAAAAATTAAGATTTTTTGATTCGTTAATGTTGGGTTAACATCGATGTACGATGAGGTTGACTATGACATAGAAAATCCTTATTTTGTTTAAAAACGTCACCAAAATCAAACCAAAGCAAAATTTTCAATCTACTTACGGAGTATTAATTATCCTTTAATCACAAACTACATGTAAATTTCCAACCATCATAAATTATAATTGACCTGAAACAATTCATAGTTAAAACTATTAATAGCATCTAACAAACATACAACTCAAAATCAAATATATTAAGATATTTTTTATTTACTACTCCGTAAAATTCACAAGATGTATAATCTATACCTAATATTTAAAAAACAAAACCAAAATCATTGACACGTGTGCTAATCTATCTTTTTAACAAAACCATTTACACGTGTCCCAGCCTATGTTTTTCCTTTTAAAAAAACTAAACAAAAAAATCTGGCACCACCCCTTTCACCTTCACTGCTCTCTCAATCTCTCATCTACCCCATTATGCTACACTTCATCCTCCGCCATTAACCAATCATTCAATTCAATTCAATTTCATGATCAATAAATCCTTCAAATTTATGGTTCTTGGATATCAATGGTCTTCCATTTCGGCTTCAATTGGAATCGGAGACTCTTGATTTTGCATTAAACGCAAAAAAACCCTCACACAAACCTTCAATTGAACCTCCAACTAATCTCACCTTCAATTCGATCCTACATCTTCATTCTATCTTTAATAGCCTCCATTTACAATTTAATTTCCCCAATATCGTTAATAATTACTTAAATCATGTCAGTTACACGTTGTTTGCCCAAATGATCATTGATATTCCATCTCCCATCTTTTAATCCAATCCTAACTCTATTTAACACATTTAGGTTCGACAAGGTTAACGCCATGATCGTGAGCTAGAGACAGGTATGATTCCATTTTTTGGTTAACGCCATGATCGTGAGCTAGAGGCATGTATGATTCTATTTTTTCCCCTTTTCTGAGAGGTTGTTCCCGATTGATGTATTGGTTTTTTAAAAAAATAGGTTTAAATTCCATTCTTTAGGATTACCCATTTACTCAATTGTAGATTACCTATTTACTCAATTGTAGATTTAATATCTTTTGATTTATTGTTTTCAATTTGTTGATAAACATGCTCGCTTGATTTTCATTTTCCCAATTCATATTTAATGTAATTATTAAGTACTGGTACAGTGGTGCTATGTCAATGAACATCAAAATCATGACCTTGAAATAAATCAATTAGGCTTATGACATTTACCCAGCAGCGGTGTTTAAAAACAAAGGTTGATGTATTGAATTAAAGATCCTAGAATATTTTTGGATGACTGTAGAAAAATACAAAGTATTTAGTAAGATGAAGCGTGAGGGCCTAGGTTTTGAATTTTGATTCCGATCAGGAAGTAGTCTGAGTTGTTGGAGAAATACTGATGATTTTTTGCTTTTCGCTTTATGCACGCAACCGGATGTACCTTCTACTAATCGCTCCGTAATAAGTAATCTACATTCTACTGTTGCAATATATGCACCTTGGTCCATGACAAATCTCATTTTCTCTATCTGGGGGTATTCCTTTAAATGATGCTTTAAGTTAATCCCTGTTATGTAAACAACTGATTGTTATGAGTTACGTGTTCGGGATTGGTGGACAACATTTGGGTAAACCTCACTATTCTCAGGCGGTTTTGTTTGTTTTTAGGCTGAATTTGAAGTGTCTTATACTATGTTTTTTTAATTGTTCATGTATTATAAAAGTTCATTATAATTTGGTTGGATTGAATTGGTTAAATAACAGAGCTATAGTTTGTTTAGGATATCATCTGCATTAGCTCGCAGGTACATGTTCAGTTGTCAACCTACTAAGGAGATTATGGGATCCGGATTAACATGCTATCAGGTTGCTCGCACAAAGTTGCAAGTTATAACTATGTATTTAATGTAGAACGATGGACCGGAAAAGGTCTCAAATGAGTTGCAACAACGACAAGGGAAGGGGCTAACAAAAGAAAAAAAGGAGGGCTACAAAACAGAGAATGAAATAGGTAATGACATACTATTCATTCTCAGTACCCAAATACAACGTGCACCACCACAATGAATACATACTATGTGTTTGGGCTCCCAATTGATATTCAATTGGGCCACTAAGTCCAAAGCCCAATGGCTCTAAACAACAACATCAAACCTACCACTATGGCTATTCAGCCATCCATTAAGGCCCAAGGCCCAATAGCAATAAATGACCTATGGGCATTTATTATGCAAACACTATAAATAGGCCGCTAAGGCTCACACCTCAAGGTACGTCCAATTTATCGCCTTAGGACTACTCTTCTAGAGAACTTCTCTCTAGAATCCGAGCATCGTTCTTACTTAGGCATCGGAGGGGCTTTCCTCGGAAACACCCCCGAGGCTAGTGACTTTGCTCTTGTGCAGGTGAATTCGGACTCGACTCATTCAAGCAAGCAAGATCTTCAACGCATACGAAAGGGCCTTCATTCGAAGCCCATTGTTTCCATCTTTACAACACCGGAACAATTTGGCGCCGTCTGTGGGGAAGAACACTTCAAAGCCTTTGAAAGACGTTAACCACTTCTTTCTGCAAAATGGTTAACGATGTTGTCAACAACAATGATGACGATATGATAGTGCGGTCAGATTCGGAATCTGACGAGGAGGAGCACCCTCAATCAGTGGCGAGGTCACAGCCAAGCAGAGCTACGACCGCTACAAACGCAGGACCTCCGATTCCAACTAGGGAAGAGCTCACTGCGGCCATGACCATCATGCAAAACTTCCTCTTCAATGAGAAGCAGCAAGGATTGGCAAAAGACCGCAGAGAGGAGAGGAGGACCAGGCGAAGGCTGAACGAGCCGCCTAGTGTAGAGGTGTCCAGACTTCCCGAAGATAAGCTACAGGCGAGAAAGCTGAAAAGAAAGGGGAGAACTTCCCGAAGATAAGCTACAGGCGAGAAAGCTGAAAAGATTCAACAAGTGGTTCATCATCGACGCCGAAGGAGAGCTCATGAGGAAATCATTCTCCGCTCCACTGCTGAAATGTGTGGGTCCAGCAGACGCTGACTATATCCTAAGAGAAATCCACCTCGGAATATGCGGAAACCACATCGGAGGCAGGACATTGGCACACAAAGCCCTTCGGGCCGGATACTGGTGGCCCACTATGGTTTCCGAGGCAAAGCAGATGGCAAGGAAATGTGAGAAATGCCAAAAGTTCGCACCAGCTATCCATCAACCAGCTCAAACCTTACAATCAACACTATACCCCTTACCATTCGCACAGTGGGGGTTAGACATCATTGGTCCCTTCCCCTCAGCTACGAACCAGAAAAAGTGGTTGATCGTAGGAGTAGACTATTTTAGCAAATGGATCAAAGCCGAAGCTGTCTCCTCCATCACCGAACCTCAGGTCCGCAAGTTCATATGGCAGAACATCATCACAAGGTTCGGCATACCAAGACTGATGGTCTTCGACCACGGGAAACAGTTCGACAACACCCCGCTGCAAAAATGGTGCAAACAGTTCGGCATACACCTAGCTTACTCGGCAGTTTGCCAACCACAAAGCAACGGACAAGCTGAAGCTGCAAACAAACTCATTCTCAACGCACTCAAGAAAAGAGTCGAGGATGACAAAAACAAGTGGTTGGAAGAGCTACCCGGAACGTTATGGTCCCTTCGGACCACCGAGAAAGAAGCTACTGGGCAAACACCGTTCCACCTTGTATACGGATCCGAGGCTGTCATCCCTGTGGAAATCGGAACAGAAAGCTTGAGGATCCAGGCATACAACATGTATGATGGACTCCAAGGAGAAAGCAACAACCAACTTCTGTCTGAAGCTCTCGATCTACTAGATGAAGCTCGGAACGATGCAAGGACACTCAACGCAGCTTATTTGCAGAGGGTCAACAAGCATTACAATCGAAGAGTCAACGCCAGACCCCTAAAAGTCGGTGATCTAGTACTCAGAAACGCCGCCTCGGTTCAGAAAGGACGGATCCATGGCAAACTCTCAGCCACCTGGGAAGGACCATACATCATCCATTCCGAAAAAAGGCCAGGCACGTTTATGCTGAAACAGTTAGATGGAACAATCTTGAAGAACCATTGGAATACCGATGTTCTCAAGAAGTATTTTGTATGATCTCTATCTTTAAACCAAGTAAGTTGTTTAATGAGAAGAGGAAAGCCGTTTGGCGCCATGTGTTTCATTAAACCTATCTCTATATTTCAAATTCATTGTCCTGTTATATATATACATGCAGCCTCGGATCTGATCAATCCGAGACTAAAAGCAGGTTGACTTTGCCCATTCCTTGATAAAATGCAAGAAATGACCAAATCATACACTTCGGGGAATTGTCCAGAATCCTCGGATTCGCGATACCCAGATAAACCTTGTTCGCAACAAACAGTCGCTCGAATCAAGTTATAAAACTTCGGCTCAGATCCACGGATCGCCAAAGTCATAACTAAGAGGCAGACTAGCGATCTCTTGCCCAGGTTTCCGAACCACAAGAGATCGGAAGAATAATTCAGACCTCTGAGCAGATCGACGGATTTGAAGAATCTGGAAATTAAAGAGTCTCTTAGCAGATCTACGGATTTGAAGAACTCGCAAAATTAAAGAGTCTCTTAGCAAATCTACGGATTTGAAGAACTCGCAAAATTAAAGAGTCTCTTAGCAGATCTACGGATTTGAAGAACTCGCAAAATTAAAGAGTCTCTTAGCAGATCTACGGATTTGAAGAACTCGCAAAACTGAAGAGTCTCTTAGTAGATCTACAGGTCAAATGATCCCTCAGCAAGTCCACAAAGAAAAGCTCGAGAGTTACAAGTTCAAAGGCAGACTTAAAACTTCGGAAAGCACAAAAAAAATTGAAAAGTGACAGCCAAGTAACGAACATTCATTTTTTATTCAATATTCGGGGGAAGTACAAATACATCAAACCAACTCGGGACACACCCGAGGACCCTCAAAAATTGAAAAGAAAATGAAACAGTTAAAATCGGCAGCCATCAACAGATAATACCGGCCTACCGAAGTACTAAAAAGCAAAAAGAAACAAGTACAACGCAGCGCCGAGGCAAAAGGGGGAAAGGCAAGCACACATTCGGAAGTCCTCAACTGGAACCGACCGACTCTGAAGAAGACGACTGCCCGAATCCCTAACTCTTGGGAGTCTCAGGAGCAGCCCCTAGGGGAGCATCCTTCGAAGAACCCCCAGCAGTAGTGTCACCTTCGGAATCCGCCTTCTGGGCCAGAGCTTGGCGTTCGGCTTCAGCTTCGTCTCGGTCAGCTTGGCATTCCACCAAGTTGTTGGGTTATGATACATATGACATTTACATAAATCATGCGGAAACAACCATTAACCCAGGAAACATATTATTTACACATAATCATATAGCATAATTAGATGCATACTCTTTGTTGCGTGCCTTCCCTAGCTGCGCCCGAACCGAACAAGAACAAGTCTTTTAGGACTCCAAGTGTCGTCCCTCCGTAGAAAGTCCACAGCACGTCCGGATCCGCCTTAAGATTGACCAACTAGAATCGCCCTTAAGGTACTCAGAAAATTCGGCACTTTTGGGGCAAGATGGGTGTTTGAATTTTCTCTCAAAAACCTCACTTTTGAATACTTTGAAACTTATGTATAAATTATGACCCCTAGGCCTTTATTTATAGAGTTATGGAAAAGGAATCGTAATCCTAGTAGGATGCGAATTAATTGGAATTAGAATTCTACATGAATTCTACTTAATCAATTTATCCAATAGGAATAGACATTTAATCATACACTGACTCTTGCAGATTCAGGAATCTCGCATGAGCTAAAACTCACACACACACGGCAGCCACAAGGGCTGCCCACGCATGCGAGCAGCAGCCCACGCAGCGCGGCCCACGCATGCGCGGCCTTGTGCGCGCTGGGCTATGGCGTGCGTGCTTGCTGGGCGATGGCCTGGCTTCGTGCTGGGCCTTCGTCCGGCAGGCCTCGTCCGATGCTAATTCGTACGATACGCTTCCGATTAAATTTCCATTTCCGGAATCTATTTCCGATACGAACAATATTTAATATTTCCGATTCCGGAATTAATTTCCGTTTCGAACAAATATTTAATATTTCCGTTTTCGGAATTATTTTCCGATTCCGGCAATATTTCCGATTCTGACAATATTTCCGTTTCCGGCAATATTTCCGATTCTGGTAATATTTCCATTTCCAATAATATTTTCCGATACGTACCATGTTTCCGTTTCCGGCAACATCTACGACTTGGATAATATTCATATTTCCGATACGATCCATATTTCCGTTTCCGGCAATATCATCGTTTCCGGAGTATTCATTTCTTGCCTGTGACGATCTTAGCTCCCACTGAAACCAAGATCCGTCGGTTCCGAATATTCATAGATGGAGTATTTAATGCCATTAAATACTTGATCCGTTTACGTACTATTTGTGTGACCCTACGGGTTCAGTCAAGAGTAAGCTGTGGATTAATATCATTAATTCCACTTGAACTGAAGCGGCCTCTAGCTAGGCATTCAGCTCACTTGATCTCACTGAATTATTAACTCGTTAATTAATACTGAACCGCATTTATTAGACTTAACATAGAATGCATACTTGGACCAAGGGCATTATTTCCTTCAGTCTCCCACTTGTCCTTAGGGACAAGTGTGCATTTCCTAATTCCTTTGTCGCTCGATGCTTGCTCTTGAACATAAGGTAAGAGTTGTCATCCTTATTATGTCCAGAGGTGTTCCTCGGTTTCAGAGTTCAACTGATCAAATAAACAGATAATCATAGCCTATGATTCATCCGAGCACGGCCATGCATTTCACAGTTTCTAGCTCTCCGAGTGGCCTTGTACAACTTTTAAGCATCTCATCCCGATTTATGGGAGGACAATCCCAATCTTGCGATCTTGAGATTAGACTTCGTTTGATAGGTGATTACCTGAGCGTTGCCTTTATAGCCTCCTTTTACGGTGCGACGGTTGGTCAACGTCAAAGCAACCAGTTCTCAAACAAGTAATCTCAAATCACTCAGGTATTGAGGATTTAGTGTCTAATAATTTAATGAAATTTACTTATGACAGACTTTCATCTCTTACAGTAAAGTTTCATAGGTCTTGTCCGATACTAGTCTTCCCAAAGTAAGTATCTATGCAAATGATTATGACATTGCCATGTCCACATAGTTCAAGAAACAGAACTACTAGTCATCTTGCATTCTAATCGTCTAACGTTTTCTATGCGTCCAATTTTATAGAAAACTCCGACTAGGGACCATTTTCAACCTTTGACATTCAAGTTCACTTGATAGACATTTCTTAGTCACAGGACTGGTCCTGACAGTCTATCTTGAATATATCGTCAAGTTGAAGGGACTCATCATTTAATAAACCACAAATTAAATGGAAAAATGAATTCCTTTCATTTATTGTGAATGATTAACCAATAATGTTTTACAAAGATTTAAACTCTAAAACTTTAAAACATTAAACAGAGACATCAAAGCCATTCTCCAATATGCTTGATTCCCATAGCTGCAGTGTGCGAGTTGTGCTTCGCTTGCGGCAGAGGTTTAGTTAATGGATCTGATATGTTGTCATCAGTTCCAATTTTGCTTATCTCGACTTCTTTTCTTTCAACGAACTCTCGTAGAAGGTGAAATCTACGAAGTACATGCTTGACTCTCTGGTGGTGTCTAGGCTCTTTTGCCTGTGCAATAGCTCCGTTATTATCACAATACAGGGCTACTGGTCCTTTAATGGAGGGGACTACACCAAGTTCTCCTATGAACTTCCTTAGCCATATAGCTTCCTTTGCTGCTTCATGTGCAGCAATGTACTCCGCTTCAGTTGTAGAATCCGCAATGGTGCTTTGCTTAGCACTTTTCCAGCTTACTGCTCCTCCGTTGAGGCAGAAGACAAACCCAGACTGTGATCTGAAATCATCTTTGTCGGTTTGGAAACTTGCGTCCGTATAGCCTTTAACAATTAATTCATCATCTCCACCATAGACCAGGAAGTCATCTTTGTGCCTTTTCAGGTACTTCAGAATGTTCTTGGCAGCAGTCCAATGCGCCTCTCCTGGGTCTGACTGGTATCTGCTCGTAGCACTGAGTGCGTACGCAACATCCGGGCGTGTACATATCATAGCATACATTATTGAACCAATCAATGATGCATATGGAATCCCATTCATTCGTCTACGCTCATCAAGTGTTTTTGGGCACTGAGTCTTGCTTAGAGTCATTCCATGAGACATGGGTAGGTAGCCTCGCTTGGAGTCCGCCATCTTGAACCTATCAAGCACCTTATTGATATAAGTGCTTTGACTAAGTCCAATCATCTTTTTAGATCTATCTCTGTAAATCTTGATGCCCAATATGTACTGTGCTTCCCCTAGATCCTTTATCGAAAAACATTTCCCAAGCCAAATCTTGACAGAGTTCAACATAGGAATGTCATTTCCGATAAGCAATATGTCGTCGACATATAATACTAGGAAAGCAATTTTGCTCCCACTGACCTTCTTGTATACACAAGATTCGTCCGCGTTCTTGATGAAACCAAAGTCACTGACTGCTTCATCAAAACGTATATTCCAGCTCCTGGATGCCTGCTTCAATCCGTAGATTGACTTCTTTAGCTTGCATACCTTTTTAGCATTCTTTGGATCCTCAAAACCTTCAGGCTGTGTCATAAACACAGTTTCTGTTAAAACGCCGTTTAAGAAAGCAGTTTTGACATCCATCTGCCATATTTCGTAATCGTAATATGCAGCGATTGCTAACATTATTCGAATAGACTTTAGCATTGCAACTGGTGAAAAGGTTTCATCGTAATCCACACCGTGGACTTGCCTGTAACCTTTCGCAACCAATCTAGCTTTGAAAACTTCAAGTTTCCCATCCTTGTCCTTTTTCAGTTTGAAAACCCATTTGCTTCCAATGGCTTGGTAGCCATCTGGCAAATCGACCAAATCCCATACTTGGTTTTCAGACATGGAGTCTAATTCAGATTGCATGGCTTCTTGCCATTGCTTGGAGCTAGGGCTCGTCATAGCTTGCTTGTAAGTCGCAGGTTCATCACTTTCAAGTAATAGAACGTCATAGCTCTCGTTCGTCAAAATACCTAAGTACCTTTCCGGTTGAGATCTATATCTTTGCGATCTACGCGGGGTAACATTTCTAGATTGACCATGATTCTCACCAGATTCTTCTAAAGGTCTCTGAGTTTCATCCTGAATGTCATCTTGAGCATTCTCTAGAGTTTGTTGTTCGACTCGAATTTCTTCGAGGTCTACTTTTCTCCCACTTGTCATTTTGGAAATGTGATCTTTCTCCAAAAAGACACCATCTCGAGCAACAAACACTTTGTTCTCAGATGTATTGTAGAAGTAATACCCCTTTGTTTCCTTTGGATAGCCCACAAGGATACATTTGTCAGATTTTGGATGAAGTTTGTCTGAAATTAATCGTTTGACGTATACTTCACATCCCCAAATCTTAAGAAAAGACACATTTGGAGGCTTTCCAAACCATAATTCGTATGGAGTCTTTTCGACAGCTTTAGATGGAGCTCTATTTATAGTGAGTGCAGCTGTATTTAGTGCATGTCCCCAAAATTCTAATGGAAGTTCGGCCTGACCCATCATTGACCTGACCATGTCTAGCAAGGTTCTGTTCCTCCGTTCTGACACACCGTTCCATTGTGGTGTTCCAGGAGGAGTCAATTATGATAGAATTCCACATTCTTTCAGATGGTCATCAAATTCATGGCTCAGATATTCACCGCCTCTATCAGACCGCAGTGCCTTGATCTTCTTGCCTAATTGATTCTCTACTTCACTCTGAAATTCCTTGAATTTGTCAAAGGATTCAGACTTATGCTTCATTAGGTAGACATAACCATACCTACTGAAGTCATCAGTGAAAGTGATAAAGTAGCTGAAACCACCTCTAGCATTTGTACTCATTGGTCCACATACATCTGTATGGATTAAACCCAATAGTTCATTTGCTCTTTCTCCAACTTTAGAGAAAGGTTGCTTTGTCATTTTGCCAAGTAAACATGATTCGCATTTACCATAATCCTCTAAGTCAAATGGTTCTAGAATTCCTTCCCTTTGAAGTCTTTCTAAGCGTTTCAAGTTTATATGGCCTAATCGACAATGCCACAGATAGGTGAGATCTGAATCATCCTTTTTGGCCCTTTTGGTATTTATGTTATATACTTGTTTGTCGTGATCTAATAAATAAAGTCCATTGACTAATCTAGCAGATCCATAAAACATCTCTTTAAAATAAAACGAACAACTATTGTCTTTTATTATAAAGGAAAATCCCTTAGCATCTAAGCAAGAAACTGAAATGATGTTTTTAGTAAGACTTGGAACATGGAAACATTCTTCCAGTTCCAAAACTAGCCCGGAGGGCAACGACAAATAGTATGTTCCTACAGCTAATGCAGCAATCCGTGCTCCATTTCCCACTCGTAGGTCGACTTCACCCTTGCTTAACTTTCTACTTCTTCTTAGTCCCTGTGGATTGGAACATAAGTGTGAGCCACAACCTGTATCTAATACCCAAGAAGTTGAATTAGCAAGTATACAGTCTATAACGAAAATACCTGAAGATGGAACGACTGTTCCGTTCTTCTGATCTTCCTTTAGCTTCAAGCAATCTCTCTTCCAATGCCCCTTCTTCTTGCAGTAGAAGCATTCGGATTCAGAAGTGGGTTGACTGACCTTCCTCTTTGCAGATTTGGCGCCAGTTTGCTTAGTTGGGCTGGCCTTGTTGCCACCTTTCTTAGCATTCCTCTTCTTTCCAGATTTCTTGAACTTGCCCCCACGCACCATAAGCACATCTTGCTTATCACTTTTGAGCGTCTTTTCAGCGGTCTTCAGCATACCGTGAAGCTCAGTGAGCGTTTTGTCCAGACTATTCATACTGTAGTTCAGTTTGAACTGATCATACCCGCTATGAAGAGAATGGAGGATGGTGTCTATAGCCATTTCCTGAGAAAATTGCTGATCCAGCCGACTCATATTCTCAATGAGTCCAATCATTTTGAGAACATGTGGACTTACGGGCTCGCCTTTCTTAAGCTTGGTCTCAAGAATTTGCCTATGAGTCTCGAATCTTTCGACTCGAGCCAGATCTTGGAACATGTTCTTCAACTCACTGATGATTGTGAAAGCATCTGAGTTGATGAACGTTTTCTGCAGATCCGCACTCATGGTGGCGAGCATTAGACATTTCACATCTTTGTTGGCATCAATCCAACGATTGAGGGCTGCCTGAGTGATCCCGTCGCCTGGAGCTTCGGGCATCGCCTCATCTAGGACATACTCCTTTTCTTCCTGCATAAGAACTATTTGCAAGTTCCTTTGCCAGTCAAGGAAGTTTTTCCCGTTCAACTTCTCCTTTTCGAGAATTGATCGAATGTTGAATGAATTGTTGTTTGCCATATTAAAAACTACAATTGAAAAGAATAAACAAATAAATAACCATTCACAGTTTCTCTTAATAAACTTAAATTCTAGCATTCATGCATAATTCAATGTTTATTAAGCATTTTATTCAAGTTATGTGTTCCGGCAGGTGTGAATAAAATGATTCCAAGATCCTAAAATCATTGAAGAACTAAGCACAGTTTGTCGACTTAATCCTAGAACATCTTAGGTAAGCAAAAGCCTTTTGCTAATAGTCTAGAAACTATTCTTGGTTGATAGGTACGTCTAAGAACTTATTAGGTAAACCTATCGAATTTGCCACGACATAAAAGGACTCCTTACTTATATCGTTGAGTTTCACCAAAACTAACATGTACTCACAATTATTTGTGTACCTTGCCCCTTTAGGACCAATAAGTAACACCTCGCTGAGCGAAAACTATTACTAGATTGATGTAAAGGATATCCAAGCAAGTGTATATTTTGGCATGGCACCTTTTAACTCAATTTTTAGGTTTGGAACTTAAGGCTCTTACTATGTTGGTTAGATTTTAAGTGAACTAAAATCCTTAATCATGCAACATAATCAAGCTTTTGATCTCATGCATTTTAAGACATATTCAAAGCAATAAATAACTTAAAACATGCATAAGATATTTGTGATCTAGTATGGCCCGACTTCATCTTGAAGCTTTGACTTCAAAGTCCGTCTTGAAAATCTCCGTGGGAGGCACCATTTTCTTCAAATAGGATAAGTTATAACTAATTACAACTATTTGATGGTACACAGACCATATTTGAATTGAAAAACAACTTTGGTACTTTAGACCAATTACATTCAAATTAATGGTACGCAGACCATATTTTCTATCCTATTTGGGCCATACTAGTCACTTCATAACCTGCAAAACAGTACATATACAATATATACCATTCACCCATTCATTATCATGAATGGCCCACATAGCTGGTTAGTTAAACACATTATGCATCACGTAAACATTTGCAGCAATTAATCAAGGGCACCAATAATCTACCAATTATTCAGTCCTTATTAATTCTAATCGAGTTGTTTTAACCTTAAGGATTTGTAGACCTAATCAAGAGTTTATGACTAAAAGTGCTCCCACTCAAACCAATAAATTCATATGCTTTACTAATTTTAAACATAAAATTGTATTTCTAGTCTAACCGGAAACATACAAATTTAATTAAAATTTAAAGCTCATATAAATTTATAATTGAATCCAAAAATTTAATTTAATTTCAGTCGCATTTAAATTAATTCATGATTTTAATTTTAGTAAAATAATTAGAATAAATTCCATTTATTATAATTATAATATTCAAAATTAAAATCCAAGAAATTAATTCAAATTATTAATTTTAAAATTAATTAAAATTACGTGAACTGAAATTTTCAAATTAAACATTCAAAACGATCTAATCGAAACGCAAACACCCTACGCGTTGCACGCCCATGGGCTGTACGCACACAGCCATTGCTGGCCATGTGCGCGCAGCCCATGCGCTCGTTGCATAGCTGCTGCTGTCCCATACGCAAGCCTCCGCACAGCGCCCCATCGCACGCGAGCTATCGCTCGCAGTGCGCGCGCGAGATCGCTCGCTGGGCGCGCTGGTTCGCTCGCTGGCGCGCGAGATCGCTCGCTGGCGCGCGAGATCGCTCGCTGGTGCGCGCGATCCATCGCTCGCTGGCGCGCGAGATCGCTCGCTGGTGCGCGCGAGCCATCGCTCGCTGGCGCGCGAGATCGCTCGCTGCGCGCGCGCGAGCCATCGCTCGCTGGTGCGCGACATCGCTCGCTGGGCGGGCGACGTCGCGCGCTGTGCGCGCGAGTGATGCTGTGCGCAGCGCTCGTGGCACGCGAGCTTGCGCTCGCTGCGCACGAGGCTGCGCGCTGTTGTGCGAGGCAGCGCGCGCTGTGGCGCAGCTCGCTTGCTGCCCACACGCGACTGCCTTGGCTCGCCCCTCGCCCATGCCCATCCGTTCATTGCTCGTGGCACACGTCACAAGGCAGGGCTGCTGCCTTGTGCTCGTGCACTACGCCCTTGCTCATTGCATTCGTGCCGCACGGGCGACGAGCTCCCTTGCTCGTCGTCGCATGCCCGCATTATACAACACCCCTTAAGGGTAACACGAAGCGTCCATTGCTTCGTGCGTGCAAGTTATTTGAACGAATCGCATAAAAATTTAAAATTTATATTTAAAATTAATGACAAATTAATAAATATTATTAATTTCATAATTTTAGGGCGAAAAATCGAAAATTTATTATCCAATTGATTTCCGATTGATATGGATTCAAGTCTAGGTCATAAAAATTTAAAATTTATCGTAAATTTACAATTTTTATGGTGGTTTTTAATCATAGGTTTCTAATTAAATTACAATTAATTATGAAAATCAAATTAATTCTAAATTATTCTAATTTTCAACAAATTAATCATAATTACAAATTAGATTGCATAATTAACAAGACTAGGCATTCAAACTTGTTAAACATATGCAGTAGGTCAATCAAAAATTCAAGATTTATCAACAGGAATCGCAAATATTTAATTTAACATCTTAAATTTACGAAATTTTGCATCCGAAAAACTAAAACCTTCGAAAAGTCATAGTTAGGCTTCGAATTTGAGAATTCTGGGTTCGGCAGAAAAATACTATTTTTGTCAAAATTTTAGAATGCCTTTTACATACGGAATTGACACAAAAATCACTCAATTCGGATGAGTAATGAAGAAACTGCCGAAAAACTGCGTACATATATTTAAATAAACGCAATTTGCAATTAATTAACAATTACGAAAATTAATCACCCCTTTTAATTCTTGCAAATTTGTAATATTTAACCATGTTCATGCAATTTAGATTATGAAAATAATAAGGGGCTCGTGATACCACTGTTGGGTTATGATACATATGACATTTACATAAATCATGCGGAAACAACCATTAACCCAGGAAACATATTATTTACACATAATCATATAGCATAATTAGATGCATACTCTTTGTTGCGTGCCTTCCCTAGCTGCGCCCGAACCGAACAAGAACAAGTCTTTTAGGACTCCAAGTGTCGTCCCTCCGTAGAAAGTCCACAGCACGTCCGGATCCGCCTTAAGATTGACCAACTAGAATCGCCCTTAAGGTACTCAGAAAATTCGGCACTTTTGGGGCAAGATGGGTGTTTGAATTTTCTCTCAAAAACCTCACTTTTGAATACTTTGAAACTTATGTATAAATTATGACCCCTAGGCCTTTATTTATAGAGTTATGGAAAAGGAATCGTAATCCTAGTAGGATGCGAATTAATTGGAATTAGAATTCTACATGAATTCTACTTAATCAATTTATCCAATAGGAATAGACATTTAATCATACACTGACTCTTGCAGATTCAGGAATCTCGCATGAGCTAAAACTCACACACACACGGCAGCCACAAGGGCTGCCCACGCATGCGAGCAGCAGCCCACGCATGCGCGGCCTTGTGCGCGCTGGGCTGTGGCGTGCGTGCTTGCTGGGCGATGGCCTGGCTTCGTGCTGGGCCTTCGTCCGGCAGGCCTCGTCCGATGCTAATTCGTACGATACGCTTCCGATTAAATTTCCATTTCCGGAATCTATTTCCGATACGAACAATATTTAATATTTCCGATTCCGGAATTAATTTCCGTTTCGAACAAATATTTAATATTTCCGTTTTCGGAATTATTTTCCGATTCCGGCAATATTTCCGATTCTGACAATATTTCCGTTTCCGGCAATATTTCCGATTCTGGTAATATTTCCATTTCCAATAATATTTTCCGATACGTACCATGTTTCCGTTTCCGGCAACATCTACGACTTGGATAATATTCATATTTCCGATACGATCCATATTTCCGTTTCCGGCAATATCATCGTTTCCGGAGTATTCATTTCTTGCCTGTGACGATCTTAGCTCCCACTGAAACCAAGATCCGTCGGTTCCGAATATTCATAGATGGAGTATTTAATGCCATTAAATACTTGATCCGTTTACGTACTATTTGTGTGACCCTACGGGTTCAGTCAAGAGTAAGCTGTGGATTAATATCATTAATTCCACTTGAACTGAAGCGGCCTCTAGCTAGGCATTCAGCTCACTTGATCTCACTGAATTATTAACTCGTTAAATAATACTGAACCGCATTTATTAGACTTAACATAGAATGCATACTTGGACCAAGGGCATTATTTCCTTCACAAGTGATCTTGGGCCCGCATCCAGAGAGGAACTTTCTCATTCCAAGGGAAATGAGGCATGTGCTTCGCAAACATGCGCCGAGCACCCAGGATACCATTCCAATACTGCTCCCTACACTGATCAGCAGTATAGAGGTCAGTTCGCTCTTGCTCCAACTTCCGAATGGTCTCATCCTTCTCTCGGATCTTCAGCTGAAGAACAGGCACCTTGTCAGCTTGGTTCTGAATCATCTCCCGATTCTTGACAAACTGACAAAGCCTCGCCTCCGCATCCTTGCTCTCCTTATCAGCCGCCTCAAATTTAGACGCCATCTCCTTGAGAAGTCTGTCTTTTTCTTCAAGTTCGCTCGCAAACTTGGCGGCCATATCCTTCTTCTCCTTGTCGAAGGAAGCTATTTTTTCAGCATCCTCTTCGACTCGGAAGGTGAGCTTACCAACTTCGGCGCCGATCTGCTCAGCAGTAGCTCTAGCCTCGCGACTGTACTGAAGGTACAACTGCTTGACTTCCACAAGCTCGGAGAAGAGCTGCCCAGCCTTCTGGTCCAAGATAGGAATATCACGAGCGTAAGCTTCCTGATATCTCCTCAGTTGTCTCTCCTCAACCGAGCTGCACTCGGAAGCGAACGAGGACCAGAAAACAGCCTGGGAGCGAAGGAAAGATGATCAAGAGTAGGAGAAACATAAAACAAAAACACAAATCAAAGAGCAAACCAACAATTACCTCATTCAGGTAGTACTGGGCCATCATAGCCGGATTCCTCTCTTCAGCTCCAGGAACCCTCCACTGCGGATTGGCCCGAAGAAGATTCTCCCGAGCAGCTTCGGGACCCACTAAAGATCCCACATGAGCCAGAGGATTCTCTCCCAAAATCGGAGCCCTAGCAAACCGAGCCATCGCCTCCCTTACTTCCTCGGGGATCCGTTTCAGCGGAAAATCCGAGCAAGGGTCAGCATGGATCAACCTGTCCAGAGCCGAAGTCGAAGTAGAACCCAAAGTTGAGTGGCGCCTCTTCCTCGTCAGACCCTGTTCGGGCTGCTCCTCCTCAGCAGAGGGAACATCCTTCTCAGCCTCGGGAACCTCAACATCGGGGCCTGTGAGATCCACCATCTCCTTATCGGGACTTCTCTCTCTTTCGAGAGGAACGTCAGCAGATTCCTTCTTCTCCTCGACCACGACAGGGACATCCGAGCCAAGAACAAGGTCGGTTTCGATCGCCTCCATCACCTTGGTGATATCCTGGATCTCGATCCCTAAAGCAGTAGACGGCTTCAGCGGAGAGGGGATGGTATCTTCCTCAGCCAACGGTTGATCCACTGGCGGCGGTTCCGCAACCACCACACTCCTTAACTTCTGCCCTGGCAAGGGCATAAAGTGAAGAAGGTTCTTGGGAGGAGGCATGTCTTCCGAAGCCGTTTCCTACAAAACAAGCGTTCAAAGACCAGCTTCGAAAAAGGAAAAGACGGACTACAAGAAAGATCCTAAGTCAGAGCAAATACCTTCTCCGAGGACTGAGAAACCTTCGCCTTCTACGGATGCGCAGAAGACTTCAGAAGAGTGCTACCCTTCCTTTTCCTTTGATCCTAAGAAAAGGAGACCAAGGATCAATAAATTCAGAGGAAGACAAAAGAGGAAATAAAGAAAAAAGGTGAAGTACCCGGTTCCTAGATAAAGAGATATCTATCCGAGCCGGGGATGAAACCGAAGGAACGGCACGCGGCACAGCGTCAGTCCCAGGACCCTAGAAAGATGGTCCAGGACCAAGACGTTAGCCGACGGTCAACCAAAGAGAAAGAAAAGACAAACAAAAACCGAGCCGATAGAAACACTCACCGGATCCGAAGTTGTCCTCAAAACAGGAAGCACGACCTTCACTGGAACAGCTTCGGGAGAGGAGGCAGAATCCCACGGATCAGCTCGAACTTCGGATATCCGAGCAACACCCGAAGGAGACAACACGTAATCCTTCAGGCGGGGATTACGAGGATTCTCTTCCCCGAACTTGTAATCAGGAGCCGAGTCGTGAATAGTTTTCAGATCCAAAGAAATGCCCAAAATCTCAGGATCAAGGCATCTAAAGCCGTACTCTGCAAAAACAAAGTACAAAACGAGTCAGTAAAACGAAGGAAAAAAGAGGAGGACAAACTCACTGAAACACGGTCCCAGCCGAAAGACACCTACCCCTGTCAAAAATCCTGCTGAGACCGGCGACAGCAAGAATGTCCTCCCGCAAGATGTAGTTAAGGTTCGGGAGCCAGCTAGACGGCAGTTTATAATTATCCTCCCGAGCCAAGAACCACTGGAGGAAATCCACGTAGTGTTGATGGTTCCGATCCGGAGCAGCCACGCCCCCCATGTCAGGATCAGGAGTCACAAACCACTTTGGAGGGCGATAAAAATTGGGGTGCTTCGGATCCGTCGGCACGCGAACAAGCAACCACTCCGTCTTCCATTTATGGTCAGAGCTAAGGTAAGGGTATGCCGTAATATAGTTCGGCTCCCCTCTCCTTCGGAACTGTTTGTTGATGATGGTCCACCAACCATACCCATCGCCCTTGGAAGCATGGTTGAAAGACAGATCGTGGAGATCCCGAAAAACGGAGACAGAGCAGGGAAAGTTAACGAAGTCGCACACCCATCTAAATCCGATGATGTGCCTCATAGACTTGGGTGTAAGTTGGGCCAAACTGATGTTGTACGACACCAGGAGCTCGGAAATGAACGGATCCAAGGGAAAGCGGAGACCGTTCTCCAAGTGATGAGTGTACACAGAGATGAACCCCCTCGGCGGATGAGTCACCCGAGGACGCTCCTGATCGGGAAGTTCACACCAGTACCCCAAGGCGTGCTGGATTCCGTATAGTTCCTCGGCCCTCCGATGGTAGTTCCCCAGCTTCGCCTCCACTAACCAGTCACCACTGACCGATTTCTCCAACGGACCATCGATCTTGGTGGTCTCATGCAAGATCGGGGCATACTTGCCCTTCGGATCAGCTTCAGTCCAATGAACTGGAAACTCAGGGTAAGGACGGCGTACACCCGAAGAACCAGCTTTCTTACCAGAAGTAGCGCGTTCAGACACGCCAGACCCGCCAACAGCACCATCTTTGGAAGCGTCCCAACCAGTCAAACGTTTCTCCACCGGCCTCTCCGAAGGCCAATCCCTTGAAGTCTTCTGTACCCTTCCCGAAGGCACATCCTCCCTCTCACTAGAGGAGCCAACGACGAACTTACTTTTGCCCTTGTTCTTTGCCATGGTTGCGAATTCTCGGTCTAGGGTTTAGATTGAGGAGTAGAGGAAAGAACGAAAAAGTAAGGAAAATTCAGAAGCAAGTTACCTTTTTCCGAAGCGGAATTCGTCGACAAAGCGAACGACACAAGTTCCCGAAGTCTAGAGCTGACTGAATTCCGTAGATCTGAAGAAACTCGAAAACTGCGATCGCCAGGAAAAGAGAGGAAGTGTGTTTAAAAGAGAGAGAAAGTAAAAGTTTGAAGGGAGCTAAGCGCCCAGTATTTATAGAAAAAAGAGGCGCATCAACTTCTTTTCAAACCCACGATCTCCACGACGCAATACAAGTCCCAACACTTGTCATCAATGCAAATCATCCCTTTTCAAAAAAGAGAGGGAACTTTTGGACTTCTGACAACTGGAAACCCACCCATTTAATTCTAAACGGACCGGGTCCGGGGGGCATGTTGTTTGGGCTCCCAATTGATATTCAATTGGGCCACTAAGTCCAAAGCCCAATGGCTCTAAACAACAGCATCAAACCTACCACTATGGCTATTCAGCCATCCATTAAGGCCCAAGGCCCAATATCAATAAATGACCTATGGGCATTTATTATGCAAACACTATAAATAGGCCGCTAAGGCTCACACCTCAAGGTACGTCCAATTTATCGCCTTAAGACTACTCTTCTAGAGAACTTCTCTCTAGAATCCGAGCATCGTTCTTACTTAGGCATCGGAGGGGCTTTCCTCGGAAACACCCCCGAGGCTAGTGACTTTGCTCTTGTGCAGGTGAATTCGGACTCGACTCATTCAAGCAAGCAAGATCTTCAACGCATACGAAAGGGCCTTCATTCGAAGCCCATTGTTTCCATCTTTACAACACCGGAAAACTATGTATTATTTTTATAATAATATCCTCACGTGTTACTGAAATACATCAGGATCATTACGACGATAGAGGAAATACTAACAAGAAGCAAAGCTCAAGTACTAATCAAGATTCCAAACCCAACAGAGCTTCCAGACGATGGAGCACCTACTGACAAATAAAATAAGCAGAAGAAAATTAAAGATGTGAAACACAACTGTATTATTCCTTCAAATCTGTTGCATTTTCTAATTTCTTCCTATACATTTTCTGGATTATTCAGGGTTCCTAATAATCTATCGAGCTTTTGTAGAATTTTGGGTTGTGATTTGATTAATTATGTTGTGTATGGTTTAGCCTTGAATTCTATTAGTTGAGGACAAAATGATAAATGATTATTTTAAGCTTACAAATTGGCAGGTTTTTCTGATTGTTCTTTCAGAATGAACTTTTGTTTCATTAACTTTGAACTTCCTTTTATTTATTTATTTCGTAAATGTTATAGTACATGAGTTTTTACGAAGTTGTTCATTAGTGTAAGCAAAATTTGTAAGAAAGCATCTTATAGGAGGCCGATTTTGTGAGAAATGACCTTATACCAAGTCGACTTTTTGAGAAATGACCTTAAATAAGGACAGTGGCTAAGTGGCAAAATTTGTTAGAAAATACTCCTCCGTCTCTTTTTGTTGAGAAAAATTAATGTCCTAATGCAAAAGTAACAGAGATTAAATGACCGAATGAATTTAATTGTTTAAAATAATCATTTGACACAAATTTTGATAGAAGATTAAGGCATTTATGTGATAATATAAACAAAAATGTAAAGAATATTTTGGGACACTAAAAATGAAAACGTAAAGAACAAAAGGAGGGGGAGTGATTATCTTATATGAGTTCGATAGTTAGTTGCATTACCTACAAGAATGTATCTTTATTATAGCAAATCAAGGTGAATCAACGTATAATAAGCCCGTTCGTCGAACAGGCTCAAAAACTAATTTAAAACTAAAAAAAAAAGGCATGTAAAAGCTACATGTAAGGAACACATTACACATGGATGAGTGATTGCCATGTGTTCACAATAAAAAAGAAGTAGAACTATAATGATTTTGTTTCAGCCCTAATAAACAACCAAGAGACCGAGAGAGGGGTAAAATGGACCAAAAAAATTACGACAAAACTGAAGGAGCTCATTCGGCTTTTTTAATAATTTTTAGATTTTAGAATATATGGGATGTGCTCAATAGGAAAAGTCTAAATCCTCCTTGGACTTTGGTCACGGCAAACGTCATTGTTTTCGCAAACTTGTAAAGTTGGCAAACGGTTTGGACCATAGAGTTTGTGTAGAGGCACTGCGACATTAATTTTTTTTTTTACGAGTTATTAGCTTTTCAGTTCCAATTGCATGGATCCGGTCCACCATATAATTAGCGTGGATCAGGGTAATTAGGTAATTTTCCTGCGCTGATTAGGATGATATCGTTTGATTTCACGTGATTCAAAAAAATAGAAAACGCGCAATCCAATTTTGAGCTAAACCCTAAAATCTCTCTCTCCTCCAGCAGCTTCTCTCTCCTCCAACAGCTTCTCTCTCTTCGAGCTTCAACAATGGGGACGATTTAATCGATTTGAATATCGATTTAAATCGCGCAATAGAAGAAGAATTGTATAATTATGAAGGTAATATTTGTTTTTGCCAAATTTCGTCTAGGGGAGACTCTTGGCTTGGGTCGACACTAACTAAGCAATTTATTATGATAAAGCAAATAAAGAATAAGACACGACACAGAAAGATGTTGACGCGGAAAACCCAGGAATAAGGTAAAAAACCGTGGATAGCTATGAGGCTATCAATCCACTATGAACCCTAGATTGTTTATCTGATTGTTTATGCTTTGTAGAATAAAAATAACTAATACAATGGTTCTTTCTGAATGCTAGAGTATAATCATTTCTTGAATGCTAGAGAGCTTGAGTTAACTTGTGTTTCTGACGTCGCTGTCTTTCTCCTTTTATACATGAACTCCAACGGCCCTATTAGTTGGGAGAATCTCCAGAAGGTAGGGATTTTCCATTGGCCGTTGCCCATGATCTTCTCCGGTCTTCAACGACTTCCGCGGTCTTTGGTGGTTCTTTGGACCCGTTCAACTTATGTGACAACGCAGCACATCTTGGGCTTTGGGCCTGGATCTTGACCTATCTTCGCTTATTTCCCTGTCGGTCGTCGCTGGTCTCTTGTCGCCAATACCTTGTCGCCAGTCCACCGTCGCCTATGCCCTGTCGTCTGACATCATATTCGACACGTTCCCTTGGCACGACGTTACCTGTGACACGACAATACCTGGTCGACACGACATGATCAAACGTTAGAGCAGTTATGTCGTTAGTCCAAAAAGTGGGATAACAGTTTGCCCCCAATTGTGAATTTGCGGGGTCACACGGAGCAAAAGAAGCAATTCAATTTCAAAAAACAAACCGTTCACAACTGCCTAGATCGTGGGAATAAACCGTTCGAAATTCTAAAGCAATAAATACCAATCTGCGACATGCAATAAGTTCTTCATACAACGAATTTTCGAAAAAATTTCCAGATCTAAAAACAAGAGAGAGAAAAAGAGAAAAAGGGAGGAAGAGAAATTGGTTTCCGCACTGAGTTCGTCCGAATTCAGGTAAAGTCCGTTCATTTCTTTTGATTTTCCTGTAGAAATTCATAAGTAAGATGGTTAGATCTAAGTCAATTATGGCTAAAGGGAAAGGGGAGTCGGGATCTAGTCGGGTTAAGTCCCTTAACCCGATTTCCTCTACTGTTGGAGATCCGGCGATGTTTATTGAGCTCGCCGGCTTACCGCCGTCAGCGGAGGTGAAGATTCCTGGTGAGGACGAAGAAGCTCTCGACTGCCCGGAGGGGTATGTAGTCATGTACGAGTATCCGTTCACAATTGGCTTTAAATTTCCTTTTACGCCGCTAGCTAGGTCTTTCATTGAGGTTTTTCACTTGAGTCCGGGTCAGTTAATGCCTCAGATCTGGCGGATTTTCGCGGTGGTGTAAGGGATTACTTCAGATTGGCAAGTGCCATTCGACTTGGCTGACTTGATGTAATCTTATGACCTAACACTGAAGGAGTGTTGTCGGTATACGCTGGTTACGAAGAAGGGGAAGAAGAATTTAGGTGTTGGGTTAGCTGTGAACGACAGGGGTTGGCAAAGTCGTTTTGTCTATGTGAACAAGGATTCTCTGGGAGAGAAGGGACATTTTTTGGTTGAAGGGTGGACGACGAAAGGTAATTATGGTTCTTGTTCCTGTTTCTTGTCGTTTTACTGAACGTCGCCTTACTTGGATTTGTTTTGCAGTTGTCAAGGCATCGTCGTTGGCTGAGTTGAACGTTGATTCCCACGACAAGTACCAGAAGTTTTTGGGCTATTCTATCGAGGACAGGTCTTTCAGTCGTGACGGTGGTCGTTTAGACGGGCAGGAGGAAACTCAAACGGGCGACGTCGAGGACGAAGAAGAGGAGGAGGGAGAGGAGACAGATCGCTTGGTTCGTCGTCGAAAGAGGTTGGATTTAACTAAGGAGGTGGTAGCAAATTCGTCATCTGCTGAAGGGGAAGACGACATGGCTGATACTTCAGGTACTTGTCTGTTTTGATATTTTGCTTGTTTTGTGTTTTGAATGGGGGGTTTTTTATGGTGTTGTGTTTTTGTTTGAAGAGCATACGTTGTCTTCTAAGCCGGTGGCGAGAATGTCGCAGAGCGAGATGATGGAAAGGGCTAGGAAACGTCTGAGGTCAACTGCTGCTGGTGGGCAGAGTTCGTCTGCCGTGTCTGGCAGTCGGGCTATGCCTATCGTCCCTCGTCACTCTAAGATAGGTGCGTCACCTGAAACGCCTGTCGTCATAGGAGTCGAAGGTTTTCACCCTATTGCTTCCTCGTCTCCACCAAAGCCGTTCAAGGAGTTGTCGACTGCTGTCGATGTCGGCAAGGTTCCTGCTGCGTCGGCCAAGAAGTGCCCTGCTGAGAAGAGTTCTGTCGAGGATACAATTATCTCTCTGCCCCCACGCTTCTTGGGTGATGGCGAGGCTGCTGTTGTTTGGCCTTACGCGGATCGGTTGATTTTACCTTCGACGTATCATCGTTATAATGAGGTGGAGCCCCTTTCTGTCGCGTCGGACGCTGGTGAACTTAGCTTGCGGGTGAGTTTATTTTATTTGTACTCGTCGTGTGTTAATTTATATCGTTTTAACTTTCGACGACTTGTTGTGTTTTGTAGGCGTCCCAAGCTGCTTTGGCCGTGCGTAGGCAATGTTCGCTGCTGTGCAACGAGCTGTCTAGCGCTAGCAAACTGGTGGCGGCGACGAAGAAGGCTGCCGGTTTTTGGGAGGCTAAGTGGAAGGTAGCCGAGAAGAAGGCGGCCGATCTTACTGCGGTTGTCAAGGCAAAGAATGAACAGCTAAGGGGCAAGGACGAGCAGATTGCTGATGCGACTAAGGAGTTGGAGAAGGTGAAGGGGGAGTTGGCTTCGACTACAGAGGAGATGGAGGGTTTGAAGAGTTTGTATGATGCTTTACAAGAGGAGGTAAAAGATGTCGAGGCATTGGCTATATGGAGGACAAGGGCGCAAATGATGTACTCGTGTCTAATTGGGGAGACCAGCATTTGGCCATGTCAGAAGGAGGTGAATGATTTTTTGGCTAATGGTGGTACTATGGCGGAGCTATCGGTTCCAGTGGTGGATGTGGACGAATTGGAGATGGAGGCAGACACTGCTGGTACCGGCGTGGCTGATGCCGACGCCACTCCCTTGGTCGAGGATGCTCCCATTACAGAACAAGAGGGGGGAGCTCTCATAGAGCAGCACGAGGGAAATGTTCCCGTCGTCGCTCCTCAGGAGGTGGTTTTGGCAGAGGTGACGGACGTGGATGATGTCGTCGTGCCCCCAGGTCAGGAGCAAGAGGTCTTGTCCCCCGCCCAAGAAGAAGAAGTGTAATAGTTAGTAGTTTGGATATTTTATGTTTTTATGTTTTTTCTGGATGTTTTTACTCGTCGTCGATGGCGACGACGAGGTATTTTGGACAACTTGTTGTGTGTTTGTGTTTGAACTTGTGTTTAAAAGTCGTGGCCTTAGGGTTGCGCAATTTGTGTTTATGTAAGGTAATTGTGTTTCTCTTGTTGACTTTGAAGGAAATAATGCCCTTGGTCCAAGTATGCATTTAATGTTAAGTCTAATAAATGCGGTTCAGTATTAATTAACAATTTAATAATTCAGTGAGATCAAGTGAGCTGAATGCCTAGCTAGAGGCCGCTTTAGTTCAAGTGGAATTAATGATATTAATCCATAGCTTACTCTTGACTGAACCCGTAGGGTCACACAAATAGTACGTAAACGGATCAAATATTTAATGGCATTAAATACTCCATCTATGGATATTCGGAATCGACGGATCTTGGTTTCAGTGGGAGCTGAGATCGTCAAAAGCAAGAAATGAATACTCCGAAAACGATGATATTGCCGGAAACGGAAATATGGATCGTATCGGAAATATAAATATTATCCAAGTCGTAGATGTTGCCGGAAACGGAAACATGGTACGTATCGGAAAATATTATCGGAAATGAAAATATTACCGGAATCGGAAATATTACCGGAAACG
The DNA here is from genome assembly GCF_020520425.1 of Spinacia oleracea. NCBI lineage: Eukaryota > Viridiplantae > Streptophyta > Magnoliopsida > Caryophyllales > Amaranthaceae > Spinacia > Spinacia oleracea. The sequence goes on along the minus strand of NC_079490.1, from coordinate 129,125,728 downwards.
GAAATATTGTCAGAATCGGAAATATTATCGGAATCGGAAAATAATTCCGGAAACAGAAATATTAAATATTTGTTCGAAACGGAAATTAATTCCGGAATCGGAAATGTTAAATATTGTTCGTATCGGAAAAGAATTCCGGAATCGAGAATTTAATCGGAAAGCATATCGTACGAATTAGCATCGGACGAGTCTTGCTAGACGAAGGCCCAACACGAAGCCAGGCCGACGCCCAGCAAGCACGCATCCAACACGCCAAGTGCTCGACCAGGCCCAGCGCAAGGCCAGGCCCAGCCAAGCCTTGGCGCGCGCGAGCTCAGCGATGGGCTGCGAGCAAGTGGGCCTCGGCGCTGTGCGCTGTGTGTGGGCCGCAAGGCTTGCGCATGGGCGTACGGTGCTTGGGCGCTGCGTGCATGCGTGCTACACGAATCCTAAAGCTATCGGGATTCGTCATATGATTAAATCCTAATCCTAATAGATAAATTTTATTTAATAGAGTCCTAGCAGGATTCTAATTAAACTAAATTAGTATTCTAATAGGATTATAAGTCCTTTTCCATAACTCTATAAATAGGTGCCTAGGGTCACAAATTTATACACAACATTGAAGTATTCAAAGGTAAGATTTTGAAGCAAAAATCTTCCAAACACTTGCAACCATTTAGCCGAAATTCCTAGGAACCTTAATGGCGATTCTAGTTGGTCAAGCTTAAGGCGGATCCGGACGTGCTGTGGACTATCTACGGAGGGACGACACTTGGAGTCCTAAAGACTTGTTCTTGTTCGGTTCGGGCGCAGCTAGGGAAGGCACGCTACAAAGTGTATGCATCTAAATTATGCTATATGATTATGTGTAAATAATATGTTTCTTGGCATTAAGGTTTTCCGCATGATTTATGTTTTGTCATATGTATCATAACCTAACATGAAGGAAATAATGCCCTTGGTCCAAGTATGCATTCAATGTTAAGTCTAATAAATGCGGTTCAGTATTAATTAACAAGTTAATAATTCAGTGAGATCAAGTGAGCTGAATGCCTAGCTAGAGGCCGCTTCAGTTCAAGTGGAATTAATGATATTAATCCACAGCTTACTCTTGACTGAACCCGTAGGGTCACACAAATAGTACGTAAACGGATCAAGTATTTAATGGCATTAAACACTCCATCTATGGATATTCGGAATCGACGGATTTTGGTTTCAGTGGGAGCTGAGATCGTCACAGACAAGAAATGAATACTCCGGAAACGATGATATTGCCGGAAACTGAAATATGGATCGTATCGGAAATATAAATATTATCCAAGTCGTAGATGTTGCCGGAAACGGAAACATGGTACGTATCGGAAAATATTATCGGAAATGGAAATATTGCCGGAATCAGAAATATTGTCGGAAACGGAAATATTGTCAGAATCGGAAATATTATCGGAATCGGAAAATAATTCCGGAAACGAAAATATTAAATATTTGTTCGAAACAGAAATTAATTCCGGAATCGGAAATATTAAATATTGTTCGTATCGGAAATAAATTCCGGAATCGGGAATTTAATCGGAAGCGCGTCGTACGAATTAGCATCGGATGAGACTTGCTAGACGAAGGCCCAGCACGAAGCCAGGCCTACGCTCAGCAAGCCCAAGCGCCCAAAAACACGCTGCAAAGCCACGCCCGGTCCAGCGCAAGGCCAGGCCCAGCAATGGCCTTGGCGCGCGCGCGGGGCTGCGACGAGTGGGATGGCGCTGTGCGTGGGCCGCAAGGCCTGCGTGCGGTGCTAGCGTATCACTCGAAGTGTGTTACTCGAATCCTAAGGCTACCGGGATTTATCATATGATTAAATCTAATCCTAAAAGATTTAGTTTATTTAATTAGAGTCCTAGTAGGATTATAATTAAATAAATTAGTATCCTAATAGGATTCCAAATCCTTTTCCATAACTCTATAAATAGGTGCCTAGGGTCAAATATTTACAGAGAGTATTCAAGTATTCAAAGTGATTTTTGAGAGCAAAAATTCAGTCATACAATAGCCTATAAGTGCCGAAAATTCTAAGTACCTTAAGGGCGATCCTAGTTGGTCAAGCTTAAGGCGGATCCGGACGTGCTGTGGACTATCTACGGAGGGACGACACTTGGAGTCCTAAAGACTTGTTTTTGTTCGGTTCGGGCGCAGCTAGGAAAGGCACGCAACAAAGAGTATGCATCTAAACTATGCTAAATGATTATGTGTAAATAATATGCTTTCCTGGCTTTATGGTTTTTCCGCATGATTTATGAATTGTCATATGTATCATAACCTAACAGTGGTATCAGAGCCTCTTATTATTTTCATAATCTAAATTGCATGAACATGGTTAAATTTTACAAATTTGCAAGAATTAAAAGGGGTGATTAATTTTCGTAATTGTTAATTAATTGCAAATTGCGTTTATTTAATTATACGTACGCAGTTTTTCGGCAGTTTCTTCGTTACTCATCTAAATCGAGTGATTTTTTTTGTCAATTCCGCATGTAAAAGGCATTCTAAAATTTTGACAAAAATAGTGTTTTTCGGCCGAACCCAGAATTCTCAAATTCGAAGCCTAACTATGACTTTTCGAAGGTTTTAGTTTTTCGAATGCAAAATTTCGTAAATTTAAGATATTAAATTAAATATTTGCGATTCTTGTTGATAAATCTTGAATTTTTGATTGACCTACTGTATATGTTTAACAAGTTTGAATGCCTAGCCTTGTTAATTATGCAATCTAATTTGTAATTATGATTAATTTGTTGAAAATTGGAATAATTTGGAATTAATTTGATTTTCATAATTAGTTATAATTTAATTAGATACCTATGATTAAAAACCACCATAAAAATTGTAAATTTATGTTAAATTTTAAATTTATGTTAAATTTTAAATTTATGTTAAATTTAAAATTTTTATGACCTAGACTTGAATCCATATTAATCGGAAATCAATTGAACAATAAATTTTCGATTTTTCGCCCTAAAATTATGAAATTAATATTAATTATTAATTTGTCATTAATTTTAAATATGAATTTTAAATTTTTATGCGATTCGCTCATATAACTTGCACGCACAAAGCAATGGACGCAACGTGTTACCCTTAAGGGGTGTTGTATAGTGCGGGCATGTGACGACGAGCAAGGGAGCTCGTCGCCCATGCGGTACGAATGCAATGAGCAAGGCCATGGTGCACGAGCACAAGGCAGCAGCCCTGCCTTGTGTCGTGGGCTGTGTGCAATGGGCGAATGGGTGAGGGCGAGAGCAAGGCACGAGCAGTCGCGTGTGGGCAGCAAGCGAGCTGCGCCACAGCGTGCACTGCCTCGCGCAAGCGTGCGGAGCCTCGCGCGCAGCGAGCGTAAGCTCGCGTGCCACGAGTGCTGCGCCAAGCATCGATCGCTCGCGCGCAGCGAGCGCTATTGTGCGTGCGACGAGCGCTGCACCCAGCGATGGCGTGCGAGTGCTTATTGTGCGTGCAACGAGCGCTGCGCCTAGCGATGGCGTGCGAGTGCTTGTTGTGCGTGCGACGAGTGCTGCGCCCAGCGATGGCGTGCGAGTGCTTGTTGCGACGTGCGACGAGCGCTGCGCCCAGCGATGGGCTGCGGCAGCATGCTCGTGCGTCGAGCGCTGGCGGGCGCAGCGAGCACCAGCTCGCGTGATGCCTTGCGATGGTGAGCAGCAGCGATGCGAGGCAGCGCATGGGCTGCGCGCACATGGCCAGCGATGGCTGTGTGCGTGTGGCCCATGGGCGTGCGATGCGTGGAGTTGTTGCGTTGCGATTAGATCGTTTTGAAATTTTAATTTGAAATTTTCAGTTTACGTAATTTTAATTAATTTTAAAAATGATAATTTAAATTATTTTCTTGGATTTTAATTTTGAATATTGTAATTATAATAAATTTTATTTATTCTAATTATTTTACTAAAATTAAAATCATGAATTAATTTAAATACGACTGAAATTAAATTAAACTTTTTGGATTCAATTATAAATTTATATGAGCTTTAAATTTTAATTAAATTTGTATGTTTCCGGTTAGACTAGAAATACATTTTTATGTTTAAAATTAGTAAAGCATATGAATTTATTGGTTTAAGTGGGAGCCCTTTTTAGTCATAAACTCTTGATTAGGTCTACAAATCCTTACGGTTAAAACAACTTGATTAGAATTAATAAGGACTGAATAATTTGTAGATTATTGGTGCCCTTGATTAATTGCTGCAAATGTTTATGTGATGCATAATGTGTTTTACTAACCAGCTATGTGGGCCATTCATGATAATGAATGGGTGAATGGTATATATTGTATATGTACTGTTTTGCAGGTTATGAAGTGACTAGTATGGCCCAAATAGGATAGAAAATATGGTCTGCGTATCATTAATTTGAATGTAATTGGTCTAAAGTACCAAAGTTGTTTTTCAATTCAAATATGGTCTGCGTACCATCAAATAGTTGTAATTAGTTTTAATTATAGCTTATTCTATTTGAAGAAAATGGTGCCTCCCACGGAGATTTTCAAGACAGACTTTGAAGTTAAAGCTTCAAGATGAAGTCGGGCCATACTAGATCACATTTATCTTATGCATGTTTTAAGTTATTTATTGCTTTTAAATATGTCTTAAAATGCATGAGATCAAAAGCTTGATTATGTTGCATGATTAAGGATTTTAGTTCACTTAAAATCTAACCAACATAGTAAGAGCCTTAAGTTCCAAACTTTAAAATTGAGTTAAAAGGTGCCATGCCAAAATATATACTTGCTTGGATATCCTTTACATCAATCTAGTAATAGTTTTCGCTCAGCGAGGTGTTACTTATTGGTCCTAAAGGGGAAAGGTACACAAATAATTGTGAGTACATGTTAGTTTTGGTGAAACTCAACGATATAAGTAAGGAGTCCTTTTATGCCGTGGCAAAATCGATAGGTTTACCTAATAAGTTCTTAGACGTACCTATCAACCAAGAATAGTTTCTAGACTATTAGCAAAAGGCTTTTGCTTACCTAAGATGTTTTAGGATTAAGTCGACAAACTGTGCTTAGTTCTTCAATGATTTTAGGATCTTGGAATCATTTTATTCACACCTGCCGGAACACATAACTTGAATAAAATGCTTAATGAACATTGAATTATGCATGTATGCTAGAATTTAAGTTTATTAAGAGAAACTGTGAATGGTTATTTATTTGTTTATTCTTTTCAATTGTAGTTTTAAATATGGCAAACAACAATCAAAACATCATCATGGGTTCTGAGCTTATGGTCAAGCTGAACCTGGCAAATTTTCTTGAATGGGAAGCTAAGCTAGTTGAAATAGTCAAACTCAATGGACTTGAGTATGTACTATCACATCCCATGCCAAGCTACTATGCCAGAGACATGACCCCTGAGAGATTTTACGCCTGGGATGCGGATCTCAAAAAGGTTATGAGTCTCATGCTGAACAATATCCCTGATGATTGGGCTAGAAGGTTTGTAGCCTATGAACCTTTTACGCTCATCAAGAATCTGAGGGATATCTGTCGTGGAAGCACGGAGGACAGAGACCTGAACGTCCATGAGTTGATTGAATCAATGTCTGGTCTAAAGGTTAGTTCTCCCAACAGGTGTTATAGGATGGAAGTCCAAGAAACACATGTTCAGCTCCTTCGCACTAAACAGAGGGTAGGAGTCCCACTGAGGTTCCATGTGGATCTTATGCGTTCATACTTTGATCGCCTAAGTCTACTAGGAACACCAATAAGCGAAAGGATGGTAGTCTCTATCTTGCTCAATTCACTACACAGTGGGTTTGGTCGCTTCAAGCAACTATACCTAAGTGAACCAAGAGAAGAAACAGTTGCAGAATTTGTTCACCTTGTCAGAAAGGCTGAAATAATACTGGACTGTGAAGCCAAAGATTTACTCAAGGCTAGAAGGAGACCGTTCAAGAAAAGTGGAAAGTCCAAGGGCGATGCTAAATCAAAGCAGGACAAGTCCACATCAAGATGTCTTTATTGTGATGGAATAGGCCATTACAAAAGATAATGTCCAAAGCTAAAGGAAGATCAGAAGAACGGAACAGTCGTTCAATCTTCAGGTATTTTCGTTATAGACTGTATACTTGCTAATTCAACTTCTTGGGTATTAGATACAGGTTGTGGCTCACACTTATGTTCCAATCCACAGGGACTAAGAAGAAGTAGAAAGTTAAGCAAGGGTGAAGTCGACCTACGAGTGGGAAATGGAGCACGGATTGCTACATTAGCTGTAGGAACTTATTATTTGTCGTTGCCCTCCGGGCTAGTTTTGGAACTGGAAGAATGTTTCCATGTTCCAAGTCTTACTAAAAACATCATTTCAGTTTCTTGCTTAGATGCTAAGGGATTTTCCTTTTTAATAAAAGACAATAGTTGTTCGTTTTATTTTAAAGAGATGTTTTATGGATCTGCTAGATTAGTCAATGGACTTTATTTATTAGATCACGACAAACAAGTATATAACATAAATACCAAAAAGGCCAAAAAGGATGATTCAGATCTCATCTATCTGTGGCATTGTCGATTAGGCCATATAAACTTGAAACGCTTAGAAAGACTTCAAAAGGAAGGAATTCTAGAACCATTTGACTTAGAGGATTATGGTAAATGCGAATCATGTTTACTTGGAAAAATGACAAAGCAACCTTTCTCTAAAGTTGGAGAAAGAGCAAATGAACTATTGGGTTTAATCCATACAGACGTATGTGGACCAGTGAGTACAAATGCTAGAGGTGGTTCAGCTACTTTATCACTTTCACTGATGACTTCAGTAGATATGGTTATGTCTACCTAATGAAGCATAAGTCTGAATCCTTTGACAAATTCAAGGAATTTCAGAGTGAAGTAGAGAATCAATTAGGCAAGAAGATTAAGGCACTGCGGTCTGATAGAGGCGGTGAATATCTGAGCTATGAATTTGATGACCATCTGAAAGAATGTGGAATTCTATCAGAATTGACTCCTCCTGGAACACCACAATGGAACGGTGTGTCGGAACGGAGGAACAGAACCTTGCTAGACATGGTCAGGTCAATGATGGGTCAGGCCAAACTTCCATTAGAATTTTGGGGACATGCACTAAATACAGCTGCACTCACTATAAATAGAGCTCCGTCTAAAGCTGTCGAAAAGACTCCATATGAATTATGGTTTGGAAAGCCTCCAAATGTGTCTTTTCTTAAGATTTGGGGATGTGAAGTATACGTCAAACGATTAATTTCAGGCAAACTTCATCCAAAATCTGACAAATGTATTCTTGTGGGCTATCCAAAGGAAACAAAGGGGTATTACTTCTACAATACATCTGAGAACAAGGTGTTTGTTGCTCGAGATGGTGTCTTTTTGGAGAAAGATCACATTTCCAAAATGACAAGTGGGAGAAAAGTAGACCTCGAAGAAATTCGAGTCGAACAACAAACTTTAAAGAATGCTCAAGATGACATTCAGGATGAAACTCAACGATCTTTAGAAGAATCTGGTGAGAATCATGGTCAATCTAGAAATGTTACCCCGCGTAGATCGCAAAGATATAGATCTCAACCGGAAAGGTACTTAGGTATTTTGACGAACGAGAGCTATGACGTTCTATTACTTGAAAGTGATGAACCTGCGACTTACAAACAAGCTATGACGAGCCCTAGCTCCAAGCAATGGCAAGAAGCCATGCAATCTGAATTAGACTCCATGTCTGAAAACCAAGTATGGGATTTGGTCGATTTGCCAGATGGCTACCAAGCCATTGGAAGCAAATGGGTTTTCAAACTGAAAAAGACAAGGATGGGAAACTTGAAGTTTTCAAAGCTAGATTGGTTGCAAAAGGTTACAGGCAAGTCCACGGTGTGGATTACGATGAAACCTTTTCACCAGTTGCAATGCTAAAGTCTATTCGGATAATGTTAGCAATCGCTGCATATTACGATTACGAAATATGGCAGATGGATGTCAAAACTGCTTTCTTAAACGGCGTTTTAACAGAAACTGTGTTTATGACACAGCCTGAAGGTTTTGAGGATCCAAAGAATGCTAAAAAGGTATGCAAGCTAAAGAAGTCAATCTACGGATTGAAGCAGGCATCCAGGAGCTGGAATATACGTTTTGATGAAGCAGTAAGTGACTTTGGTTTCATCAAGAACGCAGACGAATCTTGTGTATACAAGAAGGTCAGTGGGAGCAAAATTGCTTTCCTAGTATTATATGTCGACGACATATTACTTATCGGAAATGACATTCCTATGTTGAACTCTGTCAAGATTTGGCTTGGGAAATGTTTTTCGATGAAAGATCTAGGAGAAGCACAGTACATATTGGGCATCAAGATTTACAGAGATAGATCTAAAAGGATGATTGGACTTAGTCAAAGCACTTATATCAATAAGGTGCTTGATAGGTTCAAGATGGCGGACTCCAAGCGAGGCTACCTACCCATGTCTCATGGAATAACTCTAAGCAAGACTCAGTGCCCAAAAACACTTGATGAGCGTAGACGAATGAATGGGATTCCAAATGCATCATTGATTGGTTCAATAATGTATGCTATGATATGTACACGCCCGGATGTTGCGTACGCACTCAGTGCTACGAGCAGATACCAGTCAGACCCAGGAGAGGCGCATTGGACTGCTGCCAAGAATATTCTGAAGTACCTGAAAAGGCACAAAGATGACTTCTTGGTCTATGGTGGAGATGATGAATTAATTGTTAAAGGCTATACGGACGCAAGTTTCCAAACCGACAAAGATGATTTCAGATCACAGTCTGGGTTATTCTTCTGCCTCAACGGAGGTGCAGTAAGCTGGAAAAGTGCTAAGCAAAGCACCATTGCGGATTCTACAACTGAAGCGGAGTACATTGCTGCACATGAAGCAGCAAAGGAAGCTATATGGCTAAGGAAGTTCATAAGTGAACTTGGTGTAGTCCCCTCCATTAAAGGACCAATAGCCCTGTATTGTGATAATAACGGAGCTATTGCACAGGCAAAGGAGCCTAGACACCACCAGAGAGTCAAGCATGTACTTCGTAGATTTCACCTTCTACGAGAGTTCGTTGAAAGAAAAGAAGTCAAGATAAACAAGATAGGAACTGATGACAACATATCAGATCCATTAACTAAACCTCTGCCGTAGGCGAAGCACAACTCGCACACTGCAGCTATGGGAATCAAGCATATTGGAGAATGGCTTTGATATCCCTGTTTAATGTTTTAAAGTTTTAGAGTTTAAATCTTTGTAAAACATTATTGGTTAATCATTCACAATAAATGAAAAGAATTCATTTTTTCATTTAATTTGTGGTTTATTAAATGATGAGTCCCTTCAATTTGACGATATATTCAAGATAGACTGTCAGGACCAGTCCTGTGACTAAGAAACTTCTATCAAGTGAACTTGAATGTCAAAGGTTGAAAATGGTCCCTAGTCGGAGTTTTCTATAAAATTGGACGCATAGAAAACGTTAGACGATTAGAATGCAAGATGACTAGTAGTTCTGTTTCTTGAACTATGTGGGCATGGCAATGTCATAATCATTTGCATAGATACTTACTTTGGGAAGACTAGTATCGGACAAGACCTATGAAACTTTACTGTAAGAGATGAAAATCTGTCATAAGTAAATTTCATTAAAATTATTAGACACTAAATCCTCAATACCTGAGTTATTTGAGATTACTTGTTTGAGAACTGGTTGCTTTGACGTTGACCAACCGTCGCACCGTAAAAGGAGGCTATAAAGGCAACGCTCAGGTAATCACCTATCAAACGAAGTCTAATCTCAAGATCGCAAGATTGGGATTGTCCTCCCATAAATCGGGATGAGATGCTTAAAAGTTGTACAAGGCCACTCGGAGAGCTAGAAACTGTGAAATGCATGGCCGTGCTCGGATGAATCATAGGCTATGATTATCTGTTTATTTGATCAGTTGTACTCTGAAACCGAGGAACACCTCTGGACATAATAAGGATGACAACTCTTACCTTATGCTCAAGAGCAAGCATCGAGCGACAAAGGAATTAGGAAATGCACACTTGTCCCTAAGGACAAGTGGGAGACTGAAGGAAATAATGCCCTTGGTCCAAGTATGCATTCAATGTTAAGTCAAATAAATGCGGTTCAGTATTAATTAACAAGTTAATAATTCAGTGAGATCAAGTGAGCTGAATGCCTAGCTAGAGGCCGCTTCAGTTCAAGTGGAATTAATGATATTAATCCACAGCTTACTCTTGACTGAACCCGTAGGGTCACACAAATAGTACGTAAACGGATCAAGTATTTAATGGCATTAAATACTCCATCTATGGATATTCGGAATCGACGGATCTTGGTTTCAGTGGGAGCTGAGATCGTCAAAAGCAAGAAATGAATACTCCGGAAACGATGATATTGCCGGAAACGGAAATATGGATCGTATCGGAAATATAAATATTATCCAAGTCGTAGATGTTGCCGGAAACGGAAACATGGTACGTATGGGAAAATATTATCGGAAATGGAAATGTTGCCGGAATCGGAAATATTGTCAGAATCGGAAATATTATCGGAATCGGAAAATAATTCCGGAAACGGAAATATTAAATATTTGTTCGAAAAGGAAATTAATTCCGGAATCGGAAATATTAAATATTGTTCGTATCGGAAATGAATTCCGGAACCGGGAATTTAATCGGAAGCGTATCGTACGAATAAGCATCGGACGAGGCCTGCCGGACGAAGGCCCAGCACGAAGCCAGGCCATCGCCCAGCAAGCCAAGCGCGCCACACGAACAGCCAAGGCCACGCCAGGCCCGGCCCAAGGCCAGGCCCAGCAGGCCGTGGCAGCACGCGCAGCGCGCGCAGCAATGGGCTGCGAGCTGTGCTGCTGCTCGCGTGGGCTTGCAGCTCGCGTGGGCCGAGCGGCCGTGTGGGCTGTGCGCGGGCATGGCCTGCACGCTCGTGGGTCATGCTTGTGTAGAGTTTGTGTTCACATACGAAACCTAAATTGTGTAGGATTTGTTTGATGATTAAATTCCTAATCCTAAAAGGATAAAATTAATTAATTAGAGTCCTACTAGGATTCTAGTTTAACTAATTAGTATCCTAATAGGATTCCAGTTCCTTTTCCATACCTCTATAAATAAGGGCCTAGGGTCATTATCTGCAGGTACGATTGAAGTTTTTGAAATAAAATTAGCCATACACTTGCAAACACTAGCCGAAATTCCTAGTAACCTTAAGGGCGATTCTAGTTGGTCTAACTTGAGGCGGATCCGGACGTACTGTGGACTATCTACGGAGGGACGACATTTGGAGTCCTAAAGACTTGTTCTTGTTCGGTTCCGGCGCAGCTAGGGAAGGCAAGCTACAACATGTATGCATCAATTCTATGCTAAATGATTATGTGAATATAATATGCTTTCCTGGCTTTATGGTTTTTCCGCATGATTTATGAATTGTCATATGTATCATAACCTAACAGTGGTATCACGAGCCTCTTATTATATTCATAATCTAAATTGCATGAACATGGTTAAATGTTACAAATTTGCAAGAATTAAAAGGGGTGATTAATTTTCGTAATTGTTAATTAATTGCAAATTGCGTTTATTTAATTATACGTACGCAGTTTTTCGGCAGTTTCTTCGTTACTCATCCAAATCGAGTGATTTTTGTGTCAATTCCGCATGTAAAAGGCATTCTAAGCCTAACTTTGACTTTTCGGAGGTTTTAGTTTTTCGAATGCAAAATTTCGTAAATTTAAGATGTTAAATTAATATTTGCGATTCTTGTTGATAAATCTTGAATTTTTGATTGACCTACTGTATATGTTTAACAAGTTTGAATGCCTAGCCTTGTTAATTATGCAATCTAATTTGTAATTATGATTAATTTGTTGAAAATTAGAATAATTTAGAATTAATTTGATTTTCATAATTAATTATAATTTAATTAGATACCTATGATTAAAAACCACCATAAAAATTGTAAATTTATGATAAATTTTAGATTTTTATGACCTAGACTTGAATCCATGTTAATCGGAAATCAATTGAATAATAAATTTACGATTTTTCGCCCTAAAATTATGAAATTAATATTATTTATTAATTTGTCATATAAATTTTTAATTTTTATGCGATTCGCTCATATAACTTGCACGCACAAAGCAATGGACGCTACGTGTTACCCTTAAGGGGTGTTGTATAGTGCGGGCATGCGACGACGAGCAAGGGAGCTCGTCGCCCATGCGGTACGAATGGAGCGAGCAAGGGCATGGTGCACGAGCACAAGGCAGCAGCCCTGCCTTGTGTCGTGGGCTGTGTGCAATGGGCGCATGGGCAAGGGCGAAAGCAAGGCACGAGCAGTCGCGTGTGGGCAGCAAGCGAGCTGCGCCACAACGCGCACTGCCTCGCGCAAGCGTGCAGAGCCTCGCGCGGAGCGAGCGCAAGCTCGCGTGCCACGAGCGCTACGCCCAGCATCGATCGCTCGCGCGCAGCGAGCGCCAGCTCGCATGCCACTGCCTCGTGCGATGAGCGCAAGCTCGCGTGCGAGAAAGGTAAGCGCACAGCGAGCGATGGCTCGCATGAATCGAGCGCTGGGGCGCGCAGCGAGCGATGGCTCGCGTGCATCGAGCGCTGGCGCGCGCAGCGAGCACTGGCTCGCGTGTTCGATTGATGCCTTGCGATGGTGAGAAGCAGCGATGCGACGCAGCGCATGGGCTGCGCGCACATGGCCAGCGATGGCTGTGTGAGTGTGGCCCATGGGCGTGCGTTGCGTGGGGTTGTTGCGTTGTGATTAGATCGTTTTGAAATTTTAATTTGAAATTTTCAGTTTACGTAATTTTAATCAATTTTAAAATTAATAATTTAAATTATTTTCTTGGATTTTAATTTTGAATATTGTAATTATAATATATTTTATTTATTCTAATTATTTTACTAAAATTAAAATCATGAATTAATTTAAATATAACTGAAATTAAGTTAAATTTTTTGGATTCAATTATAAATTTATATGAGCTTTAAATTTTAATTAAATTTGTATGTTTCCGGTTAGACTAGAAATACATTTTTATGTTTAAAATTAGTAAAGCATTTGAATTTATTGGTTTAAGTGGGAGCCCTTTTAGTCATATACTCTTGATTAGGTCTACAAATCCTTAAAGTTAAAACAACTTGATTAGAATTAATAAGGACTGAATAATTTGTAGATTATTGGTGCCCTTGATTAATTGCTGCAAATGTTTATGTGATGCATAATGTGTTTTACTAACCAGCTATGTGGGCCATTCATGATAATGAATGGGTGAATGGTACATATTGTATATGTACTGTTTTGCAGGTTATGAAGTGACTAGTATGGCCCAAATAGGATAGAAAATATGGTCTGCGTACCATTAATTTGAATGTAATTGGTCTAAAGTACCAAAGTGGTTTTTCAATTCAAATATGGTCTGCGTACCATCAAATAGTTGTAATTAGTTTTAATTATAGCTTATCCTATATGAAGAAAATGTTGCCTCACACGGAGATTTTCAAGACGGACTTTGAAGTTGAAGCTTCAAGATGAAGTCGGGCCATACTAGATCACATTTATCTTATGCATGTTTAAGTTATTTATTGCTTTTAAATATGTCTTAAAATGCATGAGATCAAAGCTTGATTATGTTGCATGATTAAGGATTTTAGTTCACTTAAAATCTAACCAACATAGTAAGAGCCTTAAGTTCCAAACTTAAAAAAAATTGAGTTAAAAGGTGCCATGCCAAAATATACACTTGCTTGGATATCCTTTACATCAATCTAGTAATAGTTTTCGCTCAGCGAGGTGTTACTTATTGGTCCTAAAGGGGCAAGGTACACAAATAATTGTGAGTACATGTTAGTTTTGGTGAAACTCAACGATATAAGTAAGGAGTCCTTTTATGTCGTGGCAAAATCGATAGGTTTACCTAATAAGTTCTTAGACGTACCTATCAACCAAGAATAGTTTCTAGACTATTAGCAAAAGGCTTTTGCTTACCTAAGATGTTTTAGGATTAAGTCGACAAACTGTGCTTAGTTCTTCAATGATTTTAGGATCTTGGAATCATTTTATTCACACCTGCCGGAACACATAACTTGAATAAAATGCTTAATGAACATTGAATTATGCATGTATGCTAGAATTTAAGTTTATTAAGAGAAACTGTGAATGGTTATTTATTTGTTTATTCTTTTCAATTGTAGTTTTAACTATGGCAAACAACAATTCATTCAACATTCGATCAATTCTCGAAAAGGAGAAGTTGAACGGGAAAAACTTCCTTGACTGGCAAAGGAACTTGCAAATAGTTCTTATGCAGGAAGAAAAGGAGTATGTCCTGGAAGAGGCGATGCCCGAAGCCGCAGGCGACGGGGTCACTCAGGCAGCCCTCAATCGTTGGATTGATGCCAACAAGGATGTGAAATGTCTAATGCTCGCCACCATGAGTGCAGATCTGCAGAAAACGTTCATCAACTCAGATGCTTTCACAATCATCAGTGAGTTGAAGAACATGTTCCAAGATCTGGCTCGAGTCGAAAGATTCGAGACTCATAGGCAAATACTTGAGACCAAGCTTAAGAAAGGCGAGCCCGTAAGTCCACATGTTCTCAAAATGATTGGACTCATTGAGAATATGAGTCGGCTGGATCAGCAATTTTCTCAGGAAATGGCTATAGACACCATCCTCCATTATCTTCATAGCGGGTATGATCAGTTCAAACTGAACTACAGTATGAATAGTCTGGACTAAACGCTCACTGAGCTTCACGGTATGCTGAAGACCGCTGAAAAGACGCTCAAAAGTGATAAGCAGGATGTGCTTATGGTGCTTGGGGGCAAGTTCAAGAAATCTGGAAAGAAGAGGAATGCTAAGAAAGGTGGCAACAAGGCCAGCCCAACTAAGCAAACTGGCGCCAAATCTGTAAAGAGGAAGGTCAGTCAACCCACTTCTGAATCCGAATGCTTCTACTGCAAGAAGAAGGGGCATAGGAAGAGAGATTGCTTGAAGCTAAAGGAAGATCAGAAGAACGGAACAGTCGTTCCATCTTCAGGTATTTTCGTTATAGACTGTATACTTGCTAATTCAACTTCTTGGGTATTAGATACAGGTTGTGGCTCACACTTATGTTCCAATCCACAGGGACTAAGAAGAAGTAGAAAGTTAAGCAAGGATGAAGTCGACCTATGAGTGGGAAATGGAGCACGGATTGCTGCATTAGCTGTAGGAACTTATTATTTGTCGTTGCCCTCCGGGCTAGTTTTGGAACTGGAAGAATGTTTCCATGTTCCAAGTCTTACTAAAAACATCATTTCAGTTTCTTGCTTAGATGCTAAGGGATTTTCCTTTTTAATAAAAGACAATAGTAGTTCGTTTTATTTTAAAGAGATGTTTTATGGATCTGCTAGATTAGTCAATGGACTTTATTTATTAGATCACGACAAACAAGTTTATAACATAAATACCAAAAAGGCCAAAAAGGATGATTCAGATCTCACCTATCTGTGGCATTGTCGATTAGGCCATATAAACTTGAAATGCTTAGAAAGACTTCAAAAGGAAGGAGTTCTAGAACCATTTGAGTTAGAGGATTATGGTAAATGCGAATCATGTTTACTTGACAAAATGACAAAGCAACCTTTCTCTAAAGTTGGAGAAAGAGCAACTGAACTATTGGGTTTAATCCATACAGATGTATGTGGACCAATGAGTACAAATGCTAGAGGTGGTTTCAGCTACTTTATCACTTTCACTGATGACTTCAGTAGATATGGTTATGTCTACCTCATGAAGCATAAGTCTGAATCCTTTGACAAATTCAAGGAATTTCAGAGTGAAGTAGAGAATCAATTAAGCAAGAAGATTAAGGCACTGCGGTCTGATAGAGGCGGTGAATATCTGAGCTATGAATTTGATGACCATCTGAAAGAATGTGGAATTCTATCAGAATTGACTCCTCCTGGAACACCACAATGGAACGGTGTGTCGGAACGGAGGAACAGAACCTTGCTAGACATGGTCAGGTCAATGATGGGTCAGGCCAAACTTCCATTAGAATTTTGGGGACATGCACTAAATACAGCTGCACTCACTATAAATAGAGCTCCGTCTAAAGCTGTCGAAAAGACTCCATATGAATTATGGTTTGGAAAGCCTCCAAATGTGTCTTTTCTTAAGATTTGGGGATGTGAAGTATACGTCAAACGATTAATTTCAGACAAACTTCATCCAAAATCTGACAAATGTATCCTTGTGGGCTATCCAAAGGAAACAAAGGGGTATTACTTCTACAATACATCTGAGAACAAGGTGTTTGTTGCTCGAGATGGTGTCTTTTTGGAGAAAGATCACATTTCCAAAATGACAAGTGGGAGAAAAGTAGACCTCGAAGAAATTCGAGTCGAACAACAAACACTAAAGAATGCTCAAGATGACATTCAGGATGAAACTCAACGATCTTTAGAAGAATCTGGTGAGAATCATGGTCAATCTAGAAATGTTACCCCGCGTAGATCGCAAAGATATAGATCTCAACCGGAAAGGTACTTAGGTATTTTGACGAACGAGAGCTATGACGTTCTATTACTTGAAAGTGATGAACCTGCGACTTACAAACAAGCTATGACGAGCCCTAGCTCCAAGCAATGGCAAGAAGCCATGCAATCTGAATTAGACTCCATGTCTGAAAACCAAGTATGGGATTTGGTCGATTTGCCAGATGGCTACCAAGCCATTGGAAGCAAATGGTTTTTCAAACTGAAAAAGACAAGGATGGGAAACTTGAAGTTTCCAAAGCTAGATTGGTTGCAAAAGGTTACAGGCAAGTCCACGGTGTGGATTACGATGAAACCTTTTCACCAGTTGCAATGCTAAAGTCTATTCGGATAATGTTAGCAATCGCTGCATATTACGGTTACGAAATATGGCAGATGGATGTCAAAACTGCTTTCTTAAACGGCGTTTTAACAGAAACTGTGTTTATGACACAGCCTGAAGGTTTTGAGGATCCAAAGAATGCTAAAAAGGTATGCAAGCTAAAGAAGTCAATCTACGGATTGAAGCAGGCATCCAGGAGCTGGAATATACGTTTTGATGAAGCAGTAAGTGACTTTGGTTTCATCAAGAACGCAGACGAAACTTGTGTATACAAGAAGGTCAGTGGGAGCAAAATTGCTTTCCTAGTATTATATGTCGACGACATATTACTTATCGGAAATGACATTCCTATGTTGAACTCTGTCAAGATTTGGCTTGGGAAATGTTTTTCGATGAAGGATCTAGGAGAAGCACAGTACATATTGGGCATCAAGATTTACAGAGATAGATCTAAAAAGATGATTGGACTTAGTCAAAGCACTTATATCAATAAGGTGCTTGATAGGTTCAAGATGGCAGACTCCAAGCGAGGCTACCTACCCATGTCTCATGGAATAACTCTAAGCAAGACTCAGTGCCCAAAAACACTTGATGAGCGTAGACGAATGAATGGGATTCCATATGCATCATTGATTGGTTCAATAATGTATGCTATGATATGTACACGCCCGGATGTTGCGTACGCACTCAGTGCTACGAGCAGATACCAGTCAGACCCAGGAGAGGCGCATTGGACTGCTGCCAAGAATATTCTGAAGTACCTGAAAAGGCACAAAGATGACTTCCTGGTCTATGGTGGAGATGATGAATTAATTTTTAAAGGCTATACGGACGCAATTTTCCAAACCGACAAAGATGATTTCAGATCACAGTCCGGGTTTGTCTTCTGCCTCAACGGAGGTGCAGTAAGCTGGAAAAGTGCTAAGCAAAGCACCATTGCGGATTCTACAACTGAAGCGGAGTACATTGCTGCACATGAAGCAGCAAAGGAAGCTACATGGCTAAGGAAGTTCATAGGTGAACTTGGTGTAGTCCCCTCCATTAAAGGACCAATAGCCCTGTATTGTGATAATAACGGAGCTATTGCACAGGCAAAGGAGCCTAGACACCACCAGAGAGTCAAGCATGTACTTCGTAGATTTCACCTTCTACGAGAGTTCGTTGAAAGAAAAGAAGTCGAGATAAGCAAGATTGGAACTGATGACAACATATCAGATCCATTGACTAAACCTCTGCCGCAGGCGAAGCACAACTCGCACACTGCAGCTATGGGAATCAAGCATATTGGAGAATGGCTTTGATATCCTTGTTTAATGTTTTAAAGTTTTAGAGTTTAAATCTTTGTAAAACATTATTGGTTAATCATTCACAATAAATGAAAAGAATTCATTTTTCCATTTAATTTGTGGTTTATTAAATGATGAGTCCCTTCAATTTGACGATATATTCAAGATAGACTGTCAGGACCAGTCCTGTGACTAAGAAATGTCTATCAAGTGAACTTGAATGTCAAAGGTTGAAAATGGTCTCTAGTCGGAGTTTTCTATAAAATTGGACGCATAGAAAACGTTAGACGATTAGAATGCAAGATGACTAGTAGTTCTGTTTCTTGAACTATGTGGACATGGCAATGTCATAATCATTTGCATAGATACTTACTTTGGGAAGACTAGTATCGGACAAGACCTATGAAACTTTAATGTAAGAGATGAAAATCTATCATAAGTAAATTTCATTAAAATTATTAGACACTAAATCCTCAATACCTGAGTGATTTGAGATTACTTGTTTGAGAACTGGTTGCTTTGATGTTGACCAACCGTCGCACCGTAAAAGGAGGCTATAAAGGCAACGCTCAGGTAATCACCTATCAAACGAAGTCTAATCTCAAGATCGCAAGATTGGGATTGTCCTCCCATAAATCGGGATGAGATGCTTAAAAGTTGTACAAGGCCACTCGGAGAGCTAGAAACTGTGAAATGCATGGCCGTGCTCGGATGAATCATAGGCTATGATTATCTGTTTATTTGATCAGTTGAACTCTGAAACCGAGAAACACCTCTGGACATAATAAGGATGACAACTCTTAACTTATGTTCAAGAGCAAGCATCGAGCGACAAAGGAACTAGGAAATGCACACTTGTCCCTAAGGACAAGTGGGAGACTGAAGGAAATAATTCCCTTGGTCCAAGTATGCATTATATGTTAAGTCTAATAAGTGCGGTTCAGTATTAATTAACAAGTTAATAATTCAATAAGATGAAATGAGCTGAATGCCTAGCTAGAGGCCGCTTCAGTTCAAGTGGAATTAATGATATTAATCCACAGCTTACTCTTGACTGAACCCGTAGGGTCACACAAATAGTACGTAAACGGATCAAGTATTTAATGGCATTAAATACTCTATTTATGGATATTCGGAATCGACGGATCTTGGTTTCAGTGGGAGCTGAGATCGTCACAAGCAAGAAATGAATACTCCGGAAACGATGATATTGCCGGAAACGGAAATATGGATCGTATCGGAAATATAAATATTATCCAAGTCGTAGATGTTGCCGGAAACGGAAACATGGTACGTATCGGAAAATATTATCGGAAATGGAAATATTGCCGGAATCGGAAATATTGCCGGAAACGGAAATATTATCAGAATCGGAAATATTATCGGAATCGGAAAATAATTCCGGAAACGGAAATATTAAATATTTGTTCGAAACGGAAATTAATTCCGGAATCGGAAATATTAAATATTGTTCGTATCGGAAATGAATTCCGGAACCGGGAATTTAATCGGAAGCGTATCGTACGAATAAGCATCGGACGAGGCCTGCCGGACGATGGCCCAGCACGAAGCCAGGCCATCGCCCAGCAAGCCAAGCGCGCCGCACGAACAGCCAAGGCCACGCCAGGCCCAGCGCAAGGCCAGGCCCAGCAGGCCGTGGCAGCACGCGCAGCGCGCGCAGCAATGGGCTGCGAGCTGTGCTGCTGCTCGCGTGGGCTTGCATCTCGCGTGGGCCGAGCGGCCGTGTGGGCTGTGCGCGGGCATGGCCTGCACGCTCGTGGGTCATGCTCGTGTAGAGTTTGTGTTCACATACGAAACCTAAATTGTGTAGGATTTGTTTGATGATTAAATTCCTAATCCTAAAAGGATAAAATTAATTAATTAGAGTCCTACTAGGATTCTAGTTTAACTAATTAGTATCCTAATAGGATTCCAGTTCCTTTTCCATACCTCTATAAATTAAGGCCTAGGGTCATTATCTGCAGGTACGATGAAGTATTCAAAGGGTAAGTTTTTGAAATAAAATTAGCCATACACTTGCAAACACTAGCCGAAATTCCTAGTAACCTTAAGGGCGATTCTAGTTGGTCTAACTTGAGGCGGATCCGGACGTACTGTGGACTATCTACGGAGGGACGACATTTGGAGTCCTAAAGACTTGTTCTTGTTCGGTTCGGGCGCAGCTAGGGAAGGCACGCTACAACATGTATGCATCAATTCTATGCTAAATGATTATGTGAATATAATATGCTTTCCTGGGTTTATGGTTTTTTTCCGCATGATTTATGAATTGTCATATGTATCATAACCTAACACTTTTGAATAATATTATATTTTATGTAAATAATCTAACAGGATCAAGGCAAGAAGTTCAATTCAAAATTGAAGATTCAACCGTCACTTGCACATGCAAAAACTTTGAAGAATCTGGATGGTTGTGCTTCCATTGTCTCAGAATATTGCATTTACATTCAATCAATACAATTCCAGATCGTTACATAACAACAAGATGGACTAGATATGCAAAGAAACAGATATGGGAAATGGTTGATATAATGAAAAAGGAGAAAGGTGAAATCAACAATTTTACTGGTTGGAGATTACATATGATCAGAAGGTAATTTTTTCAATTTACATTAGTTCATTTTCATATAGTTACAATTACAGTTGATATTTTATTTAACACTAAAACTTTATATGACAGATACTATAACTTAATCTTGAAAGAACATAAGATAGAGAAGGCTAGAAAATTTATCGAGGAGAGTTTTAAAACTGATAATAAAGCAGTTGACGAGATCATAAAAAAGGAAGAAGAAAGGAAGGCAAAAGAAGATGCTGCATAGATAGTAGAACAAGAAAAGGAAAAAGTTGGAGTACAACGAGAAACACAAGACGGGGAATCAACTAAGTCTGAAATAACAATTGTGATTGATCCTGATCGCGCTAATACTAAAGGAAAGAGTAAGAAGAGAATAAAGGGTCAATATAACAATTACAAGCAGCCATCAAAGAAAGGAAAAAAGAAACACAAAGAATTTGGAACCAAGACACCAAATATTCAATTATTTACACCCAAAGAACAACTATTTTAGTGATTTTTTTGTTTTATTATCATATATAGTTACTTCAATATTTATACACAAAGTTATTGACTGTTTATACTATAGTTTTCCTTTACATTACATAGTTACTATTCTGAACTTATAGTAACTCTTTGTAATCCATAAAACTTCTTTTTATCAAGTAACATAATACAAAAAGAGAGTAACTATATCTTTTAAAAGGTAACTATATCTGTAAAAGAGTAACTATATAAGTTATGATTTATACACAAAGTTATTGACTGTTTATAATATGCTAACACTTCACATTTTATGGTTACTTTATTTTACATATAGTAACTCTTTCTATAATATAGTTACTATTCTATAAATATAGTAACTTTTTGTATTGAATAAAACATGTATTATAAATTTTTAAGAGTAACTATATTTTTTTAAAGGTAGCTATTTCTTTAAAATAGAAACTATGTATTTATTCTCATTATATTCCACGATTAATGGCAATAAAATACTTAATTTATGATAGTCACTATATGCTATGTAAAGTAACTATATCTTCAGATTAGTAACTTCGAAGAAAGATAATTTCATTTGAATAAAGTAGAATATCCATAGAGTAAGTACATGTTAAAAAAGGTAAATCATATCTGTAAAACAACTACTATATTATAAATTGAACAATATCACACATATACTGCAGAAGTTATAATCACTATCATATATCAAACAATTCTAAATCGGAGAGAGTAACTATATCAAAACTAGAATTAATTGTAATTTCTAAAGAGTAATTTTACAAAACATTAACATTAAAGATCAAATTGTTTTTTCAACTTTAAAAATTATTGACCACGTGAAGCACTTGTCCGCGTCCTTTACCGCGTCTGCCTCCTCTGCTACGTCCTTTAACTTCAACTATAAAATTTGACTCAACATCATCTTCTGTTTCTACAATTTTTGATTTCCTTGCTGAACTAATTCTTGCCACAACTTCAATTTTTTTAGGATCATCAATGTGTTTCTGAAGCAACTTTTCCCTCTCTTTTATAAGTGCCTCCAAAACATCGTCTTTCCTATGTTCCCTGAATGTAACCATTTTTTTATGAAATTGATCCCTGCAAAGATTCAAATCTGACAGAACAATGGTACCACACATACAAGCCCTCAGGAACTTCCTGAAATCTTCCTGCAAATATTTGAAGAGTAATTATTAGAATAAAAAAAGTAACTATAACAACAAAACAATAACTATAAAGAATGAATAGAAACTATAAAAAACATTAATTAATTTTAACACAAAAACATACATTTGCAAAGGGATCAAAATCAAAAATTCCAACACCATCTTGTACAGTTTCAACACCATGAAATACCATCATAAACATAATCAAATAAACACAACAGTCTTTATCATAAGCACCTCGCTTCCAATTACCACCGACAGGGATAAATATGAAGCTTCTAATATCTCGATGATGAATGTTATCCAAATCCTTCAATAGCTTTTCCAATGAAGAACATTGTACAAAAGATAAGTATTTGTTTTCAATAATGACTGGAATATAAGGGTAACTATAACATATATAAAGTAACTACAACAAAATATAAGGTAATTATAAAAATACTTACCAAGGCAGAAAAAAATTTCTTCCTTCCTTCCAACTGATTTTCATCAGGGAGAATATTATCCATAAAGTACACTCTTTTGTCTTTCATACTAACCACAAACAGGTAGTAATGTTTCGGGTCTTCAATCAGAACAGAAACAAAAATCTATATAAAAAAGAAAAATAACAGATTACAACTACAGCAAAGAAGACAAAAAAAAAGAAAAGAAAATGGTGATATAAAGAAAGTATAAATAATACCATATTACAGTCTTTCAACGATCTAATTCCATTAATATCTTTCGCACCATAACCAAGACAAACAAACAATTCAGACTGGATTATCTCACTGTCTGGTTTCTCAATCAAGTCAGCAACATATTTCTGCAAAAGATTATTAAAAGAAAAATTAAACAAAGGCCAAAGAAAAATATAAATAATTTACATTCTATATTATTAAAAATACAACTTACACAATATGTGCCACCTAAAAACAGCTTCTCAGGACAACCATCAGGCTTCCTTTCATTTTCATTCAATAAAATGGCCCATGATTCAATATGAATCAACAGAATATCAAATGTAGAAGGAAGTGTCCACATATCATCTCCTGCTACCGCAAGAAAAGGATTGTATTCAATAACTTTATCACTGAAAAACATAAATAAGACACAGTAACTATGTCAGAAATAATATAAAGATTATTATAATAAATAAAGAGTAACTATAGAATATAAAAGGTAACTATAACTACAATATATAAAAAGTAACTATAAAGTATCGAGGAACTATAGTATACAAAAGGTAACTATAGTATATAAAAGGTTACTATAGAGTATAAAAGGTAAATACAATATATAAAAGGTAACTATAAAATATCGAGGTAACTATAGCATATAAAAGGTAACTATATAGTATAAAAGGTAACTACAATTAAAAAGGTAACTATAAAGTATAAAATGTAACTACAATATATAAAAGGTAACTATACAGTATACAAAGAAACTATAGTATATAATAGGTAACTATATCAAATATAAAGTTAACTATAACAAATATAAAGTTACTATAACAGATATTAAGCTACTATATCAAATATAAAGTTACTATAACAAATATAAAGTTACTATAATATAAATGAAAACAATTATATAAAAAGTAACTATAAAAAAAATATTATAATAACTATATCTGGTAGAAGGTAACTATAGTTTAAGATAAAGTAACTACACTACAAATAAAGTGAATTAAATAGTAAATGGTATAAGATCAAATAAACAATAAATTATGAAATGAAAGACTTCTACTTACTCAAGCAAAATACCCTCTCCATCATCCAAAGCAGCAAAAACCACAACTTCTTGAACAAATGGTGGAAGATGTCTCATTAGATCTTCAAATGCAATCATAAATAGAGACATTAACAGCACGTTTTCCTCAACACCATACACACCGACATCCACTTTTGATACAGCATCGTTGTTAATGATGCATTTTTGGAACCCAACCCACACACGATCATATTCTTCCATTTCATCATCATCATCCTCCGTAGTTGTTTTCGCTTTGTTGTTCAAAGAATCAACAACATCATGTATAACTTTTGAAACATCCAACGGATTAACAAACACTTGGGTAGAAGATGTTGGCTCAACAATAGCAGCAGTAGACAAAGATGCATGCAGCCTCAGATGGAACAATAAATGGAACAAAAACAGAAGGTAGAGGGACAATGGTAACAGATGCTGGATTAGATGCATTGTTACTTGTACCAAAAATATCATCCCATCCATTAGGTAGGTTCTTCACCAATTGATGAATATCCACTAACTCATCAACCAGCTTTTGATAAGTGGAATATTCCAAAATATCAGCACTGTGGTTCTGCATCTGCATCGAAGCCTTTATTTTGAACAGCTCTTCAGCATGGATGGCTGAAATGACATCGAAATCTCTCTTCATCAACAGCCATTGACCTTGAAAATCCTGAAAAACAAAGTACATAAATTAAAATATGGAACACATTAGGAAAACCTAATAAAAGAGTACAACAACTATTATAAGAATATAGTTACTATATTATAAATATAGTATAGTAAATAGAAGGTAACTATAGTATATAAAAGATAACTATAGTATATAAAAGATAATTATAGTATATGGTATATAGTATATAATACAATTATTAAAACAAAGATAATGGTAACTTAGTGTATAAAATATAACTATATTATATAAAAGATAACTATAGTATAGAGTATATAATACAATTATTAAAACAAAGATAATGATAACTATAGTGTATAAAAGATAACTATAGTATATAAAAAATAAATATAGTATATAATGACAACTATATCAAGTATAAAGTAAATTTACATCAGTGGCTTTGGATAGAATTTCTTCATCAGTAGGATGAGATTAAGGGATCTCAAACTAAAGAATCCTGCCCCGCCGATGTGGAAGTCGACGGCCAATAGAGGGCTTTTCAGCTCCTCTCCCACTGCTGCCAGGTTGACTTTCTTTGGAAATTGATTTTGTTCATGTCAAATCTATTTGACCATCAACAAAAACAAATTTTTTGGAAATTGGATACTTCTCCTTCTCCAAAATTCCAGAACCATATAATGCACTCATATTTGCATTTTCAGCATGAATCTGATCAGTTATCATCTTCGACGTCCAATGTTGAAGAAGAGGTAATTCATCAGGAATACTACTATAATTCCTAAACTTCATCCGTTGAAAATAAAAAAGTTGCAAAAAAAAAAAAAAAACAACACAGCCTCAAAAAGTCTTTTGATCTCTCCCTTTCAATTAAGAATTCTTAAATTTCACAGTTTTCTTACACAATACGTCAAGAACGTATTTACACCAATTATTTTTGGGAATCATTTTAGGATCTTCCACAGCTTTATCCATTCGTAAATCTATACTCATATTGGATGTAGGAGTCAGAAATGTAGAAAAAGCAACAAAAACAAACAACTGTATAAACAGATCACCACACTCTGTCAACAACTTGATTCTTTCCTCAAACAACCTCACAGGAATTTAAGCATTTACTTCTTCAAAACCAAACTCCTTTCGCCACTTGACCTTCAACTCCAAGTCAGGATTAGAAGAATTCCGCCAACGTTTAACCCCTTCAACCTCCAGCTTAGAAAGGGGGAGCATAAACATATCATACACATCATATCAGTGATTTCAAACTGCTTGGAATCACTGGTTGTGAACAAAGAACTCACTCCATCAAAACACTTGATACACCAGTACATCATTTGAGTATTTTTTTGATTTAGTGCAGGTCTAACAATCCCCCAAAGCCTATCTCTTCCACAACAGCCTTTTGTTGGGGTGTGAAGTCTTTAATTAATTTGCACAATGTTCCTCCTGAACATTGTGTATCAAAAGTAAACCTGAAAATAATCAATCATATATAACCTAAGTCAGGTACTTAATATATAGATATGAAACAATAACATAGTAACTGTAGACACCTACTTTTGTCCCCATTCCCGAAAGGGAAAGGTTCGATGATGAAAGCATAAATCTCCACTTGACAACGCATCTCCTATAAAATAAACGAATCTCAATTCCCCATTTCATTTTATCCGAAACCTGCTATTTATGGAAACCTGCTAAAAATAGTAACTGCCGTAAAAGATAGCTTCTAAAAGTGGCAAATCATAAAGGATAGAAACCTGTCAGAATTAGGTGTTGCATTCCAACATAAATCCTAAATGAGATAGAAAACTGCGAGAATCCTATTCCTAATATGATTCGGAAATAAGAGTTACGTATTAATTAAAATCCTAACGAGCCTAGAGTTCGTAACGGGCCCAGACGCATTCCGTCATAAAATTGATACGCGCTAAAAGACTCGATTAAGTCTCAAACTCTACGGATTTCAGGAATCCGAATCTGACTAAAGAAAACAGCCTAGACCCTATTTTCAACGCCTGGCTCTGGGCGCCGAAATCTTCGGCGCCCAGGCCTGGGCGCTGAAAATACATGGGTACGTGTTTTTTCCTAATTCTTTGTGGATTAGAACTCTGCAATTCTATCTTTCCACGAACTCTTCCCTATAAATAGACCCCTAAATTCGACGTGAAAAGAACACACACAATTCATATTCTGAGTATTGACTCCAACCCTTAGCCTAAGCCTGACGCTGCGAAATTGTTCACGCGTTCTGTCGCATCGATCCATAAATCGAACAGAACGTATCCTGTCCCATAATTGAGATTCGTTAAATAAAAAGGAGAAATAGCAAAGTCAAAGTGGTTAGTTTTCTGAGAACCGTGACGCACCTCTCAAGGGTGCGTCGTAATGTGTCCCTTTTCGATGATTTAACTGCTTTCCTCGCCCTTTTTATGAACTGTTAAACTAACCAAATCTGATTGTTCTATCACGCCTAATAAATATAATATTTTTGGGAAATCGGATTATCATGCTAGGTCCCTTAATGCTATTTAAATCAGATAATCACGATCGAATTAGTATTATATGTTGCATATTGCTAAAATCAACTCAGATTAGTTTAATAGTTAACGCATGTCCCTTCAATTATTTATGCTGAGCTAGTAAGGATATCCTGCCTCTGGAGTTATCGACGAGCGAAGTACTGCTCTCGGTAGTTACAGTCCCCCGAACCCTCAATCTCTACCTTGCGGGTGTATGTTGAGAGATCCCCACACCAGGGATCACAAGGGAACCTACGGCCGTCGTGGTCAAACATAATTGCACTCCCTTTATGTCACGATAACCGGGTTTTGTCAGTTTTTCTCATTGTCGTTAAAAACTGAATGGCGACTCCTATATTACTAGTCAATTGGGTGTAAACTCACAGGAAATCCAATTACACTTGATTGAAATAAAAGAATCGTCACACCCACGAGGGACGAGGTCACGCATTAGCCTCGTGCTTTTTCGACCCCCTCACAGTGGCGACTCCACTGGGGATAGTGAAGGAAATACTCGTGCTTGTAGGTAATCAAAATAGCCGAAGGGTGAAATGATCCTACCCCGCGTTTATTTCCCCATCAAGTTGGGACGACCTGAAAATCAGCATATTAATGTGAACGGGCAGAACCGCATAACGAATCTCGGCTCCCTCGGGAGTTGGGACTAAGGATACCTTTTCCCGCCAATAGGGGGGTGCATACGCCGCGCATGTTTCCCACTCGGTACTTGTGCAGGTAGTACACCTATCCCGAACCCAATCGCTCGCTCATTAGGTCCCTCTCGCCTGTATGCCCCATTGGCTTGCACTTGCGGGTTGGCCTCTTGGGCGAAATTCGTCTGTTGAAGACACTACCTCGACCGGGGCATGTGTTGGATCTACGATAGAAGCGGTACCAAGCCAGGCGCAAATAAACTACCAATAGAGGCCTATCATAAACTATGTGACATGTTTAACTTTCAAATCCATGTTTGTAATGTAGTTATGTGTAGCGAAATATGTGATTGTGTGTGACAAACTATCCCGGAAAACCAACGACCTTAAAAATTGCCCAAATGTTCATAGACTAATTTGCCAAAGAGTCATACCGAAACACGTGTTCCGCATACCCGAATGATCGCCACAAAAATAAGCGACGCTCGGGATTGCCTGTAACGAATCCCACAAACGCTGTTACGCATAAAGGACGTTATTAGGCAAGCACGCAAATCGAAGTCGCATAAACAGAAGACAGAAAACGAGAACCAGCCAGGGACGCATTTTCAACGCCCCTGGCTGGGCGCCAGAATTTCTCATGCCCCTCGCTGGGCGCTGAAGTTGCTGCTTGGCCTTCTGGTCAAGCGCAGCAGCCTGGGTACCCGCGCGAAAGAAAATACGTAGCACAAAAAAATGTTCATAAAAAGAATTGCTACGAGGGCGTAAGAAAAGCACTGGATTTCAAAAGCGACTCGTAAAAAAATTAATAACTCTTTGTGTCGTTGTTAGGCCTCCTACGACGACAATGCTCGGCACCAAAACCGAACGTGCTAATAACTATGAATGTCACACGGGCAAGTGTTTCGAAAATCCAAAGAATGACCAAAATAAAAAAAACCAAAAAGTGTACCGACAAAAGAAAGAGTGAAAAACCAATTTAGAGAGTCGAAGTCTAGACTAAGTAATGCTTGAAACTTTGGGAACCTAAACTTTAGCTTATCTTATGCCTAGGACTGGTCCTGCCACTTGGTGCCGATCAGGGAATCAACGGTTAGTGCGTCTCGAAGATACATCACCAACATCAGGTTTAGTGACTCCAAGCTCCGTCCGTCGTCCCTCATTTCAAGGATCTCCGCTTCCCCAACCTCGATTCGCGCCTTCAAACATGTCCATCGAAGATTTGCGAGACCAGATGGTCCAAATGACCCAACTTATGGGCCAACTAAAAATGGAAAATGAAGCTTTAGAGGCTGCACAAGCCAAAAATGACCTCGATAACGAGAAGAGGATTGAAAAAATGGTCCTACAGCAAACCATGGGGAGCAAATACTTCTCCCTCGATCCTGAACCTTTTCCTGGCAAACTACCAGAAAAGTTCAGTTCATCTGACTTACCAAAGTTCAAGGCCACGGACAACCCCCGTGATCATCTACTGAGCTTTGTGAATGCCATGAACTTGAAAGGCGTGGACAAGTCCATGTACTTACCTGCCTTTCCTTTGTCCTTGGAACCTGTGCCGCTCAAATGGTACTATCACCAGGACCTTAAGCTCTTCCCCACTTGGGAAGACTTTGTCAATGTCTTCATCAAGCAATACTCGTCGAACATGGATTTCCAAGTCACCATGCGCGAGCAGGAAGTTCTCTTCCAAAAGAAAAATGAGGGTTTCACGACCTACTTTGCTAGATGGAGGGACCAGGCGGCCCAGCTAATCAATAGGCCTCCCGAAACAGAATTGGTCCAAAAATTCATTGACAACCTGGACCCGGCTTACAGACAACACCTTAGGTACCTGGGACTTGACACTTTCAAAAGAGTTTATGATGTGGGAATAAAGATCGAGGATGACCTCGCCAAAACCATACAAAGCAAACCCACATATAAGAACAACATCTATAATCGGGGTAACACATCCCAAGCCCAAGAAGTCCATGCTGTAGAAGAGACTCCCGCCCGAAGAAGCCCTGGAAGATGGGTCCGAGACCAAAAGTTTGCCCCACTCGGGTCGACTTTGGTACAAGCCTTTGAAAGACTAACCAATCAAGGAAAGTTGAGACCTATAGGCCCCACCCGTGACCCTCCTGTCAAAAGCAAATATTGGGTCGAAGGTACTTACTGCAAATTTCATCAAGGAAATGGGCATGACACTGAAAACTGCTGGAATCTAAAACATACGATCCAGGACATGATAGAGGATGAAGTGATACCTCTCCCTAACGTTGGCAAACCCAACAACAACAAGAGCCCACTCGGCTCTTGTCACATCTCTCTCGACCAACCAGAGAATTTCGACCCCACAGTGTATATTACACCTCAAGGTGCACCACTCGCTGTGGTCCCTATGGATCGAATCAAGAGGGAAGTGTGCGGTGTGTGGAATGATGATGCTGAAGATATTTACCTATCTCAAGTGTCGGGCCAGGACCTCTTCACTGAAACTTGGCCCGGGTATGCTCTCATTGAAACCACCCCTCAGGAGCCCGAGGTCGACAACCTCACCCGATCCGGAAGAATATACCAACCGGATATTCACCCACCTCCTATGGACGACATCCCGGTTAGGCAAACTCCTGAGAATGGACGGCACGCCACCGTCGCAGAAGTCATTGAAAATCCTCTCCTGAAACAACTAAAAAGAACCAAGGCCGAGATTACCATCTGGGATCTTATGTGTACTTCAAAGGAACATCGCGAAAAGCTTATTCGCTCACTTGACCTCATCTCAGTACCTACAGATATCACACCTGTCTCATTGGTTAGCCATGTCACGAGAGATGCCGGAGAAAAGGCCATAGTTTTCACTGATAAAGACTTACCCAAAGAGGGGGGGTGCTCACAATAAAGCCCTTTACCCAGTGGTTGGATGCAAAGGACAAAACATCCCCCTAGCGCTCGTAGATAATGGTTCAGCGGTTAATGTCTGCCCATTGCGAACCGCCCATTGCTTGGGGCTAGGAAACGATGACTTCCAAACCTCCACGCAAGGGGTACGAGCTTATGATAACTCCCGAAGGCCTGTATTGGGAAAAATCAACCTTACCATACAAATGGGGCCTGTGGCACGCACCACGGAGTTTCAAATAATCGACATCAAGCCCACTTTCAACCTCCTCTTGGGGCGACCTTGGCTCCATGACTTAGGAGGTGTGGCTTCTACCTTGCACCAAATGGTTAAACTTAACCATAACGGGGTAATACTAGAAATCCGCGCCCCTCCTCTCGACGTCAGTTGCACTATGGTTGGAACGGCCGAAACTGCAGACGACCTTTACGGGTTTCAAATGGAAGAAACAATCCAGTTCATCGAAGATTATGACCCAGCATTCCTAGACCCGCATGCATCCCGAGTCATCCCTAGAATGCTGTTAGCTCAAGGTTATTTCCCAGGAACCCCATTGGGCATAAGGAAGAAGGAATATAGATTCCATCATTTTCCCGACAAATCTACTCCCTTTGGCTTAGGTTATGAACCAACGGAGGAAGATATTGCTGACCGCCTGTCTAGGCTACGCCTTAACAAAGCCAAACAAACCACCCTCATTCCCCCATATTAAAGGACCCTTAACGGGATGTTCGTTCGGGAAGGAGAAGAACACCCATGCTGTGATTTCCCTGAACCCTTCGTTCAGGATGGCTTGCTAAAACCCGGATTTGAAATTTTCCATGACTACCACACCTTGGATGAGGCACCCCACCTCACCAAGACTAAAACAGCTGAAATATTGGACAACCAGGCTCTATGGACATTGTTTAACGAATCGAGGCCTATGGAGAACGAGACTGTGATGACTACCCTAGCTTTACAAGATGAAGGTTTCGATCCAACCCGGTTAATCTCTCCTGCATCAACACTAGAAGAGGTCGAGAACGGATGGGTGGAGACATATCAGTGGGTCAATGCAAAAGGAATGGAATTCAAGATGAGTACCGGTGAAGGACAGAAGTTTTATGAGACTAAACCCCAGGCTTGAGCCACATATAGCACCATTAGTAAAAAGCGCCTAGTAGTTCTTTAGATTGATAGAAAAAAATAATAGAGACTTTAGATGGTCCTAAGGCCCCTTAGAATATGGGTCAGTTTTATTTCAGTGTGTTTTCCTTACTTTCCGAATCAATAAAGGCGTAATATTTCTCCTAAAATTTTATTCTAACACTAAATAAACACCAAATGTACTTGCAAAATACAAAAATAAAGAGGCGGCCCACTCCAGGCCCAACAAACAAAGCCCAATCGGTTTTGAAATAGTGCCATGGGAACCAATTCCCGAAACCCACAAAATAAACCACACTATCCCATTCATATCCCCAAAACCTAAAAAGCCAAACCAGTGTCATCATATGAGTCAATCCATGCAACCCAGAATCAAAGGAAATCAAAATCCAAAACAATGCAAATGTTACCAAAAAAAGCAGATTCATAAAACATAGATTCCATCATACCCTTCACTAACAACACCTCAAAAACCTACACAAAGATCTTCATAACTTCCGCACCCTAACCCCATTTTCAAAACTGTTTCGAGTCACGAATAGAAAAAATTGATTCGGACAAAAACGCATTTCACGCTAATAGTAAAAAAAAGCCTCCAAAGTAGCCTCAAAATTGGCCTTTAAATACGAGCAAAATATCAAGGCACAAAAAAAAGAAATGCAAGAACATGTGAAGCAAAGCGTCAAAAATTGACCGCCCAAGTCATTTTCAGCGCCCAGGGCTGGGCGCCGAAATTTCTGACGCCCCAGCCTGGGCGTTGAAACTCTCTGCCTGACAAGAATTTTTTTTCTTTTCAGAAGTGCTCGTTATTTTATCCGCACACAACGGAAAAATAACGAACACTTGGGGGTACAGTACGTATCCAAATAGGCTTACCAACCAAGAATATAGCCATACAATTAATCGAATTTCGAATTTCATATTTTACACGACTTATGGCAAAAAAAAGGGCAGATGAAAATAATGATAATACTTCACTCATTTGACCGACTAAGTAATATGTTTCCACCTCAGGGCATATCTACCGAAATCCGGCATACTAGAACTTATTCAAAAGCTAGAACTACGCGCGACCTGATTCTGACAAGATACATAGGCAATCCTTACCAAGGATTCGGTCCAATATAAAAAAAAATATTCTTTGTGCAAAAAGTGTTAGACATATAAAATACATAAAAAAGAGGAAAAACAAAAATAAATGAAAATGAAAAATAAAAATACGTCTTTATTAAAAAATAATAAGAAGGAAAACAGAGTGCTAAAAATAAAAACAAACACAACTGAAATAAATGGAGGGCACCTACACCCTTGCAAGAAAAACACTACTCAAGTTCTTCTGGATCATCAAATAAAGTCTTGTAGAGGGCAATATTCGCAGGATCCACCCCCACAGTCTTCTGCGCTACCCCAATGTCAATCTCCATAAGAACCGGCTCTTGGACACTAACTTCCAAAGATGCCAAGGCTTCAGAAACATTCTCAGTTATAGCCCGCTCAGCCTCGAGGGCACAGGCAATGGTAAGAGAAGGATTATTATCATCAACTAGACTAGCCACTGTTTCTACAGGCGGCTGAGCCTTCCTAACCCATACATTGTTCCGACGACGATCTCCGTGAGAGCTTGCATTTCTTTTAACAACAGCAGGCCCCTTCATGTTAGGCATTTTTTTAGGCCTGAAACTGGAACAGGGAGCAACTTCCTTTCGCTTTCGATCAGGACGAGCTTTCACAGTCTTAATACTATAGGTACAAGGTCTGGCAGAATCAGGACCCTCATATTTAACACGAATACGAGGTATCAAAAGCTCAGCCGGCTCCCCATTTCGAGGCTCGGTCCTCACATCTTTATCATCGGAGCTCATCCACAACTTGTAGTTTTCAGAAAGAGCCACAAAGCCATTTGTAGCTACGGCCCAACGCGGGAGACCATCATAATACTTAGCCCACGCTAAGACCCGTCTTTGTGAAAAGGCCGCTACCTTAGGTGGTACCGTATCAGAAAAGGGGGTAGTCTGCCTTAAACCATATTGACGCATGACTCGGTAAGGGAAAATATAAATGGGACGAGATAGCCCCAACAAAGGAACATAAACCGATACATCAGAACCCCCTGTCATAGTAGTCAAACCCCACCATGGTACCACCCACTTAATAGAACAAATGCCATAAGTAAAAAAGGAGGTCCATTCGGCCTCGTCCTGGCCTTGGTGCAAGTATTTTCGGTTACCCAAGGCTATAGGGCGATAATGTTTAGGATCGGCAGGAGCTTCCAAAAGTCTAAGCCGTTCCGCAAGCCAAATCTGCAAAAACAGGTACGATCGAATCAAAAGAATGAAAAAATGGTCCCTGGGGCGCAGTTTCAACGCCCAGGACCAGGCGCCGAAAACTCCAGCGCCCAGCCCTGGGCGCTGAAACTCAGCCCCAGGCAAAAAAAATATATGCAAAAGGGACGTATACGTGCGCAAGGAAAAATCGATCACCTGCAGTAATAGGGGGCTTCCCTTAAAATGTTCGGATTTGGCATCCTTCTTCAACTCATCCGCACTCAGCAAAGTCTCGGCAACAACCAACGGCATGATAGAATAACAACTTTCCATCTGGCTAATCAAGGGGATCAACCTTATGTCACCGAACTCACCATTTTTATTCGATAGCAAATAATGATTCAACAAGCAAAATACAAGGGCTCGAATATTCAATTTCTGTTCGGTCATATTCTTACTAGGCCTAAAGTGATGTTTTACAAGTTTTGCCAAGTTAACCTTATCATCTACAACAATTTCAGCAAACATGTTATCATCTAGTCCTAGGAAAGCCCTTATGGTTGTTTTACCCTCTTCAATAGTGCCAGGGGTAACAGGAGTAGCATTAGTAGGATAACCAAGGATCGCAACAAATTCATCGGGCAAAGTACATATTTCGTTGCCCCGAAAGGCAAAAACATGATGATCGGAGTCCCAAAAGCTTAGGGCAGCATGCAGAAAGTTATAATCAATATTAATTTTTTGTAAGCCTAAAAGTGCCTCTAAGTGGTATTCTTTTAACAAAGCTTTTTCTGTGGGAGTAAGGGCCCGTAGCCAACGCCTAACAGTCCGTTGGAGTGAGAAAGTAGGGATCGACATGGCAAAAGCAATGAATAATTAAAGCACAGCAAAAAGGAGAGAAAGAATTTGAGAGTGGTGGCAAATAGGGACGTATCTAGCACCTATATATAGCTGAAGGCACCCAATGACATCCTGATCCCATTCGGAAACGTGTTAGGAAATCCGAAAGTCAAATATCACTAGGAAAAGACTTTCAGCGCCCACGGCTGGGCGCCGAAATGTTTAACGCCTGGCCTTGGGCGCTGAAAATGCAGCCCAAGGCCCAGATTTCACAAAACACGGAACAGGAAAGGACTTAAGACCGTGTTGCTAAACACGAGGCCCTATTGCAAGTAGGATCAAGCCCAAAGCACCTTTAGATCCCAAATAAGCAAAAAATAAACATTAAAAACTTGGTCGAAACCTAGACTCATCTCAGAAAATGCTTATGTACACTTTTCAAAAAAACAAGTTAAATATCATGGTCATTCTTCGAAACACCAAAAATGTGTATCGTTAAGTCGTTGGTTTTCCAAATAAAAAATGTTTGTCAGTCAAAGGATTAATCCGGGCCAAGCTAAAACCGGATGTCGCCTGAAAACTAAAGTCGCACTCCACGGCTTCGCTAAAGTAGCACACTACTATAAAAGGTCGCTCGCACATACGAGCATGACCCCAAACATGATTACAAGATGCGAAAAACGACCGACGAGCCCCAGTGCTTGGGGGGTCGCGAAAAATAGACTCCAACAAGGAGCGCACGATCAAAATCATATTCCCGGACTGCGCCATACACCATATCATGTTTGGATATCTCAAAAAAAAAAAACAACAGGTTCGACCTCATCGAAAGGTCGTCATTGACACTTGTGCACGGTCCTCTGATCGAAGACCAAGTCGAGCCGTAAAGACTAGCTCAAAATCACGAAAGCAGACGGTCGCAAGACAAAGGTCCGTCTGAACACGTTGTCAGCCCACGTTCAGGTTACAACAAAATTCGAGCATCCCTCGAAAGAATTCGCTCTTGCAAGAATGAATAAAAAGCAATTCTCGTAAGAAATCACAAAGAACCAAAGAAATAGGAACTTGCCCATCTTCAGTCGGCAAGATCGCGTCACAAAGCGCGCGAGTTCCCAAATCGAAAAAAACGAATTCAGGGACGTCTACGCTCAGCGGACAGGGCTCGCCCACCCTCAGCGGGCGGGGTCTGCGTCACTAGCCGCGCAGGTCCTCAGTTTTCGAAAAAATAAAGTCTTCAAATTTAAAAAGGCTCGTCATCTTTAGCCGGCGGGGTCTACGTCACAAACCACGTAGGTCCTTATTTTCAAAAAAGCAAACAAACTTCAAAACAGATTCGTCCACTTCTATCGGACGGGGTGTCCACCCTTAGCGAACAGGTTCGCCATCTTTAGCCGGCGGGGTCTACGTCACAAACCGCGTAGGTCCTTATTTTCAAAATTCAAAAACAGATTCGTCCACTTCTATCGGACGGGGTGTCCACCCTTAGCGGACAGGCTCACCATCTTTAGCCGGCGGGGTCTGCATCACTAACCGTGCAGGTCCTTAGTCGCTGCAGCGATAACATTTTCTGGTTTTCCCTTTTCCAAAAATAAAAAGGATTGGTTTTCCGTTTTTTCCAAAAAAAAAGCGATGTGCTGGATTTTCCATCGTTTTACGTCCCATAAAAACAAGGGGGTTTTCTCGTTTAGCTAGCCCTGAAAATGAGAATCTTTAAAGAACACTTTTACCTCGTGATTGGGCTTGGCCAGGCCCAATTACACTTTATAGCTTTGATTTCGAAAACATCTGTAGCTACTCCCAATGAAAAAGTGAGGGAGTTTCTACGCACCTTTAGATCCTTCCAATGACAAAGTGACGAAGTTTCTATACTATCAGTTGACAAATCCCAATGACACGTGAGGGATATGTCGACACTTCAAGTGATGACCCTTAAGTCAAATGTTATCACTCGGGGGCTCGTGAGACCCTCGCAAAACAGGTCACATACACCATGGCTTTTGTGACGCACTCCGTCTAATACTTTGACCATCGTCTTACTCCAAGACTCAGTCAAAGTGGGGGCTAACTGTAGACACCTACTTTTGTCCCCATTCCCGAAAGGGAAAGGTTCGATGATGAAAGCATAAATCTCCACTTGACAACGCATCTCCTATAAAATAAACGAATCTCAATTCCCCATTTCATTTCACCCGAAACCTGCTATTTATGGAAACCTGTTAAAAATAGTAACTGCCGTAAAAGGAAGCTTCTAAAAGTGGCAAATCATAAAGGATAGAAACCTGTCAGAATTAGGTGTTGCATTCCAACATAAATACTAAATGAGATAGAAAACTGCGAGAATCCTATTCCTAATATGATTCGGAAATAAGAGTTACGTATTAATTAAAATCCTAACAAGCCTAGAGTTCGTAACAGGCCCAAACGCATTCCGTCATAAAATTGATACGCGCTAAAAGACTCGATTAAGTCTCAAACTCTACGGATTTCAGGAATCCGAATCTGACTAAAGAAAACAGCCCAGACCCTATTTTCAACGCCTGGCTCTGGGCGCCGAAATCTTCGGCGCCCAGGCCTGGGCGCTGAAAATACCTGGGTACGTGTTTTTTCCTAATTCTTTGTGGATTAGAACTCTGCAATTCTATCTTTCCACGAACTCTTCCCTATAAATAGACCCCTAAATTCGACGTGAAAAGAACACACACAATTCATATTCTGAGTATTGACTCCAACCCTTAGCCTAAGCCTCACGCTGCGAAATTGTTCACGCGTTCTGTCGCATCGATCCATAAATGGAACAGAACGTATCCTGTCCCATAATTGAGATTCGTTAAATAAAAAGGAGAAATAGCAAAGTCAAAGTGGTTAGTTTTCTGAGAACCGTGACGCACCTCTCAAGGGTGCGTCGTAATGTGTCCCTTTTCGATGATTTAACTGCTTTCCTCGCCCTTTTTATGAACTGTTAAACTAACCAAATCTGATTGTTCTATCACGCCTAATAAATATAATATTTTTGGGAAATCGGATTATCATGCTAGGTCCCTTAATGCTATTTAAATCAGATAATCACGATCGAATTAGTATTATATGTTGCATATTGCTAAAATCAACTCAGATTAGTTTAATAGTTAACGCATGTCCCTTCAATTATTTATGCTGAGCTAGTAAGGATATCCTGCCTCTGGAGTTATCGACGAGCGAAGTACTCCTCTCGGTAGTTACAGTCCCCCGAACCCTCAATCTCTACCTTGCGGGTGTATGCTGAGAGATCCCCACACCAGGGATCACAAGGGAACCTACGGCCGTCGTGGTCAAACATAATTGCACTCCCTTTATGTCACGATAACCGGGTTTTGTCAGTTTTTCTCATTGTCGTTAAAAACTGAATGGCGACTCCTATATTACTAGTCAATTGGGTGTAAACTCACAGGAAATCCAATTACACTTGATTGAAATAAAAGAATCGTCACACCCACGAGGGACGAGGTCACGCATTAGCCTCGTGCTTTTTCGACCCCCTCACAGTAACTATAAAAAATATACAGTTACTATTACATGGCAAACAGTAACTATTATAGTGATATAATAACTATTGTACGCATATAGTAACTATTTAAAACATATAGTAACTGTTTAAACATGATATAATAACTATTGTACACATATATTAACTATTTAAAACATATAGTAACTATTTAAAATATATAGTAACTGTTTAAACATATAGTTACTATTATTGATATATAGTATCTCTAAATATTAAAAACAGTTAACAGAACATAATAATATAAACATAGTTAATATGTAGAAAATATAGTAAATATTAAAAAAATATAGTCACTACTATTGATATATATATAATATCAATTATTATTAAAATATAGTTAACAACACATATTAATATAAACATAGTACCTATTACAAAGATATAGTAACTATTTAAAACAAATAGTAACTATCTATAAAAGAAACACTTACACAATCGGCAGACCATCAACGCCTACTTGTTTAATAGCTTGAGCCTGGAGTTGATGAACATCAGGCATTGGAACGTCAATCAAACTAGAATTTTGTAAAACTATTTGTCGACTAGGTTCTGGTTCTTCAACTGCTTCTCTTTCTGGTTCTACCTCAATATCTTTTGTTTTAAGAGAGTCCGCCTTTTTCTTCTTTTTAATATACACAGATTCTTTGGAAACTGAAAAGAAAACAATTATAAGACAAAGTATTAATAATATAGTAACCATTAGAATCATATAGTAACTATTGTAGACATATAGTAACCATTATAGAATATAATAACCATTAGAATCATATAGTAAATATTGTCGACATATAGTAACCCTAGAAATCATATATAACTATTGTACACATAATAATTTCTAAAATAGAATAGTAACTATTGTACAACATATAGTAACCTTTAAAATAATATAGTAACTATAGTACACATAGAGTAACCATTTAAATCAGATAGTAACTATTTATAAGACATAGTTACTGTTTAAATTTATAATAACATTTTAAGAAAGATAGTAACTATTTATAACACATAGTTACTGTTTTAAAGTTATAATTACTTTCTAAAAAAGATAGTCACTATTTTAAACAAATAGTTACTGTTTTAAAGTTATAATAACTTTCTAAAAAAGATAGTAACTATATATTTTAAACAAATAGTTACTGTTTCAAAGTTATAATAACTTTCTAAAAAAGATAGTAACTATTTTAAAAACATAGTTACTGTTTTAAACACATAGTAACCTTTTTAAAAATATGGTTACTCTAAAAAACTACTACTAACATAAACACTACGAACATTCCAGTCACTAATAAAAACTCTAAAAAACTTCGTAAAATAAAGTAAAGGTAACTATATCAAATATACACTAACTGTAAGAAACACTAACCCTAATTTCAACAAAACCACAAACATATCAATAATTCAAAATCAAAAACATAAAATAAGTTCAAATATACCAGGAATTATATCAGAAGCTTGATTTGACCGTCTTCCTCGCCTTCGCGGACCTTCAACTGCCGTTTCTAAATTCAAAACGGCGACATTATCGCTTTTAGGACCTTCAACCGCTTTATTCGCTACCGCTTTCTTCACCATTGGAACGAAAACGAAGATTTGATGAGTAATTTTATGGAAATTGATCGCGCAAACGCTGAAATTAAATTTGAAATGGAGAGAGAAATTCAGAGAGAAGTTCAGTTACCCAACATACTAACACGCAAAGACTATAATACCCTGGTCCATAGCATGGGCCGGGTTTATTATAGTGTAAATATTAACTTTTACACACACTTTATATAGTGATGGACTGATGGCACTCACTGTAGACACCTACTTTTGTCCCCATTCCCGAAAGGGAAGGTTCGATGATGAGAACATAAATTAGGTGTAGTAACTGCCGTAAGCCAAAGCTACTATTTATAGAAACCTGCTAAGAATAGTAACTGCCGTAAAAGGTAGTTGTTAAAAGTGGCAAAGTCATAAAAAATAGAAACCTGTCAGAATTAGGTGTTGCACTCCAACATAAATCCTAAAAGAGATAGAATTTGCATTCCTAGTATAATTCGAAAATAAGAGTTACGTATTAATTAAATTCCTAACGAACCTAGAGTTCGTAACGGGCCCAGACGCATTCTGTCATAAGTTAATACGCACTAAAAGACTCGGATAAATCTCAAAAGCTCCGTATTCTAAGAGTCCAAATCTGACAAAGAACTCGGCCCAGATCCCATTTTCAACGCCTGGATCTGGGCGCCGAAATCTTCGGCGCCCAGCCTTGGGCGCTGAAAGTGCCTGGGGCCGTTTTATCTCCGAATTCTTTTTGGAATCGTATCTTAAAATCTATCTTTCCACACACTCTTTTCCTATAAATACAGCTTAAAACCGACGTGGAAAACACACAATTCTATAATCTGAGTATTATCGATGAGCACTCCTCTCGGTAGTTACAGTCCCCCGAACTCTCAATCTCTGCCCTGCGGGTGCACGTTGAGCGATGCCCACACCAGGGATCACAAGGGAACCTATGGCCGTCGTGGTCGAACATAATGGCACTCCCTTTATGTCACGATAACCGGGTTTTGTCAGTTTTTCTCATTGTCGTTAAAAACTGAATGTCGACTCCTATATTACTAGTCGATTGGGTGTAAACTCACAAGAAATCCAATTACACTTGATCTGACAACGTCACGCCCACGAGGGACGAGGTCACGCATTAGCCTCGTGCTTTTTCGACCCCCTCACAGTAGCGACTCCACTGGGGACGTTAATGAAATACTCGTGCTTGTAGGTAATCAAAATAGCCGAAGGGTGAAACGATCCTACCCCGCGTTTATTTCCCTATCAAGTTGGGACGACCTGAAAATCAGCATATTAATGTGAACGGACAGAACCGCATAACGAATCTTCGCTCCCTTGGCATGTTTCATCTTGGGAGGTGGGAATAAGGATACCCATCGCCACTCGGGGGTGCATACGCTTCGAATGTTGTCCACTCGGCACTTTCGCTAGTAGTACACCTATCCCAAACCAAATCGCTCGCCCACTAGGTCCCTCTCATTGGTGCATGCCCACTTGGCTTACATCGGGATTGGCCTCTTGGGACGAAATTCGCTCGTGAATGCACTTCCCCGACCGGGGCATGTGTTGGATCGACATAAGTACCAAGCCGGCGCAAATATTACCCATAGAAGCCTATCATAAACTACGTGACATATTATTTTGCTTCATGTTGTAATGTTAGTTATGTGTAGCGAATTATGTGATTATGTGTGACAAATAATACTAGAAAACCAACGACCCTAAAAATTGCTCAAACATTCATAAACACCAATTGGCCAAAGAGTTGTACCAAAATACGTGTTCCGCAGCCCCGGGCGATCGCCACAAAAATAAGCGACGCCTAGGACAACCTGTAACGGATCCCACAACGTCGCACAACGCGTAAAGGACGTTATTAGGCAAGCACGCAAAATTAAGTCGTATGTACGAAAAAAGGATAAACGGACAGAATACGAGTACCAGTCAGGGACGCATTTTCAGCGCCCCTGGCTGGTCGCCAATAATTTTCAACGCCCCTGCTGGGCGCTGAAGTTGCTGCCTGGCCTTTTGGTCGGGCACAGCAGCCTCGGTACCCGCGCATAAAAGTACACGTAGCAATAAAAAAATTCGTAACAAATGTGCTACGAGGACGTATGAAAAAAGGCACTCGATTCTAAGAACGACTTATAAAATAAACAACTCCTTGTGTCGTCATTAGGCCTCCTATGACGAAAATGTTCGGCACCAAAACCGAGCATGCTAATTAAAATAACTTTGAATGTCACACGGGCAAATGTTTCGAAAATCCAAAGAATGACCAAAAGAAGAGCCAAAAGTGTACCAATAAAAGTGAGAATAGAAAACCAATAGAAAGAGTGAGAAGTCTAGACTAAGTAATGCTTAACTTTGGGCCTAAACTTTAGCTTGTCTTATGCATAGGGCTGGTCCTGCCACTTGGTGTCGATCTGAAAATCAAAGGTTAGTGCGTCTCGAAGCTACATCACCAACACAAGGTTTAGTAACTCCAAGCTCCATCCGTCATTTCCCCTTTCAAGGATCTCCGCTTCCCCAACCTTGATTCGCACCGTCAAACTGTCCATGGAAGAATTACGAGACCAAATGGTCCAAGTGACCCAACTTATGAGTCAACTGAAAATGGAAAACGAATCCTTAGCGGCTGCGCAAGCCAAAAATAACCTCGATAACGAGAAGATGATCGAAAAAATGGTTCTGCAGCAAACCATGGGGAGCAAGTATTTCTCCCTCGATCCTAAACCTTTTCCCGGCAAACTACCGGAAAAGTTCAGTTCATCTGACTTACCAAAGTTCAAAGCCACGGACAATCCCCGTGATCATCTCTCGAGCTTCGTGAATGCCATGAACTTTAAAGGTGTGGACAAGTCCATGTATTTGCCTGCCTTTCCTTTGTCCTTGGAACCTGTGCCACTCAAATGGTACTACCACCAGGACCCTAAGCTCTTCCCCACTTGGGAGGACTTTGTCAATATCTTCATCAAGCAATACTCATCAAACATGGATTTTCAAGTCACCATGCACGAGTTGGAAGTCCTCTTCCAAAAGAAAAATGAAGGTTTCACGACCTATTTTGCTAGATGGAGAGACCAAGCAGCCCAACTAATCAATAGGCCTCCTGAAACTGAATTGGTCCAAAAATTCATTGACAACCTAGACCCAGCTTATAAACAACACCTTAGGTACTTGGGCCTTGGTACCTTCAAAAGGGTTTATGATGTGGGAATAAAGTGAAGGAAATAATGCCCTTGGTCCAAGTATGCATTCTATATTAAGTCTAATAAGTGCGGTTCAGTATTAATTAACAAGTTAATAATTCAGTGAGATCAAGTGAGCTGAATGCCTAGCTAGAGGCCGCTTCAGTTCAAGTGGAATTAATGATATTAATCCACAGCTTACTCTTGACTGAACCCGTAGGGTCACACAAATAGTACGTAAACGGATCAAGTATTTAATGGCATTAAATACTCCATCTATGGATATTCGGAATCGACGGATCTTGGTTTCAGTGGGAGCTGAGATCGTCACAGGCAAGAAATGAATACTCCGGAAACGATGATATTGCCGGAAACGGAAATATGGATCGTATCGGAAATATAAATATTATCCAAGTCATAGATGTTGCCGGAAACGGAAACATGGTACGTATCGGAAAATATTATCGGAAATAGAAATATTGCCGGAATCGGAAATATTGCCGGAAACGGAAATATTGTCTGAATCGGAAATATTATCGGAATCGGAAAATAATTCCGGAAACGGAAATATTAAATATTTGTTCGAAACGGAAATAAATTCCGGAATCGGAAATGTTAAATATTGTTCGTATCGGAAATGAATTCCGGAATCGGAAAATTAATCGGAAGCGCGTCGTACGAATTAGCATCGGACGAGCTTGCTAGACGAAGGCCCAGCACGAAGCCAGGCCCACGTCCAGCAAGGGAAACGCGCGCCACAACACGCCGCTATGCGAAGGGTAGAAGCAGCAGCTATGCGACGCAGCGCGTGGGCTGCGCGCACATGGCCAGCGATGGCTGTGTGCGTGTGGCCCATGGGCGTGTGATGCGTGAGGTGTTTGCGTTGCGATTAGATCATTTTGAATGTTTAATTTGAAATTTTCAGTTTACGTAATTTTAATTAATTTTAAAATTAATAATTTAAATTATTTTCTTGGATTTTAATTTTGAATATTGTAATTATAATAAATTTTATTTATTCTAATTATTTTACTAAAATTAAAATCATGAATTAATTTAAATACGACTGAAATTAAATTAAACTTTTTGGATTCAATTATAAATTTATATGAGCTTTAAATTTTAATTAAATTT
Organism: Spinacia oleracea; assembly: GCF_020520425.1. Classification (NCBI taxonomy): domain Eukaryota; kingdom Viridiplantae; phylum Streptophyta; class Magnoliopsida; order Caryophyllales; family Amaranthaceae; genus Spinacia; species Spinacia oleracea. The sequence goes on along the minus strand of NC_079490.1, from coordinate 129,081,190 downwards.
GTATGTTTCCGGTTAGACTAGAAATACATTTTTATGTTTAAAATTAGTAAAGCATATGAATTTATTGGTTTGAGTGGGACCCCCTTTTAGTCATAAACTCTTGATTAGGTCTACAAATCCTTAAGGTTAAAACAACTTGATTAGAATTAATAAGGACTGAATAATTGGTAGATTATTGGTGCCCTTGATTAATTGCTGAAAATGTTTACGTGATGCATAATGTGTTTTACTAACCAGCTATGTGGGCCATTCATGATAATGAATGGGTGAATGGTATATATTGTATATGTACTGTTTTGCAGGTTATGAAGTGACTAGTATGGCCCAAATAGGATAGAAAATATGGTCTGCGTACCATTAATTTGAATGTAATTGGTCTAAAGTACCAAAGTTGTTTTTCAATTCAAATATGGTATGCGTACCATCAAATAGTTGTAATTAGTTTTAATTATAGCTTATCCTATTTGAAGAAAATGGTGCCTCCCACGGAGATTTTCAAGACGGACTTTGAAGTTAAAGCTTCAAGATGAAGTCGGGCCATACTAGATCACATTTATCTTATGCAAGTTTTAAGTTATTTATTGCTTTTAAATATGTCTTAAAATGCATGAGATCAAAAGCTTGATTATGTTGCATGATTAAGGATTTTAGTTCACTTAAAATCTAACCAACATAGTAAGAGCCTTAAGTTCCAAACATAAAAATTGAGTTATAAGGTGCCATGCCGAAATATACACTTGCTTGGATATCCTTTACATCAATCTAGTAATAGTTTTCGCTCAGCGAGGTGTTACTTATTGGTCCTAAAGGGGCAAGGTACACAAATAATTGTGAGTACATGTTAGTTTTGGTGAAACTCAACGATATAAGTAAGGAGTCCTTTTATGTCGTGGCAAAATCGATAGGTTTACCTAATAAGTTCTTAGACGTACCTATCAACCAAGAATAGTTTCTAGACTATTAGGAAAAGGCTTTTGTTTACCTAAAATGTTTTAGAATTGAGTCGACAAATTGTGCTTAATTCTTCAATGATTTTAGGATCTTGGAATCATTTTATTCACACCTGCCGGAACAATAAATTCGAATAAAATGCTAATAACTTGTTGAAATTGCATGATTGCTTTAATTTTCAAGTTATTACTCATGATAAAAGTTTAGACTTTGCATGCTTCAATATATGTTTTAATTATTGTTTATAATTAAATATCTTGCACTGCAGTAAATCCTTTTAGAAAGGTAACAGTAAATTTCCTCGATTGGTTGTGAATCCAAGAACGATTCACGAAAATAAGAGAAAGTGAGCAATTTAAAATGTACGTTTCTTATATCGACTTTTATGGTTGTTTTCGAATACCAAAATCGAATGGAAAACCAATTGGTGCTTGTGAATTCAAAATACAATGTAGTTTTGAGATCATAAAGCATTGAGTTTAAACGCTCAGCCTTACCAATGGTTAACAACCTAATATCTTTGTCCATTTAATTCTCGAATGAGTCTAGTCCCTAGACATTCGAATAGATCGATACTTAGAGAACTTTAGAAGCTTCTGGTAAGATCATCTAGTTGAAACAGAATATTCAACATAAATTAAATGGTAAGAACCTTGTTGGAGTGACATTGGACATGTCTAAAAGTCAACACTAAAGAAATCAATTCTTAAGACTATAAGAAATGGTACAAGAAATAGGAAAACGAGGAACAAATGAAAGGAATTTACGATTCCGTTTCTACCTATAAGTTTATGTTTAAAGAGAAGTGACCTAGCAATCAAACTTCCGTGGTATCATATACCGCTTGAGGTTCTTACTTCGGTAATAACTCAAACAATGGAAGCTAGGATACACTAATGACCTACAAGTGGGAAATGAAGCATGGCAATGCTACATTAGTTGTAGGGTCATCTAGTTTGTTTTAAGTCCTTTCAAAGGCTGGAACTTAATGGCTATTTTGTTCCATAATCAGCATACCTAAATTTCTGTTTTCAAACACAGAAAGACTCACATTCAAGAAAAACAAAAACAATGTTTGTTTGTTTATTTGAATGAAATGGTCAATTACAGGTTGAGTCAATATGCTTGATTAAAACAAACAACTCTTTAAAGAACTTTACTAGGTTCAAATCAACCCCTTGATTTGAGTTCCAATAATCTTTGGCATTGTTGCTTAGACCATATCAACAAATTAACATTCAAAAGCTCTATTTTGATGGACTTTTGAAAGTGGATTGATTTCTAAATCAATTTAAGACAACTAGTCTTACTTGTTGAAAGTAACAAAAGAATATGAACTATTGTTAGAACGCCTAGACAATAGAGTTCAA